>NW_027094089.1:35230329-35821084 GCF_029207755.1 Chamaea fasciata
CTCCCCTCCCCTCCCCTCCCCTCCCCCTCCCCTCCCCTCCGAAGGACCAAAAGACCAAAATAAATGCATTTTTGAGTTCCTGACATGTGGAACATATGATAAAATAAAGATATTAAAAATTGTTAAAAGCTGCTTGTTTCAAGGTTTGATTCAAATAGTTATATATTAAAATCTATCATTATCATTAGCATAATGCAGCCTAGAACTTTCCCCGGCATGTTCAGTTTGTCAAACAAAAACACTCTTGAAATAAGGTTTCATTAGACTGCACTTTAATATGATGACTTGTTTGGAAATAGCTTGTATGTGAAACAAGAAAAATATAGGCAAAGAAACCTAAGGCAGGTTTATTTCAGCTGCACAAGGGAGCTCAGAGAATACATTAAACAGTTGATGTTCAAAGTAAAAATATAGTGTATAATTAGATATCTGATATTATAGGCATGATTTTCAGAAGATCTGGATAAACTACCTTAACATACTATAAACATACATAAAAGAGGTCTTAAACCAATCCTTTATCATATTATTAACTCTTCAATCACAGTAATCTATCTTGTACTACTAAAAAGCTAACTTAATATAGTGAATGAACTTTTATTTTGACAGTTTGTGTATAAACCAATTGAGGTTGGCACAAAATATACAGTGGATACCCACAGACTTTCACAACGACTCAAAGGATTTTATAGATTCTGCTTCATTTGGAAAACAACTGTTTCCCTCTAAACACCGGTTGCCTTTACTTCTGTATCGAGTCTTTAAATCATATTAGCTAATCAGTGGTACCAATAATTTAAGATTGCCAAATGTCAATTTTTAAATATTATCAGTCTTGTTGATCATAATTTTTATATACACAACAAATAAGTAATTAAAGAACTGCCATACTGAAAAAGAACCTGTTTTGAGTGAATAAAAAATCCATTTATAAATAACCAATTAAAAATTTTGTTGTTTGGGAACAGAAGCTTCTTATTTGTATTATTGAATGAACATTTGATACCAATCCTTGGACACAGGCATGAAAATATTCAGAAGGTATCATGGCTACATAATTTCTCTGTTCTTACTTTCCAGACAAGTAGTAACCAAAGAGGACATTCACTATAGTGATTTCCTATGGTAAAAAAAAAAAAAAAAAAAAAAAAAAAAAAAAAAAAAAAAAAAGGGGGGAGAGAAAATAACAAAAAGAAAGCTTCTTTCTATGAACTTCCTGCCACTGGCATAGTAAAATATATAATTGAATCAAAAAAAGGACAACACAGATTCACATAATCCGGTAAGAGTTGTAGATCATAGTGTAAAGCATTGGTGATATCAACTTCTATTATTGTCACTATTTTATTGAAAATTTCCCCCTTTCACTTTTCCACTTGGGTTTTTTTTTTTTTTCTTAAAATCTATGAAGTTAATAAATATGGTAAAAAAGTTGAAGCAGAGAAAAGTAAATAAAAACAGAAAATACAGCCACAGAAAAAAAATAGTAAGGTGTGGAAGAGGTATACAGGACCCTCTTCTATGAAGGGCTATTTCTCACAAAATGTCAATTTGAATTGTTTATTTATTTCAAGTGTTTCAGTGGTTTCTTTGTGCACTGAGATGTCCAACAATGCACTTTTGGTTGGTCTAAATATCTGAAAGAGAATTATCAGTTGCCTTAATCCATCGTTGCACCTTAGAGAGATATCTGCTCCTTCGTATCCACTGTGGACAGAATATGCCAGTGTCAGGGACATAAACGAGGTTTATTTGCATAATCAATATTAGCTAATTCAGTTGTTCTATATTTTCTGTTTTATATTTTTTTTATATCTTCTGTTCTACATTTTGCACCAGTTTTCCAGTAATTGCTCGGGTCTTTCTACTCTGTAATGAACGGTGCTGGTAATTCTTCTAGAATGTACCTAAATGTTTAATATTCTTGAATCTTAATATTCAACTCCTGGAGGGAGTTTTTTTGTAGTGGAGAATAAAACTTGAAGTGTAAGAATCCAGTCAAATCTTTCACATATTAATACATATCTTTCCCACAAACTATTCCTTGGACTGAAGTGGGAATGTTCCTCATTGACAATGATATTATTAAATTCAAACTCAAATGTTAATATGTTATAGAAATTATGGGGACTTAGGTAACCAGTGGAAATGAAATTTTTGAGATGTGAATTATGAGAAATCCATAGTTCACTTTCAAGATCTTTTTTGTAATCCACTATTGTCACAAAAAATACCACCTTAAAAGTTGAAAATATAAACTGAACCTTGTTTGAACACCTGTTATTTTCCATGAGAACAGAAAAAAGGAATCAAAATATCACAGGTTTTGGTATCCACCTTAAATACCTTCTCTTTAATACAGATTGAATTTGACCATGGATAAAAATTTTTTATCTTTAGATAAATGAGAAGAAAATTCTATATAACATCTGTTAAAGGCATCAGCAATGGTCGGCTGCAGATCTTTAATCTCTTTAGGGAAAAAAGAACAAAGGAAAAAGAGGGGCAAGTATTCTACCACCAGATTAGCATATGAGGAATACAAGCAAGTTTCTTGAGGATGTGAATAAATAAAAATGCAGATCTTTTGTATAAAGGACTCCAGCGCCTGTAGCCCCTTCAGCTAGACAGACCTCTAATGGTTGTTGCTGTAGTTCCAACACACTAAATTCTGATAAACCTCTTCTTAGCTGAATCCCAGGTTCTCTGGTTGTTTTTATTTTGGTGGTTGTGTTTGTTGTTTTGGGGGGTTTTGGGGTGTTTTGGTTTTGGGTGTTTTGGTTTGGATTTTTTTCCAGCTGTTTTTTTTGTTTTGTTTGGAGGTTTTTGGGAGTTGGGTTTTTTTTTATTGTTTTGTTTTGGGGTTTTTGGTGGGAGTGGGTTGTGGATTTTTGTTTGGTTCGGTTACTTTTCTTCTTTCTGTTTGTTTGTGTGTTTGTTTGTTTGTTGGTTGTGTTTTTTAGTGCTTTGATCTTCATTGATATCAGTAAGATGCTCTGAGGTATTAGCCCAGCATGTTCACCCGTCACAGCTTTGGCACACAGTACCTTCCACTGTTATGGGAGACTAGGATTTATGTTGCTGAGACCAAAACACAAAACACAGACAAAAGAAATATCTGACACTGAGAAAAGTGCATGAACCTTAAAGTAGATGCTGCTGGCAAGTTTGATAGCAACTTGTCACCTCTTCCTTCATTTTTGTTTGTAAACTTCCCAAACTCTAGATGCTGGTGATCTTTTTTTGCTGGGGATTCGCTCCAGGGTAAGGCACTTGTTTCGAGGAGGAAGCTTAGATCTGAGTGTGCGTGAGCAACACAGTAATAATACAGAGAACAAAATTGCATTTGTGTAAGGAATATGCCTTGTGTATGCCTTTTGCTGTTCCCAGAAGAAAACCAATTTGGTCTTTGGGTCACACATCTTTTAGAAGCAGTTTGTGCATTATGTTCTGAAAAGTTATGATTGGTAAATTAATTTGAAAATTTTATATTTATGTATTACACATGCCTTATTCAGACCTTTGTGGACTAAGCAGTACCTTCCTATAAACCTGCACTGGTTGTATTGGGTCACTGTGACCCAGGTCAAAGAGATTTCTGACTCAGAAAGTGCTTCTGAGTAGATGGCTGGAGGAATAAAAAGAAGTATTTTAAGTACAGAAAAACAAAACAATGTTCACAGAGAGTGAGCAATTAATGTAGTTGACATGACCTAGGAAAATAGCAGGGAGATGGAATACTCACAATACTCAGAACTGTATGTGAAATATAGTGTAGATCTGTAAAGTAAAGAATGGGGAAAGAACTACTACATTTTGACATAGAAAATCTAGGTGGAAAATGGTGAGATGAGCTGGAAAATGCAAAAAGGGAATTCAGAAACTGGAAAACAAAATGGATTGAGACCAGAGCAAGGTTGCTAGACAGCCAAGTCTCATGGATTAGGCTAAGGCTAGGGTTATGAATGAAGATTTAAATTATTAAGGTTGGGGCTTGCCAGGGCTTGCAAAGGAAATAAGGGCATAGTTTGGATTAGGGCTACAGCCAGAGAGTCAGTATGGACTTGAAGTCAGGTAACCAGGATCAGCATCTGGAGCCTGAGGAAGAGGGATGGAATCAATATATAAAGGCTTAGAAAACTGCATTTCCCAGACAAACAGACAAATGCGTGTTTGAACTGTAGGAGTTAGCTGAAGGACTCACAGCAGTTCTTAACGTCTGCAATTAGCAAATATCTGCAAATTTGCATAGAAAGCAGTGTCCCTTTTTTTTTTTTTTTTTGAGAATTCATTCATTTCTTATATAAGAAGACAACTTTAACCAGTTGAAAGGTTAACTCAAGTGATCAACAAAGTATGTAGCTTTGTAGTAAATCTGAGTAACTGATAAATGTATCAGTTTATGACCTGAAAAACCATAAATACAATGACACATGAAAAGATTTCAGCAGTTCTTAGTTGGTTTTAGAAAAAAAACAAATAAAATGTACAATCTCAAAACCAGTACTTAGGCTATTCCTTTTGAAAAGTTGCTTTAAAGCTTACTAAAACCAATAGATTATATCTTGCAAGCTTTCTAAGAATATTAGCTTGTGTCTATCTGGAGTGAAGTAACTATACAGTGACACTCTGTTCAGAAGTTAGAAATACCATAATTAAGATTGTAATTTAAACCTTAATTCAACAAAGTGAGAATGCATTATAGCACTTAATTACCTCATTGTGCACTATTTTTTTTTCATCTTTTGCCTTATTTTGTTGAGATGATGGTCATTGCTGTGGATCTGAGTGGTACTTGTCCTGTGAAGGAAGATATTCATCATAGTACTCTGGCTTATTTTTTACCAAAGCTACAAAATGCAGATTGAAAAAGCTGTGACTACAGATCAAAGGAGACATGGATATTTGCATTACATCTACAGAAGGTTTTGTATCTAATGGTAGACTATGTCTGTCACACCTAACAGCACCTCTGAAGGTAACTAATTTTTGTTATGTTGGAGCAGGTATATTGACACAAAAAATACAGAGATAGTAGCTTGGGTTTCAACAACATTGTGGCCCTGTGCTTGGGATAATTAATTAGGTTTGCTTCACTGCAGTAAAACCAAAACTAATTAGTTTAGAAGGAGAGCGCTGCTGACTGGATATGCATTTAGTTCACTCAGTATCAACCTGGGTGTCGGTGCAAAACTCTATTTTGCATGAGGCAAAATGGAGCCAAATATTTAAACAGTCTTTTGATACATTGCGGGTAATTTTATATCTCTGATTTTCTGATGAAATCATTTGTAAGAGGTGAACTGATAATTCATGTTAGCCAGTGTTGGAGTTTGAATCTGTTCAATTCCTTCTCATGTAAACTATTCAGGAAAATCAGATGTTTGGCATCTTATATTTATATATATATTTATAGACCAAATCTTGATAGATATTGTGATGACCACTAAATTTCTCTTGAATATTGCTGAAAATTTATCAGCAGTTGTTCATGAAAGGCTTAGCTACAGCAGTGAATGTTACAGAAAAGTTTAAGCTTAAATTAATCTTTCTGTTAAAAGGATTTGGATATAGATTAGCAAAAAGGGCACAAACTTATTTGGTGGGTGCTACTCATCCTAGATCTAGAAAGGTAGAGAGAAATACCATAATTATGCAATTAAAGAAATGTCCTTATATACTCACACAGAAGGAAACTGGATAAAGAGTACACAGTCAGATATTTATTTTTGCTAGCACAAGAGAATTTAGAACCTTGCTAATGAACCTTACTTTTTTGTGATTAAGTAAAAATGCAAGTTCTGTAAAAAGAAGTAATATCGAGTTACAGGCAGCAAAACCTATAAAAGTATTATTATCAAAAAGTTGTCCAATGTTAGTTTTATTCAGCCTCAAGAAGAGGAAACCGAGGGAGAACTGATTTTGGTCTACATCTTTCAGATATGAGAAGACACTGATCTCTTCTCTGTGGTGACCAGTGACAGTACCCAAGGCAATGGCCTTAAGTTGTTTCAGAGGAGGTTTTGGTTGGATATTGGAAAAAGGTTCTTCACCCAGAGGGTGGTTGGGCACTGGAACAGGCTCCCTAGGGAAGTGGTCACAGCACCAGCCCAACAGAGTTCAGGAAGCATTTGGACAATGCTCTCAGGCACTGGCATGATTCTTGGGGAAGGTGCTGTGCAGGGCCAGGAGTCAGAATATTCTGTTATTCTTTGATTTCATGAGCTGTACTTAGCTACATTCATGGTGGGGAGCCAAAACAGTTTTTTAATCTATAATCTAGAGAAAATAGCTGTTTACTGACTTAGATTTTACTTTCTTCAGAAGTCCATAGACAAATACAGATACAAGCATATTTTCTTACAGTTCTGTGCCTCACAGTTCAAGACAGCAGAATGGGAACATAAAAATGACTGACAAACTACTGGGATTTTTTTTTTCCAGAAATAGACTACAATGTCCCTCAAAGAACTGTACTGACTTTCTTACAAACAACTATGCTATTTCTTATGACATTTATTGTATTAAAATTTTAGTTTTATGCAATTTTGTTAATTTGGCAGTTTTGAGTCTGATCAGTATTTAGTTGTAATCTTTCCAGGGCGTCTGACAAGCTGAATTCACCAAATATAATATAGAAAATGTTTAATTGAAAACACACAGATTTCTGTTGTCAGTTTGATGTATTAGAATGATAGTATGGTTTAGTGTAGGAGAAATCAGCTCAAAATCATGATTTTTCTGATTTTTTTAAATAGAATTTTTTCTTAATCACATAATGTACTTAAGAGAGTACTTTCATAGCTGAAAATTATCATGGAGACTGGAATTATTTTCTAGATACCTTTTTTATTCTGTCAAAGAGACAACTTTTGTGTACCATTTTTAATAGGTTAGGGGTTCTGTATTTATAAAAATGTGACTAGTGACCAGCTAAATGAGAATACCTTCTCCTGATCCGAAAACCAAAGTTTTCAAAGGATCAGTGCATCCCTAATTATAATGATGCAGTTAACAGTACTCTAATTGAAAGATTTTGTCAGCATTTCCATTATAAAGCTGTGTTTTTCATGGGTTGTAGCTCAGCTGTAAAGATTCAATCTGGGCTAAAACATGTCAAAAAACCTCATCCTGCTTCATACTGAATGCCTTCAAACTTCCAGTTAAACATGTGAGTTTTCCAGGCACCGACTATTTAAAAAAAAAAAGCCAGACTTTACATTAATTTTACTATGTCATCATAAACAAAGGATTGCCTTGCAAATAATCATTTTTTAAGTGCTTTAAAAATTTGCATTTTTTTCAGAATGCAAGCTCACCTGAAAAATATCCACTAAATCAGATCATTTTACTGTTTTTCTCACATCTTCTCCCAGAAGTAAAACACTCAGTGAAATATAAATATATTCATTTGCAGTGATTTTGATGTAACACTTGGTAGAAATATTTTACACTGTATAGACAGAAACTTGAAAAACAATAAAAGATATAGTAATTTCAACATGTTTCACAACACAGGCTAAAGAATAAAAGAATATTTTGCTAAAAAAAGGATTAAAACCTGTAGGGGAAAATTACATTTAAGCACTCAAGAAAAATTAAATATGAGTGTAAAATAAGTGACTAAAACCACCTCAGAACATTTATTTAAAAGCACATAGGAAGCATCCTTAATTAAAAGTAAACAAAAAATAAATCAAACTTCCACTTTTCTTAAGATGTGTACTTCTATTAAAAAAAAACAACAACAAAGAAAAAAATACAACATAATTTAATTCTTGGGAAAATCTGAGTACATGGCTGAAAAGAGGAGAATCAAAGCAATAGTGTGATGTAGTAGTAGTAAAAAAGTAGTAAAATCTTTCCTTACTTGAAACCTAAAGAACCCCAAAGAACCAAATAGCAACAATAAAGACATGTACTATTTGTAGACAAATTAAAGAATTTGCATTTTAAATATTTTGAAATGTCAGAAATGCATTATGACACATCCAGAAAACAATTAAAGGCCTCAACATTTCTTCAACTGATGAGACTGGCAAGCCAATTAATTACAGTGGGAATCAGTGTGAGTGTGACACAGAGAGAGATTTTTCTGTAGAGTGCCACAGACATGGGACCTCAGGACCTCTAAAAATGGCCGAGCAGGATGGTCAGCACTTACATGGGATATAATCCATGTGGAACATTTCTATGCAACATAATCCTTCTTAGCCATGCCCAGACCTGCTTATCTGAGTTGCATCTGCCTTTCAGAAAGCCTTTTCAACCACAGGCTTATTCCATAGCTATATAATTTTTAATAGTTTCTAACTAAATACTCAGTTCATTTCAAAACACGATGAATTGCTAACTTAAACATTTTACTGAAAAAAACAATAACATTAAGAATATACTTGAATATTTCACACAGGGCAGAGAAGTAAGGACAATGTTGAAAGGCATTGAAAGTGTCCATTACAAAGTCACTGTAATCAGTTATTGGTACAGAAGGTCTTTTAGTGTGGGTTTTTTAGTACAAAGGAGTAGCTGTTGGAGTACATAAATTTTTCATTTAAAAATTTAGTCAGATACTATTTAGTCAAATTTAGGGTTGCATTTTCAGAACCCACTATGAGGAACTGCACATCTGTCTTTGGGAAATTAACTTGCATATTATTAAATCACCTCCCAAAAATTAATTAGGTATGGTAGGTGATAATCAACTGTTGCAATATGTCACATTAAAGGTGGTAATATTTCTATGGCGAATACATACATTAATTTATTTCTATTTAACTATTTGGTGTTTATTTCTATTGATATTAAAACATGAAATTAAGTGAATATTATTAAAAAAGCCCCAACATCTTACCAGTTTTAAACATACCCACTCAATACATGACAATCTGGTTTAATATTCTGATTTTCAGAATGTTTGTTAACTAGTGGCATTAGCAAACCTGATTACAACAAGAAAGAACAATGTGAAGCATCAAGAAAAGGAAGGAAGGTGAACCAGGACACAGTTCAGGTAAATGACACAAATTCTTCCTTCTTGGTTTCCTTCCTCCTTCCTTCCTTCCTACTCTCTGCTAATTGTTAAGACTTGGAAGATTTTGCTGTGTTTTGGTTTGACTGTTAGCAATTTTACTGGTGAAAGCACTTAGTATTTTTCAGTTAGTTTTGCCAATATTTATTCTTTGGCCCCAATGCTCTGATGACTTGCATGTGTTCTAGCCTTTAAGTCAATATCATGTTTGTCATTTCTATTGTTAGGCCTATTTGAGAAGTGGCTTCTTATTTCATTTACCAAGTTATTTCTCTTTGTTTCTAGTTAGTTCAAGTATATTCCAATTCTGATTCTCTTATGTTTTCCAATCAGTACTTGAGATTCATCTTTAATTCTCTATGCCATCTTCTTGCCTTGCCTGTTGGCACATGACAGCTGAGCATCATCCTCTGTATGATATGCAAGTGGTTGTTCAGGCTGGTGAACAATGCCACAAAAAATACTTTGCAAAAGACATCAGAAGTTGCTAATAGCCATTCTCTTCCTCAGATCACCCCAAATTTGTGATGAAATTTATTGAGATTGTCTAAGCTTTCTAAATAGATCTATTCTGAAATCGGAATTCTTTAGGGATTTCCTGAAGTAAGAGAATTTAATCCTTGTATTAGCATCTTTGTTTTTTTGCCTCAGCCCATCAGTATACACATATCACTAATGTTGTGCCCACAACAGAAGTTTCAGATGTTACTCATTCCTTAAAGAAAAGATATGTACATAGCACCATATCAGCCTTTGCATTTCCTGAGACTGTCTCAGCCCACTTAAGGAAAAGTTGACTTGAATGAATGTTTAATAAATATTAGAACATTTTTCTCTTGAAATCTGAATAGAGTATGGATGCAGCTTCTCCTGCTATGGAAGAAAAGTCCTTGATGGATATTTTTGTCATAACATTAAGGAACCTGTTTATGCTGTTCTTGTACATTTATTTTTTTGTATTCACTGAGATATATCAAGTTTATTGGGCACAGGAAAGTCCTGTCATTGAGACACTTTAGATATTTACCACCATTTTATTAAGACTTTCAGAGTTTCAGTAATACCTGTTGTAGACTGCTGGATACAGTTCTCATTATTGTGATTTATCCCAACTGTTCATGATTACACCAAATATTCATATTGAAACAAAAGCTGAACTTCAGGTTTGTGCTGCTTTTGTACCTGTCTGAAAGCACTGCACTATATTATTATCTGTTTGAGAAAGTTAGCTTACTTACCTAAAACTAGCAACTGCTTTAGGATTTGCTATTCCACACTGGAAGACAAAAAAGGCTTTGTGAACAGCCTGACATTTTTGGGATAAACTTAACAGCTACCAGGCAGTACCTATGTAAGGAGGGATTTGCAAAAGAAATTTTAAACTGAGGAAAGCGAATCAGAAAACTACCCAAAAAAGTAGAGTGGTTCTAAGCCAGGATTCACAGAATTAACTTTCAATACACATAAATTTTATGGAATTTACTAAGAAAAAAGCAACTTCTTCTATAAGTGAGTGCCTTAGAAATTCCTGTGGAAAAAGGGAAATCACATGCATTAATTGATTTCTGCATGCAGCTGTCTCCAGGAGATGCAGCAGTGAGAAGGTAAACACAATTGTGTAATTTTACCAGTTGTTCTTTCCAATCAAGCTAGAAAACTGTGAGACAGGTTTGAACTTGAGAAATTAAGATGTGATACAATTACATGGGTTTTGTTTAATTTAATTTAATTTAATTTAATTTAATTTTATTTTATTTTATTTTATTTTATTTTATTTTATTTTATTTTATTTTAATGTACAATGGCAATTACATTCTAGTGCTGTCTAGAGTTGTTGTGGTCCCTCCATCTCTGGAGGTCTCTCCAGGTAAAGCTCTGATCAGCTTTTTCTAATTAGACATGCTTTCTGCAGGTTGCTAATCTAGGCAAATTCTGGATTTCCTTTCCAAGCCACTCTAGTCGTTTGCCACATATAGGCTGGCATTCCTCTTTTTAACTTTTACCATGGTTCACTGTAAAAATTGTGGTCAATCTCTGCATTCTTGATTACTTTGGGTTTTTTCCTTTCAGTCTTTCTTTAATATGACAAAATATCTACGCTTCACTGTAGGCACACTTTCCATTTTTTTGTATGAAATTCATTCTCTTTTGCTTTTTGAGGGCATTCTCTCAACAACTACTCCAACAAGCTGAAGTCACATACTCTACTGACAATCCTTTATTGTTCTCAAAATTACTCAGAGTGCCAAAACCAAGAATCTATTTCCTCTCAGCTTCTAAGTTTTAGGAAAAAAGAAAGAATGGGAAGAAGAAAAAAAGGAAGAATAAAAAGTACTTCTCCAAAACCTCATTGTATCTGGAATTATAACATTCATAAGACACTTATCAGTTGCTCTCATGCTTCAGGTGTTATTCTTCACAACTCTCACTGATGTCTCATTCTTTCTCCCCAGTGAGATAGTAAAAAACCTTACCATTGTCTTGTCTCATTTTATCACTCACTCTGTTTCTGTCCCATTTTGTGACTGCCAATAGACTTGCTTCATATTTAGCTTTTCTGGGGCAGTCAATCCAGTTTTCTAGGAGTAGATGCTGTTTTACAGCGCATTTTTTAAGAACATCCTGGGTTTTGATTTCTTCACAAAGCGTATTGATTGTTTCAGCAATCAATTTTAAAAACAAGTAAAACAAACCAACCAAAAGTAAACAAGCAAACGAAACCCACTGAAGCTCTACTTACATGAAAGAAGCATTTATACACTTCTATAGCAAAGGCTCACATGCAGCCAATTGCCTTCCAGGTGAACACTGAGGAGTCCTTTGAGCCCTTTCATTCTATACCTTGTGCGATAAATTCCCAGTGTTGACACAGCCACAGCTTAGTTATCAAATTGAGAATGTTTCAAATAATTTCCCACTGTAAGATTGTGCTCTCCACCTTTGTTTCCATGGAGAGCATAAAATTCAACAAGTCTGTCCTGCTTCCTGGCTGATTCCTCTTATGGATTCTTCTACCTGGATACCTGATGTCCAGGATGAAATTATTGCTGTGAGGCTTTCAGCTGCTTTTAATATCATTTCAAATTGGAAAGGAGTGGGCCATCCATTGCACAAAGTTCTCCAAGGTTACTCTGATAGAATGAAGTATTTCAAAAGAGTAGAACTGGGAATGATTTTTCCGTAGAGTGTGACAGCAACAGAAAATCTGACTAGCCAGGATGCCTCCTCCTAGTGCTAGGAAAGGTCTACACTATCTTTTAAAGCTTGTGGACAGCTCTTGGGTCAAACATTTTCCATAAATAAGTAAAATTTAATGGGACCTTCATAATCAACGTGGCTTCACTATGAAATAGAATACTTTTAGAGTGTATTATCAATGCAATTTCTGAATGATATATCAAAGAGTCCAGTGTTGGTTAGTTAATTTCTAAGACTTTTTTCACTCAAAAATATTTGCCAGGTAATATACACAAGGAAGAGAAAATATTTCATGGCATCACTTTAAGATACAATCTACATATTTTACTAATAAAAGTAAACCTCTTCAGATCTGTTGTGGTACACTGTACTCACTGCCAAGAGAAGGAGAAAAATTGCTGAAATTAAACCCACAAAGATTTTTGTCTGTGTGTACTGGAAAAGTGATTAGGAGCACAGATACCATCTTACAGCTGCAGTCTGCAACACATTGAAACAGGAGTGGTGTGTGATATTCAGCCATATCTCCACTGTGGTTTCTACCATATATGGTGGAACAGCCAGTCTCACACATCTCATTAGAGTCCACCTGACTTAGGGGAGCAGACATAGCTTAGTGTTATGGGCAAAAGTGTAACAACTAAATGTACAGGCCTAGATATATTTCCATATCACCAGGAAGCAGGACAAGAAATAGCGTAACTGATGGCTCCAATTCCTTTTATTTGTGCTGCACTTTATCATTATACATTGTAACACAATCATTGATTGCAAGACCTAAGGTCCTGGTGGAGACCTGCCGATAGATTCTCCTAGATTCTTTGTGCAATGTGACCATATCTGTAAGTGAAATAATTGTAGCCCCTTGAACTCCTGTAGACAATGTTCTGTACAAGACATGTCTTCAAGGGGCTGACCCCCTGAGCACCTCCTGAATAATATAATCTTTTGGGTATCTACTGGAAGAGCATGTAAAGAATTAGCATGGTTCTGGATACTGCTATTAACCCTACATAGTGTACTGACTTCCTTTACCTTTGTTAGGGCCTTTGAGATAACTAAATATCACTTCAGGATTGAAAAAATGAAAAGTGGTTTATACTCTACATTTTCTGCCCCCCTTTTTCCAGAACTAAGATTCCGTGTTGTAGAGGTAAAGTCTACTCTCTGAGCCCCAATTTTTAAACTAGAAAATTAAATATAGGATTATAATAAACAGCCGTTCTTCTTCTCTTAGTAACACAGCTTCATCAGCCTTTTTTGTTCTTCTACTTAATAAAGATTAATGCTGTACTTTCTCCCAGGAAAGCTAAATGTAATACCAATCTTGATATCACCATCCATATTTCTGCTAGCTGGAATGTGAGGTGTCCTAAAGACAAAGTGCATTGTCACATATTTAATGTGCATGAGTAAAAGTGCCCATAAAGAGAAATCATTGTATTTTGCTATTCCTATGAGTGTCCGGTTTCTGCTGTCTGTATCATACATGAATAGCAAGGTTGCCCACAGTGCAAGCAATTCTCATGCCACTGTTTGGACTTCTTGTGAACCTAGATAGGAAGGTGGATTTACAAGGGGGGAATTAAATTTTGGCGTATAAGTTCAGCTAGTGGTCCACTGACCCACTTTATACAATGCTTTGCTTTCCTTTCAAATCCTCTATATCTGTGTGTCTTCCTTTGCTCATATTTCTTTTCATAGGATATAAAATCCATACCTTGAAAAGAACTTGAATCCAAAATCTTTGCTTGTGGAAATCAGATCATATAGAAAAAATAGGGCTAAGATAAATACTTTATCTTTGGTGCATTATGCCAGGATATTTCATTCTCTTATCTTGCAAGTGTAATGTAGAGGAGCAGAATAAGAACTCAAACAAAACAAATTACCCCTGGTCTCAGTTCCTGATTTCATGAAAACTTTAAGAATTTCTTTAAGGAAATGGAACTTGACCCTCAAATTAAGACACTTTTCTGGGCAGACGTATTCAGTCAGTAACATTAAAGAAAAATCACTAGAAAGGTCTGATGTTGCTGAAGTGTCTGGAAGTAGTACTCAAAACAAGTAATTAAGCCTGAGATGATTTTACAGTCTGCCAGACAATTGAGTTTTGTTTTGCTTAATCACATTGATAGTTTCTGCAAAGCTGCCCGAACTTGGGGCTATTCAATTATTGCTGCAGAGCATAAGGGAGAGCACTGGCACATGCCGTAACTACACACTAGTTAGGGGCATATTGGAAATGCTAATGCAACTTTAAGAAATGTTCAACCCCTCAGCAGTGTTTTAAAATCATCTAATTTACTATTTTTTTGTGAATGTCAACTGGGAAGTCAGAACAGATGAGAAGTTAAACTTTGCTTTGTATTAGAGATGTAGATTGGGAATTAAGATCCTGTTATAGATACAGCTATGATTTAGAAAGGAGAAAGGAGGCAAGATACAGTGTTCACTTTAGAATTGATTTATCCAGAAGAGTGATGAAAACCCTTATTTTTTAAGAAAAAATAAAAACGTATGTTCATCTCTATTTTGCAATGAATTGCTTCACCAGGAGTACCTATATCAGTACTGTTCATCTTAGTAGTTTAAAATGACTAATGCTCTAATGCTTTGTATTGTCATCTCGGTGCCGATTTTTTCCCTAATTAAGAATGTTTGACCACAAGAGGGAGTTCCTTGCCAACGGTTTACTTACCATTAAGTAAGCAAGTGCAGAATAGGGGTGCTTCAGAAAAAAATTGATCTGTTTCCCTTTGCTGAAAGCTAAAACAGGAATGTATTTTGTTACTAAAAATAAACAAACAAAAAAAAAACACCCCCAAAAACCCAAAACAAAACAAAAGAAAAAAAACACCAAAACCCAAAACCAAACAACAACAAAAACACGCACACACACAAAAAAAAACACTAAAGCCTTAACTCTGAAAAAATAACATTTACATTGCTCCAAAAAAATCTATCTGCTAAATTTTGAAGTTTAATTTAATAATGTCATTGGTAACAATTTAAAATATAACACAGCTATCACCTAGAAAGGTAAAAAAATGTTGTAATCAAATACAATGAGCAGAAATATAATGTGTAGTTTGCTTTATATATGTTTTATATATGCTTTATTCTGTTATGGTATTTTATGAACTAATTTTAAGTCTTAGAATTAGGAAAATAAGGACTTGTACTCAATGGATTTCAGCATTTATTTAGTACTTACCAAAAGTAGACAAATTCAAAAATACTAAAAATTAATATTTCTGATTTTTGTCATGGTTTTTCTTTCTCAAACTACACTCCTTCTTATACATTGAATTGTTGATCTTAACTGTTGCAGCTATTCTTACTTTGGATGAAGTACTTTTACAACTGTACATTACACAGACCTGATGAACAAAATCAGATTTTCAAAAGAGTGTTTCTTTCCATGCTATGTTAAGCTACTTTTTCTGCAACATTCCATACAAATACCACAAAAAGTCGTATTTTTGAAATTTTTTTTTATTTTATTTATCTTGAAGCCGAGGTTCAGATTTGGCTTGTAAGAAAGCTGTTGGCAATCTGAAAGTATAATGCAGCTTTAAACCAGGTTTTTTCCACTTGTTCTTATGGAAAACATCCTCAAGAACAAAAAGATCCCATATAAATCTTATGTGTATTTCTAGCGGATAAAACCAGGTAACAATATGTCCCAAAACAACTGACATGAAAAATACTAGCTAAAAATACCTCATAAGTGGAGAAAACAGATCATGAAAAAATATAGAAAGACAGGCTTAAAAGACGGATTAAGTGTTCTGTGTGCAAAAAGAGGCATTTATCTGTACAAGCCCACCCCTGTCCAGTATGTGCTGACAAATGGATATCTGCTACTTAGAGTCAACATCAGATGAGGGGATGGCAAATGGAACCAATTTTGCTACATTTCTCGTGATTCTAAAATGGTTGAAAAATCATTTTGAAGTCCACTACTTGTTCAGAGCTCCTTTTCTTTTATACTAATAATCTTTTATATATATAGGACATTTTCTTTGTGCCTTACCTTAGTCAGCTAAACTTCACAAAGTCTTTGCCAGCTAGGCAAAGGGTTTTGACTTCATCTTAAAACATCAGGGATGATCATGGAGGGAGAAAAAGCTAAACTTTTATAAATGTTAGGTACACTTGACAGCAGTCAAGTCAGACTGTTTTCCCGTTTCTGTGCATAATCTAAGTGTTCACTTAACTGTAAACACAAATCATAAAAGATGTAGTCCAAAAGCAAAAAAAGTTATATGTGAAATAAATGAAAGTTATGAAACCCTTGTCATTTTTTTTTCTTCAGCTTAACTGGATTATATATCCTTATTTTTCTTTATGTAATCTCTGAAGTATATTTTTTCATCAGACATTCATTCCTGAATGTAACCAAACTCAGTCCTTGATTTTATGTAGTGCAATTGAAGGGCAAATTATTTATCAAATTCAGTGGCATGGTGTAGTAATTGGAAAAGATGGTGACTTTCAAGTTTAGCCCCTTATTTTGTAGAGTTTGGAACTCACAAAATACAAGTTTTTCTCTACATGGAAATAGGAACTAAAACTATCATCTTGACTCTGTCTAGGTACATTGCTACTTAGGCAGGTGCATATTCCTCTTTTTTCACAATTATTCCCCACTGCATAACAACATAACATAACATAACATAACATAACATAACATAACATAACATAACATAACATAACATAACATAACATTTAATTTTTTTACATAGATTTGATTATGGCAGGATTGACTGGTTCTTTACTAAAAAAAAAAAAAACAAACAAAAAAAAAAACCACCCAAACAAAAAACAAACAAACAAAAAACCAAAAAAAAACCAGACAAACAAACCACAAATAACAAATTAACAATCAAACAAAACCAGATCTTTGAGCACTGTGAAATGTCTTTACTTACTCTAGCATTAAGTTCATTTATAATAATGCAGAAGGTTTTTAAAATGAAATATTTCCTACAAATTTGCTAGTGATAGTGAAAACAAGGAATAATAAAGGTGGAAATGTGGTAAGGAGAAAAGAGATTTCATATTCTTTTAATATTTCTAGCTGAGTGCTAGACAAATTAAAATGGTTAGACTTTCATCAGCATCAAATATAAAAAATATTAAATTTTTTTTTCCTTCTTCTTAGCAAGATGCTTCAGAAGTAAAAGTGGCATAATGTTTACATCCATTACTTGAATTGTTGGGGTAGGATGCAGAGAGTAACACTTTATGTGTTTTTGCATAAAGTTTAAGTGTTGATATAAGTTCATATTTAGGATGATTCCTTGATATAATTAAAAATAACAATGAAGCAAATAAAATAAAAAATGGCTATTTTTAAAAAATAGGGCTTAGTCTGTGCAGCTGGAATGAAGTTCTTGACCATTGAAGAATTATCCAATTATATAATTTGGAGAAATAATGAGTTTATTTTTTTCTCTTACAATTGCACAAACAACTTTGTTCTGAATTTCAGTTTTAAAAGAATGTGTGTAGCCTTAAGCTGGAGTACAGTACTGTAATTTTGTGATTAAAAACATGAAAGAACATTTAATATGGAAATAAACTTTCACTGTGATATTTCTTGAGCTTTTGAAATTGATTTCATTCAAACATACACCCACACAAACTTAAAACCAAAAAACCCCCACTCTTATTTTAATGGGCATAACTGTGCTAATCTTTTTTCATTTATTAATTTTAAATGACAATTTAATACAGATATGGAAAAAAGTTAATGTAATAATTTTCCAGCTTGTTCCACTTTACAACAGCATCATCAGCTGTCATGACTTAAACTTACAAATTCCTGGCATTATCAAAACCATGCAACTACAGGTTGGGGTTTATTCAGTTTTTGTATCAGCAGACAGGAGGAAAAATAGTGAAAATATTGAATCTAATATGTATTCTCTTTTGAAATACAACAGCTACTCTCTTTAAGGTAGAAAATTGTTTGAATAATACCTCAGTTAAAAGGTAAATTAGCTGTCAGTTTTACTTCTGACTTTTTGAAAATATACAGATCTGTTCATTCAAGTCCACCCTAGGATTTAAAGACATTAGCTAACCAACTTTACAATTAGCAATTGTCTTCTGATAGAGAGAAAGGAAATTACTGGAAGTCTACAGAATATGTAGTTTTTTTAAAAAAAAAAAAAGTAATTTATTTTGCTTTCCATTCGGTTATTTAACTTTATTTCAAAGTGGGGAACGGAAACTGACAAAGGGTGTAAATATCTTCTGATTTTGCTAAATGGGGGACAGAAGAGCTCTACCACAAAAAACACAGAAATAAACTTAGACGTATCTATATACCTGTATATAAATGTTTTCAGGTAGATATTTTAAGACAAATTTTTACATCCTATTTATATTTTAATAAAGCTATTATTCTCCAAAAACTAGTTCTATTATGTTTGTGTACAAATATACCCCAAAACTCTTAAGCCTTAATAGAGGACAGTGTGTGTTCCTTCGTGTAATTTGGTTGTGATCTGAAATAGTAGTCATGAACATTCACATAGAGTGCCATGTTTTTAATTAGTATAAAGTCATTGTTTAGAAGATGGGGAAGATTGGGGAAATATTTAGAAATGGGATCTTGAAATAAGATTTAGGAGTGCATTACAAAAGATGGAAGTTCAAGGACTGTTAGAAAAGATATCTATAGAATCACAAAGGGCAAAATT
This sequence comes from Chamaea fasciata, assembly GCF_029207755.1. NCBI lineage: Eukaryota > Metazoa > Chordata > Aves > Passeriformes > Sylviidae > Chamaea > Chamaea fasciata. The sequence goes on from NW_027094089.1 coordinate 35,249,275, forward strand.
TTTAGCTGTTGGTAGATATAAACCCCATATTGTTCATACCCTCTCATAGAGTGTGCTTATGGCTTGCACATATGAGAAAATCATCTGTTCAATTTTTAGACTATGTCTTCATAATGATATGATAAATATCTAGCACAACTGAAGGAGGGAAAGGGAACAGCATTAGTAGTACAAGTCTGTATAATTAAAAATGTTATTCAATGAGTTTGTGCAATTACTGGCTTAATTCCATAAAATAGTGCAATTTTTTAGACTCTGAAACTCTTCAGAGTTTATTCTCATGGGTCATATATGAATATACCTAATGTTTTTGGAGAATCATCTCCTCAGAGCTGTAATTACAGCATGTATCAATGAAGATAAATACAGTAGGATATCAATTCACGTGGATCAGCTGGAAAACTTAGAGGCCTTTATACTTTGCTGATTTTCTAATAACTGTGTAGACAGATATCAAGAGAGTTCATTCTAAAAGATCAGTTGGGGAGAGAGTGGACTGACCTAGCTAATCAAGTACTGGATTGTTGTCCCTAGTTTCTTCAAAGGCACAGGACACTATATTTAATAGATTAGTACTCAAAGTTATTATCATGATTAATTAAACACTCTTAATATTTTCCATTTTAGTATACCCTTTACATACCTAATTTTTAGAAGTTACCAGTGTTTTATTACCATCTGACTTCTAGATTTTTTTCTCCATTTAGTATGTAAAGGTATTGGATGACCTGAACTGTCCAGGCTTAGAATTTAAAAATGTCTTTTCACCCTTCAAATGAGACTTAAACAATGTATCAGAATGTACTTCATAGTTCACTTTCTGTCTTTTTATCATCTCTGTCTCCTCTTTTTCATCCTTCATTTACACATGGAAGGACCCCATGTATTTTATTGCACTGTTTGGCTTTTCTCATTCTCACTTTTATTATCACAACAGAAGTCCTAACTTTGAACAACAAAAATAGTACTTGTTCCTGACTTTTTCTTCTGTTCTTATATATTCATAGAAAGATTGTGAATAAATATTGCAGTTTAAATATTCTAAAACTGTTCTTGAATATTATAGCAGTGTTTACACTGCCACCTTTTCACCTGTATGCATAGCCTATAATCCCCACACTTTATTGTAATTTGAAATGATAATAGGTGTATGCAGATTCCTGTAAGGTATTGGAGGTGGTCTTTTCTTAAAAGAAATGGTCAAACATTGCATTACATTTTCAGTCTGTAGTTTCAGTTAAAGTACTGTTCCAAAATCAGTCCTATAAGAAAAAATCTTAGAGAAATTTTTTCTAAAAACTGATTTAATTCTAAATTCATTGGCACTTTGTGTCCTTTGTACACTTACCTCACTTTCATCATCCTGTGGGGTAACCATGAAACAAATATTAGTCTTCTAATTAACCTTATCTCTCTGTTTCTGTATTGTGTTGTTCTGTTTATTAAATTGTCCTAATACGTGTAGAATGGTGAGTTAAAATTACAGTACAAAATATAATAAGGAGAACCAAGATGTTCTTCTCACATGTAAATACTACAGAAGACTGTTATTGTACAGTAAGACTGTAAGGCTGGTCTGTTCCTACAGCAAATATGGAATATCTTTCTGTGTCATTCCCTATCTTTATGCAAAGCAGCAGCTTTCAGGAATTAGCATAGCATAAAATTTTTTGCCCTATCCTCAAAGAGAAGGACATGAGATTGTTCAGTTCTGTTTTCAAATTTCATCCTTATTCTGTGGGCTTTTCCTGAGGCCTTTTATTTATTTCAGCTTTCTTTTCTCTTTAGTAGAGGTAAGAAGGAAGTGACCCCCAAAGAAAAAAATGCATTTTGACTTTCTTGACAATAATTTTATGGAATATTTTTCCTCTGATATATGGCACTAATTTTGAAAATTTCTTTACTCCCAATCAAACTAGATCTCATTATAGTAAAATTTCGACCCAAGAATCATTATGAGACCTATTACACATAATTTTTAAATTCCTTATTAGCCAATGAGGAAAATTCCATTTGGGTGTCATGAAGGCAATATTCTTTCATTTCTCATTGGCATTTACTTTACAGTGCCTCTATTACCATTTTCTGATAATTCTGTAATTTCTCATAATTTTATGCCACCTTTATCCAGATATTTCCAAGTAAGCTGTAATAAGGCTGGCCAACGTCTGCAACCATTCCCTATAAAAAAGAAATGCTATTCACTGCAACTAAAGAAAACATCTTTCAACTTCTAACTGAACTTTCTATTAAGTTGCGGAAACTTTCGTCCACTTACACAAAAGAAAAGTGGGAGATGTTATGAAAAGCAAATTATCTGATGAACTTAATATTTGAATATATGGATAGAATATAATTTCAATATCTTTAACACATAACGAAATTAAAGACCTTTCTTCACAGACTGTCACCATTGCACTTCTCTATGCCTTCTCTACTTGCAAAATTGAGCACTTGGATCTTTTAGGACTAGGCACGCTAGATGGATGGCAAAGTCCTCTGCAGATGCTTACCATCTGAGTGCTGCCATCATAGCTGTTATTAACAAGTCTCATAGTTCACATTTCTCCTATCTTCCAGTGTGTACATTGACTGTCTTTTTGGCAGTATATTGATTTGGAAGTAATAGAGTACCATTTGGGAACAAATTGACGTAAAATGACCCCAAGTACATATTATATATATTTCTTTCCTACCTTCATACGTGTCTAGTATCTACAGCTTCCTTTATTGTTGGTTTTTCATGTTTTATTTTTCAATTGCAAATTAGTTGTCAGCTTAGCATTTTCTTTTAAATTTCTGAGCAGCTGCTGGATCTCCTCTTCCTTCATACCCTTCTCTTTTTTTCAACCAATCACTACGTAAGCTGATATGAGTGTTCTCATCAAAATAGGTCTGATTTTAAATTGGAGTTTCTTGTAAAGATAATTTTCCTTTATGTTTTTCAAGTTTCCTTACGTTTTTTATCAAACTGTAATAGCTTTAAACTTTGGGCTTGTATCAAGAATTCTGGTCTTGAAGTTTCAAAGGCACTTAGGCACAAGCACTTTGTAGGCTAAAATGGTTAGCTACTGTCAGTGTGCCAAAAAATGAGTCTGGGCATTTAAATAGCTAGCCCCGTACAAGAACTCCTGATTATAGTAGAACTTCTTAAACTATATGATAACTACTGTAACTTCATGTGCAACTGAAACATTCAACTGCATTTTTGCATACATGGTTGCAAAACTCATTTGGTATGTATCAAGTGTTTAAGACTGTATTACTCCAATTGGTAATAATGGATTTGTGTTAAATGAGCATGTAAGCTATTTTTGCACAATTCAGAAATAATTGCAGAAATAAGTCCTTTTGTTTTTTTCTTTTGTAGTCAGCAATGTCTACTTGTCTGAAGATAGATGTTAAAATACTGGCTGTAGTTTTTCAGTTTGGTGAACTTTATTTTAATGACTAGTCTTTCTAGAAGTTTCTAAAAAAAAACCTAATAAAAAAAAAGTTAGAAATAGTAGGTCCACAAGGATTCATTGATATAAAGTTTAGCGGACATCCTTTCTTTTCTCCTTTTACGTGCTTACATGCACTTGCCAGGAATAGACCATCCAGCACCCAAGGAAAACTGGTCTGTTTCTAGAAAAGGTTATTTCTTTAAATTGGTGATTCAATCTGTTATGAAGCTCATTTTGCAGGTCATACTTTAAATTGAACCCTGGGGCTCAGCTAACCTTGAGATCCTGATGATATGAAAAATTTATCCTGTATCTTAGTATCATGGTTTCAGAATTGCATTGTCCAATTTAGTTCTTCCACTGAAACCATGTGTCATTTTCCCACCCCTAATTCACCTGGAGGCACAAAAGACAAAGATCATGGTTGGAGATAAGAACGATTTACTGGAAACAGCAATGAGATAGTGTCCTGGGTTGTAGTGTAAGACGTGCACAAAGTATTCTATCACCATTTTCATGAACTGTTGAATCCAATTGTTGGAGCGGTGCTCTTCCTGGGCCCCCTCCCTCAGGGCTATCTTCTGCTAACGGCCCATCAAATGCCTTGCTGCATGACTTGACTCATAGATAAACCCCTCTGGGAGTTATCTCTGTTTAATGGGCCATCAAGGACCCACTGCATGACTCATCATCCCACTGTGAGATGCTCCGCCCAGAGGGAGGAACCAAGCATTCTCACCGGAATATAATCTGGGATTTGGGACAGTACAAGCAGCCTTACCCACTGGATTCCCAGAGGACGAGAGCTACCAGACTTTTCTGTGGGATTGTTTCTTCAAGAAGACCACCTCATCTGGACTGCTTCCATCACCCTGCTCAGGTTGTATTCTGACTCTGTCAGTGGTCTTTTGTATTATTGCATTTGTTTTATTTTACTTTTTTTTTTTCCTTTCTTCCTATTAAATTGTATTTCTGACTTGAAGCCTCTCACTTGTTTTGCTTTCAAACCACTATGGATAGGAAAAACAAACAGCAAGCAATCACAAAAGCAATTAACCATCAGTGTTGCTTCCACCTCACACCAAACACTAAACAAATTCAGTATGTCTTGTCTGTCAAGACTATTGGTTCGGCATTTCTCTCAGGACAAAGTAGCTTCCTTGTGGGCAGGTTCTTATCCATCTCTGAATTTTAATGGAGGTATATAATGGGCAATTCCACATTTCTTTTGACTTTGATGTGTCTGGACATCTCTGCTTATACAGAACTTCTCTAACAATTTCAGTAAATTTGTTGCTCTTGTAAATTGAGCTTTCTTGTTGGTTTGGGATTATATAATATTAGCAAAGGTGGTGATAGGTGGTGTGAGCACAGTAAGGGAATGAACCTCACAAAGGTTCTAGACACATTTAACTACCATTTGTGAATTCACAGTCTATGTTGTCCAGGATTTCAGCCCACAAGTTTGTACACCTTAACTATTAGGCTGCATCTGAGTGGGAGGAAAATATTAAATACTAAATGTCTGTTATTTAGCAACCAGAAAAAGGAAACAGTTGTTCGGAACCATCTTAAAAATTACATATCAATGAGAAGATACTCAAAGAAAAAACATGTATAAGTGCACTTACTTATGTAGCGATAGAACATGTAAAGAGCCGAAAAATTGTGCTTAAACCTTGGACATTTCATTTTTCTTTGGTGGACAGAGTACAGTAGATTAAAGGAATACCTTTCATTAGAGCAAAAAAGAGCAGCCAGGCTTTGAGACCAGAAAGGTTGCCTCTTCAGTTTCCACCTTATTGATCCTGCCCTTACATACCAGATCAACTACAAATATTTTCTGTATGCTTTGAATGATACCTTTTTCCCTTTGAGATTTAATATTTCTTTTTCTGATCAATAATAAAAGGAGACTTTGTATAGAGAACTACAATTAAAAAAAAGTAAGGAAAGCAACGTTTTTATAGTAGCCATCTGACTGATGATAACAGGAAAATCAGAAATATTTTTAATGATGAAAAATTAATTAAATGTTGAAACCACTCCCTTTTGTTGCTTTACTGTACCTCAAAATTCATTTTCAGGTGCTTTTGAAATCAAGAGATTGCACATTAGAGTCTGAGACCACCCAATGCTCTCATCAAAAGCATATTACTTTAAAGTGTTAAAAACAGTCTAACTTTGTTCTCCCCCACCCTTGCTCACCCCGCTCCCCTCTCCCCTCCCCCAAAATTGACTCTATTTTTTCTTTAACCTTTTTGCTATTCAAAGAACTAGAAGGTAAGTATTATCCCTAAGGCTATGTGATATCTGTCTCAGCACATTTACAGTTGTAAGAATTTTTGCAATCCTCTTTAAGTCTCCTGTGTCAGTGACTACACAAACCACTACAATTTTAAAAATGGTTCACTTACTCTTCAATCAGAGGAAAAAAAGCAGCAAGTTTTCAGAAAAAGTTTTATTTGTTTATTTCAAATGGCATGTCACCTTAATAATAAAGCTGATGGATATGGAAAGAACTGAAAACCCTTCTTTTATCTGGCCCCAACTGGCAGATGGTGACTGAAAATCTAGTCCCCCATTTTTAAAGTGTTATATGATATTTTGCATCTTTTGGGAGGATTGCATGGGAAATAAAACACATTTCTGATTAGCATACCGTCTAAAAATTGCTTGCTCAAACCCTACAGTATTTTGTGTGTGCTCTGTTTCAAAGAGAAAAAAAATTATTTTCTTTTTTTTGAAAACTGAAATTTACAGGCATTCTGACTCGAGTATATTTTAAATAATACTACAGCTCTAATGTCTTTTGTGTTGCTTACAATATTGCTAATATAGCTACGTGTAGAGAAGTTACCATTAAATACTAGTTGTTGGTTTTTTTTAAATATGCCATGCCGAATTCATGGTTTGTTACATAAGCTATATAACTATCTTAGCCATCTCCTCCCAAACTTTTTAAAGATTGTGACCATATACAGGCTAAAATCTTTAAATAAGGCAGCATAGCTATGTGTATCTGTTACTTTAAGATGCAGAACAAGTATACTTAACATTGGAAAAGAAACTAATCTGCTTAGGACAGGGAACTCTTGATGTAAATATGAAGTTAATGAAGGAAACAAAGCCAGTAATTCCTGGTTCTGAAAATAAGAAATTATGCAGTTAGGATAATAAATAAAATTTTGACAATGCTTTATTTTAATGGCATGTGAATTAAAACTGCATTACAATGAAATTGCTGCAGAACATCCGCATTAATATCAAATGAATTCATTATGACCAGCACCAGCACAATGAATATTAAATGAATTAATAATAATGGACCACTTAAAGTGTTACCTAATTGTTTTATTTCATTTTTATGTGTATTTTTTTTCCAAATTTAACTGTTAGGTTAATAGAGAATGACATCCGGTAATCCATTTCAACAAGTGTTTGTAAGTGATTACTTCCGCACCAGATTCAGTAAAGCCTGCTGCATATCTAACATTGATCAAATGTCTCTAAAAAACCCACCTATTGTCCCAGATATTTTGCATCATGTTGATGCAAAATGATCAGCCAAGACATATTAAAGATTTAACAACTCCTAATGGTCGGTGATAATCGTGTTCCTTGAAAGGACAATTCATCTTTCTTTCAAGAACCCAGAGTGCTTTATACAGGTGGTTATTAAAGGTATCTTACAAACAAAGAAATGGGTGGAAGCACATTGGCTGATTTTCCTGCAATAACTGTTTCTCTGTAGTCACTTGTGGAAACAACAAATCCTCACAAAATTTATTTTGTTTTTCCTAATCTGTCCACAAATATGATCTGTTGTTCATTGCTTTTCACACATCATGACATATTTTACCTTATCATCCTAAATGATTATTATATATCATATAATCTAATGAAACAAATATTGTAGCATTTTGGCTCATTAGAAATTATACCTTCAAAGATAATGCAGTTTCTTGTCACAATAGAGATGGACAAGACACTTGCTTCTTCATGCAGAATAGCCAAATCTTTATTGCACACAGCTCATTTTTATATGGTATAGAAAGCACCATATTTGAATTTAATTGGTCAGCAATTCTTTGAAATTCACTTCATTGGTTGGTAATGGCTAGTGTACATGACCATCAGACTTTTTTCCTTCTAGACATATTTACATTTCTGTCTTCTGGGAAGTAAATGTTTCACACAGGTAGAATTTTCCTCCCTGCAGGTGAGAGCTATCTTTTCACAATAGATTGTTATGCAAATTGATTCTCATTCTTATAATTCTTTTCTCACGGGGAACATCTCAGGCTAGTTGTTAGCTTATCTGAAACAGCAAGGCCTGATTTCACAAGGCCTTCTTTTATAAGGTTTTACCTATATGTAACAATGCCCTCTTCTTTTTGTTTTATGCAAAGGGTTTACATATTTTGATGTTAAAACAATTTGCTCCTGTGAGGTCATTACCTTGTGAGGTCATTACCTTATCAAGACTATTATAGATTATGTGTTAGATACAGGATAAGATATATGGAATATAGATTATAATAAACAAAACTTATCAAATACAATCATGTCACTGATAAAGAGACTTGCAGCATAGGAGAACAAAAAGATAATGTCCAATGTCTCCTAGGAAGTGGAAGTAGATGGTCACTGTTCTAAAGTTCATATAACTGGAACTCAGGAGTCATGTTGTTCACACAGGAGGAAGTTCACTATCTGGAAATGTTCACTCTGATATTATTGAATGTCTTTCTGGAAGCCTGGAACAGGGAATAACTGAAGAAGTTTAGTAGGAACAGAATATAATGATGGTAAGCACAGTAGCACACAAAGCCTCTCTTGAAAGGCAGCCTCTTTAAGTCACCAGACACAGCTATGTTCTAGCAGTCCCATTTCTGTTCTTGGGCACAAGGCTGGATGGTGTTTAAGTCATTTTTCTGCTCTCTGGGCCTCAATTTCTCAGAGGCAATTAATGTTTGTTTAGATGAGCAGGTAACCACTTTAGACCTGTTGGTGATAAAACACATGCGTACCTTCTCACTAGGTTAGTAAATCAGCTAGGTCTTTCTGTTTTACACTCAGTTGGGGATCCTTACGTAAATACTTTTCAAAATTGGTCTACAGTATGCAAATTTTCAGAGCCACATCACTCTGCTGGGGAATCAAATCGGATGATTTTTTTTTTTTCAAAATTTCTAATGTTAATATTGCATTGTTTAAAATGATCTGCTGTCAAAAATTCTAGTATAAATATTGCATTATTTGAATGTTCTTAAGGCATGATATTCCCCCATCTTTTTGTTTTAGAAACAATATGCATGCCTCTGGTTATGAATATGAAGGGAACATTAAAACAAAACAATACATGTAGCTAAACAACAAATTTACATTAAACAGGAATAAGTCAGATAACACACATGATTAGTAGCATATATAAAATAGGATGGTGATTGAAAATAAGGCATCATCAATTCCCTAGATACTGTACCATTATCCAGAGTCTGCAGCAGCTGGTAAACCTCCTTTTCAGTAAGGATCTGGATAACCATTCCTGGGAAAGGTTTCCAAGTTCACTTCAAAAGGGGGTCCAGCTGTTAGAAGTTCAAACTGGCAGGTCAAAGTGACTTGAGTGTTGTTTTGGTGCAGAAAACACCTCGCTTATTGGCACATTTCCTGTCCAGGTAGGGCTAGGGTTTGGCCAGAGCTGAGGCCTTAATTGGGAGGGTCTCCCTAACGTATCCTAAAAAACAAGTCTCTGAATAATGGCAGTTAGGAGGCGCCTCAAACATGAGAAACTGCTGGAGTGCTTCTGTGACAATGACTGGGACTGCATCTGATTACCAAAGACTGGAAGCAGCCTTGCCCTTAATAGGTTGCAGCTGTGTCCAATAAGAATGTGTGCCAGAAAACTGTAGGATAGCAAACTGCTGATGCTTGCCACCATTTTCCATGTCAGTCATGTGACCACTCACTGTCAGGACTTCATCTGCATGCTGTACTCCATCCTCTCCCACAACAACCATAAGAACATCAGTTTGAAGAAGGCTTTAAACAAAGGCCAGATATCTTTTCCTGGAACTCCAAAAACATGGAAAAATCATGAAGCTGCACTGGATCAAGCCATAGCAAACCTGCTGAAATAAGAAAAAGGGCTAAAGACTGAGGAAAGCCAGCACAGGGAACAGCTGGAGAGCCTATTCAAGGACATGTGTCTGCAGCTAGAGAACAAAAGAGAAAGGTCCTAAAATAAGACATGTCTTGTAGATAATTACGGAAAGATATGTTAAAGTTTGTAAAATAGCCCACTTTCTCATTTAGCTTCAGTTAAACAGTCAATGGTACCATAGACAAATTGCAAATAACTACAACAATACATGTATGACCTGTGTCTTGGTTTAGATAGACAGGTATCTGCCAGGGAAGACTGAACTCTCCCTGGGAATGTAAGCCCCGCCCCCCACCTCTTTTCCAAATTATTATACATATCCAATTAAAAGGCTGTCAGGCAAAGATTTTGGGAATAGGTATAACAGTTCTTTACTAGGGATATAAAAATACAAATGTTGTGGTACAGAAGAATAAGCAAGCAAGCAAACAAACAAACAAGAAGTCCTAGAAAACCCTGACAGAGTCAGAAATACAACCTGACGCCTTGTTGGTCAGGGTGTTGGAAGCAGTCCAAAGTAAGCCCTCCTGGAGTGGCAGATGTGATTATGTTGGAGTAGAGATCGCCACGTCGAAGAAAGGGACCAGTAATGGTGAGATGGGCCCAGTCTTACCCCAGGGATCCGGTGGAAAACTGGACACTTGGTAGCATTTGTGGCTCCTTTTTATCTAGGTGAAGATGGTTTGGCTCCTCCTCCCTGTGTGGAGCACCTTATGTATGATGTAATGTGTCATGTCCTTGGTGAGTTTTAATGGTCCATTAGGAGAAGATATCTCCAGGGGGTAGTGGAACAATGAAGAGAGATAAGCAACACTCCACCGTCTGAGAAGTAACACTGACCCATCTGGGCAAAGATAAGCAACACTGCTCCACCCTGTTTCAACAGATGGGATAGAATAACCTGTTTTTTCGGTTACAAAACCCAAGACAACCTGATACAATATCTTATGGATAATGCTATAAAAAAATCAGGGAATTCACATCCTGCGATCAAGACATCAGTAGCAACTCTTTCAAGAAGTTGAGACAACATTTCTCCAGACATTTATGTATATATGTTAATTAAATAGTGCAAAACATTTACACTTTTTGAATCTGCAAGGAAACCAAAGGATTAACAAACTGCATCTTCTTATATCTTCCAACAGGTGTTCACCAATGTTTCATCACAGTTGTTTCAGTTGGATCCATCTTACCTCTAGAAGAAAATAACTGTATCTTGTAATTTAAGCAAGTATATTTTAACAGAATCTAAAATAACTTAGATTAAACAACATCTAACTTGCCTTCATTTAAATTTAGCAACACTTGACAGAAATTAATTTTTGACCAAAATGAGAATTTATTTAATAGAATATAGCCTAACATCACTCAAATCTAAGAATACTGAAGTTTAACTTTGCTTAATCTTACCAACACTGAATTTGTATTAAATTAAAACACAACTAAAAACTAATATCATTAAAACTTCTAGACACAAAAAATTTAACTTATTCTGACTCTATTATTACAAAAAAGTTACTGAAATTTTGAACAAACTGTAGTTGAAATAGCAGCAGCATGAATTTACCGGAGGGACTAGAAAGGTGTGACAAGTGTGTTGTGATTTTATATCATTTACATTTGAGAATAGCTCATGGTAGCTGCAAATATTATTGAAAATAGTCTTTTGTAGTAAGGGTTTTCCTGGTGCAAGCATAAGTTTTACTAAGACCTTTTAGTGTGCAGCTTTACTGAAAGAAATGCCAACAATGTAAATCTTGGAAAATTGTCCTGTAAACCTGCAGCCTTTCGCAGATGTCTGTATTACAGATTTAAACCTGGCTCAAAAGAAGTAATGGAATACAAACATTCAAGGCTAAAATGGTAAGAAACCAATTACATAATAGTGTCCTGAGTTTTACACAAGTAACTCGGTCTGAACTTACGAGTTTAGATTATGTTAAAAGGAGCAAGTCACTGTTTTCTGCAGCAGTGGTCTATCAGTGTAGCCAAGCTGTTTTGATATCAAGACTAATTTTAATTAAAACTTTAAGTACTAAATAGGTATACATAATTAGAATATTGTCACATGTGTCTTTATGGTAAAGGATTCACAATGAAATTACCTTATCAAATTTGAGGGTAAAAAGCAAGCAGACAGATAAGATTATGGTCAACATAACTTTGTCTGTTTCTACAAAGAAATTTTCATGAGCTAATTATTTCTAAACTTCAGAGAACTGTTGCAGATAAAATTCAAGGTTACAGGGCTTAGTTAAGGGCTTAAAAATTAATTGCTGCAAATATTTTTAGGTATATAAAGTGCTGTAGTAAATGCCAATACCACTATAACTTTGTCATGGTACACACAGATACTTTTGAATCTCTCCAGTAAACAAACCAGTCAAAAATTACAGTTTGTTAGAAACAGAAGTTTAATTTCAACAAACATATTTCAGTGCATCTTCTTGGCATTCTGATAATGGTGCATCACCGCTTCAGCAAATGGAGCTAATCAGAGACTCTCCAGCAGGTTCCAGGGGGGTTGGTCCCACGGGGGGAGCTGTGCCATTTGGGAGGAATGCTGCCCCATCATGGGAGCTGTGCTGCACCGCCCAGGGCTCGGGAGGAGGCAGGGCAACCATTGTGGGAGCTGTGGTGCCTATTATCCTGTGCATTGTGCAGGCACACACAACAATTTTCATATTACACTGGTGAGTGCGCAAATGCACGCAAACAGTTGTGGTTCCACTTCCTCACTCCCTTCTGCTCTCCACAAGTTTAACGTGGTCTGGGATGCTTTGGTTAGTATTTTTTTACACCTATTTTTGCCTTTAGTAGTTCTAAAGTGTCCAAAACTAGTCTCAAAGTGGTCACAATGAGAAATGGACTCAAAAAGTAGTTTTCCTGTTGCTCGTAGGCAGAGTGAAAAGGACTGACTTTACAGAAACAGGTGGTGTTGAACATAACCCAAGTGGAGGCAGCAGTGGCAGGAGCTGCAAATTCTCTATTGGATTTAATTGCATCTATAAATTTCAAACTAAATACCATGGAGTCAGCAATTTTGTGGCCATTTTGGCCTTTGTAGCTACAGCCCATAACTCTCACCCTATTTCCTCCTACATTTCAATAAAAAAGGCTGTTTGTGCATTTACGTCGATGCCAGTTGTTCTACACCACAGCAACAAAGTTTGCAATGTCTATTTATCATATTTTATCTCTTGTTTGCCCAACACAAATGTCCATATATTCACTATAGCTTTACCCTTGGCAGAGACATGGGCTCCCAACGTCTCATCTCTTTTAAATCGTAGTTTGGACTTTCTTCCCGTGACCATGCCCTTCTGCACGTGCATCCTCCTTACATGTGCCTTCCATTTTGCCTGTTTCCCACAGCCTATTTTTCCTTGGCACATGCCTTTCCGCCACTTGCGCATGTGTCCTTCCATGTCATGTCTGTGTTCCACAGTTCTAGACTGCTTCGCTCACCGTGTGCGTACCTGCCTTGGAGATTGTCTCCAGTGCTGTGTGTTGTAAAGCCACCTTTCTTCCTCTTGCTTTTCTTCCACTGCAGATGACCATGTCGCTTATGTGCTCATGTTCCTTCCATGGCTGGGCTGTGTCCGTGTGTCTTCCATGACTTTGTGCATTTACTGCTTGAGCTCCTATCCCCTGTGCCGATTCTCACTGTCATATTGCTATCACTTTGGGGTCACCAGATATTGCAATAGAGATGGACAAGACACTTGTTTCTTCATGCAGAATAGCCAAATCTTTATTGCACACAGCTCATTTTTATATGGTATCAGAAAGCACCGTATTTGATTTTAATTGGTCAGCAGTTCCTTGAAATTCAGTTCACTGGTTGGTAATGGCTAGTGTACATGACCATCAGACTTTTTTCCTTCTAGATATGTTTACATTTATGTCTTCTGGGAAGTAAATGTTTCACACAGGTAGAATTTTCCTCCCTGCAGGTGAAAGCTATCTTTTCACAAGAATAGATTGTTATGCAAACTGATTCTCATTCTTATAATTCTTTTCTCACGGGGAACATCTCAGGCTAATTGTTAACTTAGCTGAAACAGCAAGGCCTGATTTCACAAGGCCTTCCTTTTATAAGGTTTTACCTATATGCAACAGTTTCTCTATCAGCAAAACCTATATCCCTTTACATTCTTTTAGAATTATGTTCCATTACACAAACCCCAGTAGAGTTTATGGTAGGAAATCTGGATCAATTCCTCCATGGCTAACAATCCTGCTGAAGCATTCACAGTGCTAAGAGGAAAATGCACTGCTTTGTGAAAGGTGTAGTGGTTTGAAAACAAAACAAATGAGAGGCTCCAAGTCAGAGATACAATTTAATAGGAAGAAAGGAAAGAAAGTAAAATAAAATAGATGCAATAATACAAAAGACCACTGACAGAGTCAGAATACAACCTGAGCAGAGTGATGGAAGCAGTCCAGATGAGGTGGTCTTCCCGAAGCAGTGATCCTGTAGAAAAGTGTGGTAGATCTGTTCCTCTGGGAATCCAGTGGGTAAGGGCCCCCTGTACTGTCCCAAACCCCAGATTATATCCAGGTGAGAATGCTTGGTTCCTCTCCCTGGGTGGAGCATCTCACAGTAGGATGATGAGTCATGCAGGGGGTCCTTGATGGCCCATTAAACAGAGATAATTCCTGGAGGGAGTAATCTGTGAGTCATGGGCAAGGCATTTGATGGGCCATTAACAAAAGATAGCCCAGAGGGAGGGGTCATGGAAAACACTGCCCCACCTGGATTCAACAGTTCATGAAGATGGTGATAGAACATTTTGTGCACATCCTATGCTACAACCCAGGACAAAAGGTTTGTTTTATAATATGCTAATTCACTTCTACTTCCACTTATAAAGCACCCATAGGAAAATTTATTTTATTCTGGGGGAGGTGGAGTGTATTTTAATTAAGCAATTTGGTAACGCATATAAAGAATGATAACATTAGAAAGAAAAGTGTGAAAACATCCTAATTTCAGGTTTAGCATCAGGCCACAAAATGCAATCTGGTAATTCTGAATAACTGGAAAATCCAAAGCACTTTAAACCAAGCAACCATAGGGATATAATTTTAAAAAATATATTTTGCCTTCATTTGCCTACTAGTTTTAAAAGAGAAACAATATCTTCTGCATTGTCACAATATGTCAAATGCTTACCTATTGCCGTTTACTACCAACTCTTGGGTTTGGCGTGGGTTTTTTTGAGGTGTTCTAAGATTCAAAAGTCCTTTGGCTTTCAGGGAGAATTAGAATTTTTAGAAAATATTATTTTGCAATTAATTTTTTAGAAGTCCTTCTCTATACAAATCAAATATTGAATCAAATCTGTGCTATGAAATAGTAAAAGATATTTCATTTATTGGCATCTGTCATTCAGTTGTGCTGGAGGTGTAAAGGTATAAGATTAGGTGGGCTGTTTATTTTTCAGTTTTTTCTTGCAATTAGTCTGATTTTGAAACTTAACTCTTGTGCAACTTCCTCTTGAATTTTCTTGGGAATTATGTTACAAAATAAGAGGATGGTCCAGGTAAACTGTAGGATTTCCAATAAACTTTGTTGTAGTCCAGTGACACAATCTGAATAAAGAAGAGTGTAGACAAGGTTAGACTTCAAGGTCATACAGGGACTTCATAACAAGGAACAAGTGTCAGACTTACTGTTTTGTCCAGCCAGGCCTTAAACACAATTTGCATGCTAGAGTGTCATTTAATACTTGTATTTCATAAAATCATAGACCCATATAATGGTTTGGGTTGGAAGGGACCTTGAGGAACATCTGATTCCAATTCTCTGCCATGGAGAACAGACAGAATCAAGCAAGAGATTTGTCTTCGTGTTTCTTCTTTCCATATTTCCAATTATATTTCCATAGAACTGAGAGAATTTACTACAGATTTTTGAGAGAGAAAAAAAACCCTGTCTACTTATATGTTCCCTGAGGGGTCTTTTGATACTACAATGGTTTTATAGTATAAAACCTGTAATTAGCCATTTGGGTTTTGCCTGAACTTGAGGGTACTTGACTTTAATTACCAATCAAATATAACACTACATCTGCATTCAGGCAATCAGTATCAGCTCACACATACAAACCTTCTTTCATCTAAAGATAATAGAAAACTCTTTTTATTAGTTCTAACTCAGTTCTAACTCAAAGTAACAGATGTCACCAGGAAAATTTGTGTGTTATGTTTATCTTGGTTCACATAGCAGAACAGCCACATCCAAAGAGAGGGGAAGAAGACTGGGTACAGATAGGATATAGCTGGGTTTTTTATACTTGAGTGCCAGAGTTCAGGAGTGGCAGGAGGGAGCCATGCTTCTTTTAGTGTATAGTCTTGACCAGGAAATAGTAGCTAAGAAGCATTACTGCCAAGTACTGTATCTTGATATTGTTTCTTTTCTATTTGGTTCATACTATTCTGTTTTAGGTATGAGGATGCAAAGAAGGCATTTGTGGAGGCAAATATTGTCTTTCTCTCTTGTCACCTCATGTCTACAGTCTATGGAAACAATAGGAGTTGGAAAAGTAACTGTCCCCTTCATCTCGGCATTATCATTTTCAAAATCTACGTCTTCTCAGACACTTTTCAAATTATCTAGGTTGCATGATCTTCAGAGGAAACTGTTTCCAGAGAAAACTGCAGTGGGTATTCAGGAATATTCTGTTACCAGCTGGGTAACTTGTTTTAGATTCACCAGAATCAATGAGTCTTGTTTCCTACAAATTTATATTTTGCAGTCTATTGACCTTGTTATCCAAAAGGTGCAAGTCCTGATAAGCTTTAATAAAATGTGGAATACCTAATATATTTTTCTATCTGTTGTTATTAAGCTGCTAGAAAATAATTATTTTAAGTGGAGTTTGCTTCTCCCTCAATATGTATGCTCAAATAAAGACTGTGCCCTCACAAGCCTTGTAACAAACCGAGGTAAAGGCTGTCTAAATTCATCAGCCAAAACAGCAGATATTTTTTCTTGAAATGTGCAAAACACTGCAACCAGTCAGCTCCTCTTTTACTGCCAACTGTCTGATATTTATACAAGTTCACAATAACAGGGATTTTTTCACTGCTTCTCACACAAGATCAAACAGTGGTAGTTACTTTAACTGTATTAGTAAAGAATGCCATGCAGTTCTTTGCTGCTACTGTGATTCATTCCTGTCTACAATCAAAAACATTGCTAAGAAGGTAAAAAGCAAAAAAAGAAACACAAAAACCCAAAACAATCACCAAATAGAATACTTGGAGGTAACTCATGCTTGCAGGCATCCTGCAAACATGGTAAACCTTGAAGGTGGTTCTGTACCTAATGGCATGGATAGGATTTACTGCAGTGAGAAGTCTTAAACTATGGATTTTTTCCCTTTTTTTTCTAATCTGTCAAAAGAATTTGTACCTATGATAAACATTAGCATGAAAAGGCTGAAAAATTACCAACACTTTCCTCTGACATTCCAAATATTCTGTAAACATAATAATTTAAAAAATTATTCTTGAATTATAAGGATACTATGCATTTTTGTCATGCATATGGTCCTATCTTTATTTTGAATAGACTGGGAGACCTCCATTTTTTCACTGAAATCTTTTCAAAATGTCCTGTCTGTAGATAGAAATTGTTCAAGAGGTCAGCCCTGTTTGTTAATTCCAGAGGTGACAAAAAAGTTTACCCAATTTTTTTTTATTATTATTATTGAGAACAAGCAGTAATGCTAAAACGCTTCAAACATGAATAAAATATTAGGCTAGAGGTATAATTAATATAAAAAGACACAGTGAATTAGAAAGGTGGTTAATAGAGTCAGCAAACCATATATCAATGCCAGTTATCATATTTCACTGGAAGACACTAAAGATCGAAAATCAAGCATGGCAATTAATTAGTCTCATTTCCATTTAACCTGAAGGTTGCATATATAAAGAAATCAGGTTGACTATGAGAGCAAAGAGAATAAGTAGTTGAGTTAAAGATCAAGAGTGGTAGAAGAAAGAAGTGAAGGGGAAGCAAGGGGGAGAAATGTCTTCCTTTATTGAATTATAAAACCACTTTACTCATTTAAATCCTGTTGACAACAATCTCACCTAATTAAAAGCTTAATATCCATGACTGGAATGATTGGTATTTTTTTGAAGAATTGCACAAATTTGGGGGTTCTAAATTAATTTTCACACCCTTGAGCCATGATAAAATTTGGTGTACTTTCCCTGTTTTCTTTACAACTGGTCATTCTTTCACTCGGAAATAACATATTTGTTGACTAGATAACTACATAAACCTTGTGAATTTGACTTTCTATCTTCTGTTCACCACTTTCTCTGCAAAGATGAATGACCACCACTCTTCATTTGTATGCAAAAGGAACAAATTTTATTAATTTAAGGAAGGGGAAGCTGTTGCATGTACTAGAAAGAAATAGAGAAATAAAAAAGTAATAAAGAACATCACTTTGCAACAACAAAAAATAAACTAAAATTGTCAGCTCATTAAACCAACAATTAAAAGTGAAAACTTTCAACTTTCATATTTTAAAAACAGTTTTGAAACTGTTAAACTATGCTATTCAGGATTTTATAGAGGAAAAATATAAGTTTCCACTTAAAAGCAGTCAATATCTCTCATAAAAGGGATAAAAATTCAAAGCTGACATTACAAATTCAACCCTAAAAAAGGGCACACTTGTATTCACTCAAACTACTATCATGCATTCAATTTCTTTTAAACAAATTTCATCAGGTTTACTTTTTGTGTGATGAAGGATGGGAGTTTTATTTTTCCTGTTTCTCTAGAACAGCAAAATTAAATTCTGTTCAATTATAATCCCAAACCTGGATTTTAGGTCTACTTAGAGCCAGAGATATTTAATGAAATGTTTCTCCTCAAAATGTCAGTAACAAAAATGTAATTGGGTTCCAGCTGCAGAGCTGTTATTCAGCCAAAAGAGAATACATGCTTCATTTCAGATGCAGAGTGTGCAGTATAGAAACTTGAAAACCTTCATAAGGGGAAAAACTAAACTTTTTTTTTTTTTTTCTAATGAATAAGAACAGTCACATTGCTTCTTTGGTTAAAAAAATATAATGTTATGTGTATTTCTCCTCTTTGCCTGAAGATGTAGCATTAAGGTTAAAATGTTAGCAGGAAATCGGGCATCACAGGTAGCTGAGCGGGAAACAGTAGTCTTGCCTTTCAAGAGATTTCAAGGTATTGTCCTTTATCCAAAAGCCTTGATCTTATTTAGAGCCAGATTTCTGGATTTCTAGAATGAATATTTGTCCATTTCACACACTGAATTTGGTCTTCTGGGTGGTAGGATTTAGTACATCTAAAAATTTTGCAGTATGAGATTTTTCATACCCAAAAATCCAAGAATTCGATCCACAACTTTTACAGGAATAATTATCTTGCAGTGGCCAAATTCATAAGCTATCTCTCGTTTTAGTCTAAAAGTTCCTTGGCCTCCTAGCATTAATTATTCATGTTCAGAATGTGTTTATGCACTTTTTTCATTTGTTTTATTCAATTTGAACTGATCTTTTCTTGTAGAAACCTTATTACTTTTGGCAGAACTTTCTTGTCTAGATCTTTCGTGCCGTTGATATGAGGTAAAAATTGATTTCTGTATGAAACTTTTCCAGAGAAAGAAGTTGTAAGTGATGCAGACAAAACTATGATAAAAGATACTGATTTCTATACTTAGTGACTATAAATTTGTCTGGTCCATGTGCTGTCTGGTTCAGAATATCTTTACTACTGCTGAAATTCTTTCAATACCATGAACTTGCACATTGGTCATCCATGAAATTCATATGAACTTCTTGAACAGGGACCTTAATCAGTGCATAATTGAATAAATGTACAGTTATTTGGGCAAAATCAGGTGCACTGAACCATTTTACCTCAAAATTCACTTCTATCATGTTGCAGAAATTATTGTAAAGGGAACTGAAATTTCCCTTTTTGCATGATAATGATGTCCTTCCTATTCTGCCCTTTAATCCTGTGGTGACCTAGAGCTCAGGATGTTATGGATCCAAAAGTCACTTTGAAGCTTATCATCTGAACCCTGATTGCTGAACCCTTGGCCTGTTTAGCTTTTCACTATCTTCCTCCTCTGAATAACACAGGAAACTCCTATAGAGAGATAACATTCTCCTTAACTAACAGAAGAAAATAAAATAAAGATGGATTATTAATTTTTTTAGGCAGTCAGTGGGGAAGGCTAGCATTTGTGCATTACAGAGACAGAATACAGTTCTAGGCCAGTATTGGGATTGGAAGGTAGGCATCTGGAGCAAATTCTTATTGACTCCGTATAATTTAATAAACAGAAAGCTCTAGAGGAAAATCTGTGGCTGTGAGATAAAATTACTTCTGATCACTGGGTTTTGGGTTTACCCTCACATTACCCACTTGAAGACGGCTAGCCATGAGATTACTGGGATCTTGGTAGATCCCATAATAAAACAAGCAGAAAAATTATCAAGCACACAAAAACCAGTACAAATTAAACCCAATTCTCATTGCTTCAGTATTATTCCCTCATGTTAACATGCACTGATTAGAAAGGCTGAATCCTGCTTAATGTCTCCATGTTCACAGTGGGTGTCTTCAATGAATACAGGAAGAAGGATTTGATGTCACTGGCTAATTTCTGAACCTCAGAACAATCAGTATCTGTACTTAAAAGCTAAAATCTACTATGCATTTTATATTTAGAAGGTGCAATGAAATGGCAAACACAGAGCAATGCTTGGCTTGAGGACATTTGTGCCAAAGCAGGCAGCTCAGTGCCTTTATTTCTTCTACTAATTCAACATACCTGGAGCTAATGCTGAGATATATGTAGAGATATATATTTTTATATATATATATATCTAAAGTTAAATGAAGTTGCAGAAAAACTCAGCTTTGACTCTCAGTTACGTGTAGGAGATGAGCTGTACTTGAATCATCCAGACTGAGCAATATGCTAGGCCTCTGGGCCGTGGCACTGGGACCTGTCTAGGTTGTGGCGCAGATAGAAATTAGTGCCAAGTGTGTGTCGCATTTGGATATTTCCATTTAAGGTGTTAGCAAGGGTCAAAGGGTTTCATAGTAGTTAACAAGTATGGTAATTGGTGTGGACATAGTAGCTACCTTAAACAGTTTATTAAACGATGGGTGTTTGCATTCTTCCCTGTGCCATGTACCAATGAGAATGTATCTGTAAGTGTAAACTATATAGAGTGTATAAAACCTGCCATCTTACACAGAATAAAAGAGAAACATAGCAGTAATCACATTGATCAGACTTACGTTTGCTCTGCTAGCTTCCTTTCATTATTTCGGGGTTCCCCTGTGACTTCGGTTACACATTAAGTAGAGTTTTGCATTGCACTTGGCATGCAGATTTATTTTTTCCACTTACAGCCATATGTGGTATCCTACTGTTTATAGTAACATCTTCAGTGGACACGCAGCAAAATATTATTTTAAAGGTTTGGCTTTTTGAACCCCAGTATCTTACAGTTATCTCTAAAAGAGACAATTGTGAAAGACTCCTGGAAGAAGATGGCATTCTGGAGTATCATCTCCAACCTCCAATTCTGTTAGTCACGGTTCAGGATGTATTTCTGTGTGTTTTCACAACAGGATTGGTGAATGAAACTTCCTGGCCTGTTTGACAAGATTATCAGCATTCTTCAGCTAAATTCTGTCTACCAAAAGTCAAGACATTTTTTTCAGCCAAGACTCCATTTTGGGAAGATCAGCCAATTTTGAATTTTAATGAACATTTTATATCATTATTATCACAAAGAGGAACAGAAGTAAAATTATTATATTGAATTTCATCTTTGATGAAGGGCCAGAGTTGAATCTCTCTGTTCTTCTTATCATTTGTGTGCATTGTGTTTCTTGTGTTATAGTAGAATTTCTGTTGAAGAGAAAGAAATATAGATTAAAAAAGAAAAACAGAGTTAAACATCCAAAGACCAAGAAATTTGTCCTTCTTCTGCTAGCTGTGATAACTATTAAAAATAGAATAGTATAAAACTGTCCTCTCAATTAAAAGGAAACTAAAATTTGACACGAAAATAGATTTCTATATATATGCAGCATGTGACAGAAAGGAAGTTATCAAAAGGGTGAAAAATAGATGTTTCCTTTTCCTTTGTTTTCCATTTTGCCCAGTGACTGTCTTAGTTCTTATTTGTCTAGTATTAATGAATAGTGTAAGGAAAAATTGCTAATTTCTGTTTCTGTGTTATTGTACCTAACATAGTCAAAATAACATTATCCTATATTTATGAAGTACTACTCATCTACTCTCTTGTAGAGACTGTAACCAGTCTGATGTCCGTTGGAAACTCAGCACAGTGGAAAGGAGGCAGTCCAGGCAGTCCTTGAAGTATATGGAAGACAACTTCCTGTCACAGCCTGCCAGGGGTGGGGCTCTGCTAGACCTGCTGTTTGCAAACAGAGAGGAGCTGGTGGGAGATGTGGTGGTCAGAATGCCCATCTTGGGCACAGCAACCACAAAATGATAAAGTTTTCAATTCTTGGTGAAGGAGGGGCCCAAACAAAATTTCTGTCCTGTATTTCCAAAGGATGGACTTTGTCCTACTCATGACACTGATTGAGAAAGTCCCCTGGGAAGTTGCCCTTAAAAACAGAGTGGCCCAGGAAGGTGGACTTACTTTAAAAAATAAATCCTGAAGGCACAGGAGCAGGCTGTCCCTATGTGCCAAAAGAGAAGGCTGTGGGGAAGAAGACTGGCTTGACTGAGCAAGGAGCTTTCACAGGAGCTCAGAGGAAAACAAGAGAGTGTATCACCTTTTGAAAAAACAGTGGTAAACTCAAGAAGGGTTTAAGGATATTATTAGGTCATACAGAAAGAAAACTGGTGATGCACAAGCTCAGTTAGAAAACTTAAAGTCTCTGCTTCTGTAAAGGATAATAAAAATTGGTTTTATAAATACTTTAGTATCAAAAGGAGGGGAAGAAAAAACCTTCATTCTTTAATGGGCATGGGAGAAAACATGAGGAAAAGTCTGAGTGCTTAACACCTCCTTTACCTTGATGCCTTAGGAAGGCTGACCTGAAACAGAGACTGGACAGAGCTAGAGAATAAAAGAGGTATTTATTGAAGGGCCTCTAGGGTCCACCCTGGGCAGGACAGGAGCCTGACCAGGGCTACACCCAAGGTGGACTAAGAATGGTCACAAAATGGACAACCAATCATGAGATCTTACATTTTTTCAAGTTTTGGTCCACTTGCATAATGGGGTTTAATTGTCCAATTACAGCTTCAGGTTGTGAAGTTTCATCCTCCTTGTTCCTCCCTTCAGACCATTGTTGTTTATGCTGTTGGGTCTGAAAGTTGTCCTTGGTCTTCAGCAGGGAAAGGATTTGTTTTGTCTATGTACTCTGTGAAGAGAGCTTACCAGCACTTAATATGAGGCTCAGAACTACACCCCTAGGCAGCACAGAATCTGAAAAGCATGAAAGCTAAAACTTAAGGCATCAGCCTCTGTCTTCAGCAGTAAGACCAGTTGTCCTTAGGACAACCAGCCTCCAGAGGTGGTAGACAGGGAAAAGAAGAATGGACCATTTTAATCCTGAAGGAAGTAGTGACATGCTGTGCCACTTCAATGCTCCCGGAGTGATGAGGGAGCTGGTGGAAGAGCTCACTAACTGTCCTTGTCCTTATGGGGGAGTTCAACTTAACAAAAACTCATTGGGAGCATCACACAGCTGGTACAAACCAGGTCAGAAAATTCCTGAAAAACTTGGATGACTATTTTATGGAACAGGTCCTAAGGGAGCCAACTCAGAAAGATGCCCAGTTATTGGTCACAGTCAGTGGACCTTCAGGAAAATGAAGTCCTGTTTATCAAATCTGATTTCTTTTTATGACAAGGTAACTCACCCAACTAAACAATGGAAGCTGGTTGGTGTAATACTTTGGGATTTCTGTAAAGCTTTCAATACTGTCTGTCATGGTTTCCTTCAGCATGCAGCTGGATAAACACATCATGGGATGGATGAGCAACTGGCTCACAGGTTGGACACAAAAGGTTAAAGTGAATGGGGTGACATCAGACTGGTAACCTGTCACTAATGGGGTTCCACAGGGCTCCACCTCAGCCCCGTGCTCTTCAATGTCTTTATAAATGACTTGGACAGACCACTGGAAGAGATACAAAGCAAAGTCACAAATTATACAAATGATACAAATCTGTTGACTCCCTTGAAGGCAGGGAGGCCCTGCAGAGAGACCTCAGCAAATCAGAGGAATGGGCAATCACCAACCATATGAAGTTCAACAAAGGAAGGCGTCAGATTCTGCACCTGGGATGAGGGAAACCCTGGATCTATGGACAGAATGGGAAATGAGAGGCTGGAAAACAGCACCATGGAAAGGGACCTGAGGGTCCTGGTCAGTGGCAAGTTGGACATGAGCCAGCAGTGCCCTGGCAGCCAGGAGGGCCAAGCGTGTCCTGGGGAGCAATGGGGACAGTGTTGCCAGCCAGGCAAGGGAGAGGATTGTCCCACTCTGCTCTGAGCTGGGGCAGCCTCACTTCAGCGCTGGGGGCAGTTCTGGGCACTGCAAAATCAAAGAAGATATCAAGCTATTAGGGAGTGTCTGAAGAAAGGCCATGAGGATGGTGAATGGCCTTGAAGAGAAAATGTATGAGTAGTAGCTCAGGTCCTTTGGTCTGTTCAGCCTGGAGGAGACTGAGGGGAGACCTCATCACAGTCTGGAACTTCCTTGAGAGGGAAGAGGAGGGGCAGACACTGATCTTTTCTCTGCGGTGACCAGTGACAGGACCTGTAGGAATGGCCTGAAGTTGTGTCATGGGGGGGTTAGGATGGATATGAGAAAAAGGTTTTTCACACAGATAGGAACAGATGCCCCAGAAATGTGGTCACAGCACCAAGCCTGACAGAGCGTTTGGACAATACTCTTGGGCATAACGTGTTGTTTTTGGTCATGGTGCTGTGCAGGGCCAGGAGTTGGACTGAATGAGCTTTGTGGGTCCTTTCCAACTCATCTTATTCTGTGATTCTGCGATTTATCAACAGTCCTTGCTAAACAGGGAGGTCTCAAATGACTGAAAGTGATGCCCAGTTTGATGTCCACCTACAAGAAAGGCCAGAAAGAGAATCCAGTAACTGCAGGCCTCTCAGCCTGACCTCAGTGCCCAGCAAGGTTACAGAGCAGATAATCCTGTTTGTAATCACATGGCACATAGAGGGCAACCAAAGGATCAGACCCAGAGAGCAGGTTTGGGAAAATCAGATTCTACTACAAAGCTGCTGGAGGAGCTAGAGTACATGTCCTGATGAAGGACTGAGGGAATTGGGATTATTTAGCCTGCAGGAGAGGAGGTTCAGAGGGAACCTTATCTCACTCTA
This sequence comes from Chamaea fasciata, assembly GCF_029207755.1. Taxonomy (NCBI): domain Eukaryota; kingdom Metazoa; phylum Chordata; class Aves; order Passeriformes; family Sylviidae; genus Chamaea; species Chamaea fasciata. The sequence goes on from NW_027094089.1 coordinate 35,274,317, forward strand.
TAATTTGCTGAAAGGAGGCTGTATTCAGGCCCACTTCAGCCTCTCCCGCAGGCAACTAGTGGCAGGACAAAAGGATTAATTTCTTCACAGAAAACGTGATTAAACAATAGAGGCTGCCCAAGGAAGTGGTAGAGTCACCATCCCTGGAGGTGTTTAAGGAAAGACATTCAGTGCCATGGTCTAGTTGACAAGGTGGTGTTTAGTCATAGCTTGAACTTGATGATCTCAGAGGTCTTTTCCAATTTAATTGATTCTGTGATTCTCTGGTTCCATGATAAGTAAATACTTTTACTATTGACACTGGAATGCTTTCGCAAAGTTTAAAGTAGATATATGGAGATAGACTGTAAGAACATGACAAAAATTATTCCTTTTAGTACACCCACAATGTCTGAATCAACCTTTCTGAAAACATCAGTACTGATTCAGATTAATTCCAATTTTCATTGCATTTATTTAAAGGAAATATTATTTGCACTATTAAAGATTCAAAAATTGATTGTTTTAGTCCTTTTTGTTTAATTCATTTTCTAATGTTCTTTAGATATCTTTTTCCAAAAGCAAGTTCTCAGTAAAGAAAATCTGCCCTTCTGAATCACCATGTACATTATTGAAATAGTACCTGACAAGCAAAATTCAGGAAATTCGAGCAAACACCTGAGGAGTCCTATTCATCTATTTTTGAAGCAACATTTTCAGTCCAGGAAGTCCAAAATTTTCAAAGACAGACAGTTGCTGCTGGAGAAATGAGATGACATTATCAGCTGTACAAAAGAAGTGTACGTGTGTGGGGATATGTGTGTCTGTGTGTGTACTGAGTCTGCATTGCTCATAATTTGGATGTGCAGATTAACTTGGAAAAGGAACAGGAATTTCAGACACAGTTAAAACACGCAGGTAAGTGTGGCACAACACACAGTGGACCAAGTGGGAGCTGTGACCGCCTGGGTCTGAGACTGATTTAGATATTTGGGACTTTTATACTCTCTGCATTTAAAAAAATCTCCAAGGTTACTGAATGTGCAGCCACTTGGACTATCTGGTGAATAAGGACATGTTTTTAATTTTTCTGAAGGAAATAAATATTTCTTGCTTTCTTCCTAAGAGTTTGAGAAAGATAAAACCTTGAAACTGAACCACTACCAAAGTCAGACAGTAATTTACCTTTTTTCAGATGTTAACATGATTAGGCTACACATTTTATTTTGAAGAAAACTGCTGTTACTCTTCTAGTGAGGAAAGAAACTTTTCCCTCCTCCCCGCCTTGTTCCTTTTCTCCTTCAACAAGCCTACAATGCACTGAAGACTTCAGAAGTACCAATTCCAGAATTTACATAGGAACAGCTTTGGAATGTTCAACTCTGACTTGGAGCCTAGGCAAGGTATAAGATGGGTCAGTATGCCCAGTGAATGCCCATGTAACTTCAGGATATTTTTAGTCTGTGTACTGTTTTCAGGGGTGTGTGTGTTGTAGAGGATCTTTAATGCATGGCTGTGAAATATCTTTTAAAATATTTGCATGACCTTCATGTCTGTTGGGCTTAATATTAGAATCCCTTACTGTTAATAAAAATCTTTCTTTGCCACTCAAAAAATTACTAGTGTTCTGCCCTTGAACTACGAGTTTTAGTTTGGTGCGTGGCTGTATTTTTGGTGTCATGCTAGGCAAATAATTACAAAAATATAACTATTTTGCAATGTAGACTGCAGAAATCACCCCTACTGACATCACAAATCAGATTTTTTTTTTTTAAAGTTTGTAATGCAGAGCTTTTAAGTACTATTAAAAAAACCTGCTGCTCTGTTCCACCTGGAGCAGCAGACAGCTTTGAGAAAACAAAACCTTCTGAAGTTTTCTGGCGTGCTGAACCTGTCACCCGTCCCCTCTGGGTGTTGAGCTTATTGGATGCAAAACACAGACCTTGTGTAACTAAAAAGGAGGAGATAGTTGTGTAATACTCTGAATATCTACTCTGGCAGTTTTGGTATACAAACAGATAAGCATTTTTAAAATCACAATTTCAAAACTCCCACAATTTTGTTGCCTCTAAAGTGTGAGGAAAGCAGTTCTTAAAGTTGTATATTTCTATGTCAGTATTTCTTCTTCCTTTTGGGATGTATTTTTAAGTTCCATTAGTGTTGAAATTTTAAGAAAAAAAAATAGCAAGCCACCAACTCTGCCTGGTTTTTGAACATTTGGTAGAGTATTTAGTACTCTACAAGAAATGCAGATGAGCAACAAGAAAACAAAAACCTGTTCTGCCTGCCACACTTGGAAAAAAAGGAATAACCCCCTTACTATTTTTCTAGACATCCTTTTTCAAGAAAAATCACTCTTTAGTTACTCATTTCTTTTCCCCATGGTCAGGTTGGCCGCATCTCCAAACACTTGTAAGTACTGTATGTTCTGACATATCCTGAAGTCATGCATTAGCACCTTTTCATTCAGTAAAGGGTGAGAACAGATATCTTTTGGCAGCTGACAGCAGGGAGCGGGAAGAAAGGAGGATAGTGAAGCTGTAGGACTAGGACACAGTGGTGGCCTAGTGGCTAGCATGGCTAATGTACCAGCTGTGAATAACTTCCTTTTTTTCATTTTTTTTTTAATTTTTTTACATCACATCCACCTAACAGATGTCTCTCTGTCATTGTCATATCCTCAAGCTATCCTAGTAAATGATTTGATTATAAGTGAGTCACTAAGGTGGCAATTGAACCTCTTCACAGCTCAAAATTGTTGATGTGTGCACAGATAGTGCAGTGTGTGGGTGTGTGTGAGAAAACAGAGCAGGAGAGAAGGGGAATGTAGGGGGAAAGAAGGAGGGAGAGGGAGGAAGAAAATAAATGTCAAGGTTACTTTGTTTTGCCTGGAGAATCAAATGGAAGGGCAAATTAACTGCTGGATCTGTTTGGTCTTTTGGATATCCGGCAACAAGTCAGTTCCATCCTACTCCAGCAGATGTGCACATCACTTTGAAAGATTGAAAAAGAAGAATGCAGTGATCTGTATAGTATATACACTTTGGTCTCTGGAAAAAAATGTTTAAAAATATACTGAGAGACTGTGAAGTTTGCTAGTGTAAATAATGTGGCATTTCAAAATCTGTCAGTAAATGTAATTGAATTTTTCAATGTAAAAAATATAGTTTAGTTATAAATTGGAATAATTCTTGATATCAGTTGGGCATTAGGAGATATTAATTAGATGCTTCTCACTTTTTCCTTTGGAATTCTTTATATTAAATGAAATATCAGGAAAGAGGAATTTGCAAGGATGCAATTTAGAGATTTTCATTCTTCAAAACAAGTTGCCTGGTAATTTTTACTGGGGGAATAAATGCCTTTTTAAAAACATTGTCACTGTACTGTCTGAAACATGCCCTTCCCAATATGAACAAAATATGGAAAGGCTAATCCATTACAGTACTTTGTAATGATAATAAACTAGCGTGTACAAGTAGCCTAGGGAAAAAGATGGTACTCATCACCTTTAAGCAGAAGGAGAATAGCAAGTAATTGTACATTTTTACAGTAGGCTGATGACAACATTTCCTGTAACTTTGAACTCAGCTTGGCTGTCACCACCCTGGCAAACATTCCGCATATCAATCACAGTGTGTATTTCCTGCATGACATTTGCAGCATAATGTATAAAATTTGGTAGTGTGATCTCTACATTTATTCATCCTGTTTGTACGTAAATATATCAGTCTCCACATATATCTTATGCTGCAGAGGCAGTATTAAACCCTTCCACAAGGCTGTATTGACCTCTGCCTGCTTGGCATCTGCAGATTGGTTCTCTTTAGCTACTAGATTAGCCACTCCTACTGTTAATCATGGTGCTTTTCTGCAGAAGCTAAATGCAATCCTGGCACATAGTTTCACACAATTACTTACATTGAATCATATTTTTCTAGGCTCAAATGACTAATTATTGAATGCCTTTGCTCTCATTTTGATAGCTGCTCCAATAATTTCCATAATCACCAAAGAATTACTTGGCATCCCTTTGTTTTATGTTCACAGAAGTCTTTGGGGGTGGTATGATCTGTGCTTGCTCTCTGGCACTGTGTGCAGCAGCCATGCAGGTTGGTCAGTTCCTTCTCATCCTGGATCATAGTTCTTGCTCTTATGCAATTAGCTCACTACAACAGAGGTTTGATGTCTGCCAGCTTTCTTAAACTATGCGCTGATCAAACAAAACTGCTGTTCACTTGCCCTTCTCAGCAGAAAGGGATTTTTTTCCTTTGTTCTTGAAATCTTTTTTCCTCTGAGTTTATTTTCCCCTTTTTCTGATAAGCATTTAAGGTGCCTTCAAGAAGTACTTAAATACAATACTCTGAATTATTAAACATAAAAGAAGTAATAAGTCTCTGCTTAAGTAGAGAGGGAATGAAATTATGTTTGAAGGTAGAGAGTTAAAAATAGTATTAAAAATAGATCTTGTAGAATCCACTTATATCTTTGCTTAAGGGTAGAAAATACCTATCAGAGTATACCAACTGCTGGCAAAAATAGATCATCTATCTGTGCACAATTTATACATCACACATATATTTTTCCACCTAAAAAAATTTGTACAATCTGAGGAGAGCTTTAAGGATAATGTTTCATATAGCTGCCCAGCTCACCACAACATCATGGTTCCACAAAAGTCTCAGGCTGACCCTACTTCCCTCTGTCATAGCCACCTCCTTTTTTCTTGAAAATAACAGTAAAATGACCTCCTTTGAAAACTGAAGGCTGTATTTTAGACCATCTCTAGATCATCTGAAGGGGAATCTTGGTCCCTACTGTCACTAGTACAAATTTCTGTGGAAATGCTGTCCTTTTCCTTCTTCATGCCTGCTATTTTTTGGTCTATAGATGTTCATGTAACAAACATCATCTGTCTGCACAGCCTTTGACAAACTGGGTATATCTCAATTTTAAGAAGCTATAGTTAAAACTTCATCAGTTGCTTTAGTATGCCAGTGTAGTGGTTTGAAAGCAAAACCAATGAGAGGCTCCAAGTCAGAGATACAATTTAATAGGAAAAAAAGGAAAGAAAGTAAAATAAAATAGATGCAATAATACAAAAGACCACTGACAGAGTCAGAATGCAACCTGAGTGGAGTGATGGAAGCAGTCCAGATGAGGTGGTCTTCCTGAAGCAGTGATCCTGTAGAAAAGTCTGGTAGCTCGAGTCCTCTGGGAATCCAGTGGGTAAGGCCCACTCTGGTGTTCAGAGTCTCAGCTTATATCCAGGCTGGAATGCTTGATTCCTCCCTCTAGGCGGAGCATCTCACAATGGGATGGTGAGTCATGTGATAAGGCCTGATGGGCCCATTAACAGGAGGTAGCCCAGGAGGGGGTTATCTGTGAGCTGTGTAGCAAAGGTGCTGATGGGCCCATTAACAGAAGATAAGCCAGAGTGGAGGAGGCAGGGAGCACTGCCTCACCTGGTTTCAACAGTTCATGAAGATGGTGATAGAATATACTTCAACCCAGGACAGCCAGTAAATGTACTCAGGCTGCTAACCTGACCAAAATTCCCTGATGCAAAAAGTGGAATAGCTATTTAGGGGAATTTTAGGCTGGTGCAGGCCAATAGAGAGATTAAAATGTGTGGTAAATTAGAGAAAACAGGTATCTTTTGGCTGACCTTACACAAACAAATATGAGTAATATGGTAGTTCGCAGTTGCCCTAATATATGCACTGGAGTGACAAACATTAAGATTAATACAGAAGCATTTTTATACCAGTCTGCACATCATAACTTCTGTTTTTTATCAGTACTCAATGTCAACAAAATGCAAAGGGTTCTTATCCAAAGTGCTTATTATAAAACTGAATATGAAAGAAAAATACATTTATTTCTTCATGATCTTATCTCTTTAGAGAACTTAAAACAGTGTAATAAAAATGATTGTGTCCTCATTATTTATTATTGCACTGTTTAATTTATGATTTGAATTCCTGACAGATTTTATCTCACTAACCTGAATATTCTTGTATTTGTTACATGCAGTCCTAACAGCAGACAGCTGTTACTGTACCATTTACAGCATAATAAGTATGTCCTATCTGTACACCATGTCATTTAGCTATGTAATATGGAGAATACCACAGACACATGATTTTGTAGGTGTGATTAATTCTGGTAGGCTGTCTTAATCCTAGATCTATTCATTTAAAGATTCTGTTTCATTCACTTACATCCTTGAAAATCCAAGTAGTGCAAGATGAGATATTTTTAATTTCTCTGGACCTAGGGTTTTTACTTATGCCTTGCAGAAATAAAGGGAGAGGTACATTGAAGTAAATGTTGGTGAATCGTGTTGGCATACAAGGAGTAATGGATGGTGGTGGAGTTGTGAAGAGCATAGTGTTATGGTCCTCTTATGCATTTTTGGGGCTGGTCATCAAGGAGTATTTATGGAAATTAAGTCTCAAATTTTGATGAGGTGTCTATGCAGTTTTTGGATGGCATCTGTGACTTCCATTGATGCATGTGTATAAATACACAAATCTACATGTCCACATGAAGAAGTAGGCCCTTCGCACTGAGAGAGCATTTCTTGTTTTGTCCCTGCTTGGCACTCCCTCACTGGTGTTTGAAATCTCAGTAACTGTATTTTGGTAAGTAGTCCTCTGAGATTCCCAAAACTTGTTCAGTGAGCAGATGAATATTGTTATGGATATTTAAAAGATAGTGAAGGCTTAGAAGAGTCAGGTGAGCCCTCCAGTGTCCTCCAGAATGTGTGAAATTTCTTGGAGTACATGAATCCTCAGCTGTTCCATAGGTGCTCATGCAGATCAGTTACAGCAGATAACGTGTTGCTACATTACATTTGTCTTGTAGCAGTCCTTTATTTTTCCACAGTTGCTTGTTAAATTTTTTTGCATCCTTGCACATTTAGCTGATTGTAAATCTGACTGCATTGTGCTGGTGAAATCAGTCCTGACAAGGGCAATAATCCATATCCCTGAATACCTCTAAGTCTAATAGTATACCACACGTATAATTATTTTATAATCTTAGGTGTATGCTACAATGATTCCCAAAACTGATTACGGTAGCATCATGGTATGTATATAAGAGCTTGGGGTAGCTCATTTTCAAATGCAACATAACATGTTCCTTTTTATTTATATTTAAAGATAGTTTGCCTGGAAAACTGATTAAACACTGATTAAAGCTATATTCTGCTGCTTTGTGGTATATTTTAATACAATATTTTTGATGGTAAAATGTAAATAAAAAACAAATTGGTTCACTCATCATATTTTTAAAGCAGTTAGAATGAATTACCTCCTTTTTGAGAAAACAAGCAACATAATGTTCCTGTATTTGAGAAAATATTTAATGAACTCACTGGTTAAAATGTTATTATTTTTGAGCTCATTATAATGTGTTCTAAATTAACTGAGAAAACTTTGCTCGGAAACATTTCCCTCTCTTCTCTTCCTTCTGTCCTAAACTACAAAAAGAATTGACCCTAATAACATATGTGGGAGCAAAGATCTTCACTAGTCAGGAATGCTGCCTGCACAGTCAAGTCTAAGAACCCACAAGTAGAGGAGTAGCTATTAATTATCTTCTCTCCCTAATAATTTGTCTCGTGTTAGTTCAAAGTCAGTGAACTTCCCAAAGATCAAACACACTATTTCCTTAAACAGCTCCTATTGTAAATATTCTACCAGTACTTATTTTCTTTTCTTCCTGTTCTGAAACATACATATTTACTAGACAAATAATGTTTGAATTTTGCTGGTTGAAGGAAAACTTACTTCTTGTCTGTAAAGTAAGATTACTTCAAATAATAATGTGTAATCCTTTGGTACTGGAAACGGGGAGAGATTCAATTACATAAAAATAAGAAAATAATTCCCCAACCTCAGAATTTGTAAAAACTCAAGAACCTGAACATTACAGCAGGGGCCAATCTAATTTGCCCTTTAGGTAAACTTTAAAACTTGTAATGTTTATGTGGTTTGGTAATATGACTTAATGTGTTAGATTCATGCTTCATTATTATTCACAGATTGTAAAATATATATATGCTCTCCCTGTGCATACCAATTACTGCTATCATATTTCTTTTTTGATGGCTTTAATATTCTTATTCTGTGGAAAAGTGAAGATGTGATTATCACTTTTCAAACCACGGATTAAAAAACTGTAAAAGTATCAAAGACCCATTTCAGGCCCAGTCATATGACATCACAGATTTACTAAGTTGTCCACATTTGAGGTAACGTCTGCACTCAGCAGAGCTCGATCTTGCCCTGCTGAAGGTTTCAGGAGAAGCTAACAGTTGGGCTGGGCTGAGAGAAGCGTCCACTCAGAGACACACACAAAGCTGTGGAAAAGGACTTTAGTGAAGAAGGCCCACTGTGCCACAAATCCAGTTGATTCAGTGGTGAAGTTTGAGGGAAGAAACTGTTAGAGTCCAGAGTGACCAAATCCAAACTGTGAGAATGTCATTGTGCTTGGCATTTAACTGGCAAAGTATCACAATATAATTCTGATTACACTTTCTAGATTTCCCTTTACAGTATTATTTTCTTGCCACCAGTGCAAGGAGTATAAAATGCCCATGATGTTAAATGTTTGTGTTTAACAGCCTTCATTTTCTCTGTTTCAAAAGATGAGTCTCTTCAAGCTTTGGGATTTGATAAAGTCATTTAACATCAGTTTCTACTGCAGTCTGGCAAAGTGAGCAATTCAAAGTCATGTTTTGTAACATAAGATTCATATACTTCTGGAAGAAAACAAAAGGACGAAAAAACCTGAAAAGAATAGGGTTATAATTAAAAAAATAAAAACAAAACCCACATGTAAGACATTGGGGACAAAACTGCTGGAGAGAGACATACCTGCTTCTACATTCAAGTTATACTTTTCTCAGTAAATTCTGTGAAATAAAATCTGAAGTACGTAAGTCAACATTGAAAATTTGACAAGAGCTTCATAGATCTAAGATTACTTACAAAAGTTTTCAGTATTATTTTGAAAGAACTGAAGTTCAATTTCAGTTGGCTGTTTTACATCAGGGTAGCTTGACTCATGAAAAGGAACAGCCTTCTCCTTGAATTGAAGCCTGACTTACACGTTGTAAACAAATATCAACCTTGTGGTGACTTTGGGGGTCCCTTTTGACAACTGTGACTTTTCAGAACAAAAAGGAGACCCGTGTTTGTTTCTCAAAAGGCAGTCACCTGTCTTCATTAATTTACTTTGAACTGGACCACAAGAAAGTAAATGATCACCTGGAAGTATTGGAGGCAAAATGTAATTGTGAGAGGACAGTCTTTATAAAAACACAGTCTCACAATATATAAGGCATGTAAAAGAATGTGGCTTTGAAAACAAGCAAAATATATCATTTTCCTGATATCTTTTACATCTAAAAATACAGAAAATGAAATATATGCATGTGTTGGAGATGCAGATTCATAACAAAATGGGAAGAGAAACACACAAAATATGATTTCAGGGGGAATAGAAGCCATTTCTTCAAATGTTTCTCAATTCATTTATTTACATTACCTAATACTATGTAAAATAGATTGTTTCCTTTTCTTCTGTGTTCATCACAGACATCATTCCTGTAAAGTATTGTGTATGTATAACATTGGTCAAATCACAGTTTTCAATTTATAATTTTATTATTATATAACAATATTATACTAAAAATTATTATACTATTATTATTTTGCTACTTGTCTACATATTAACCTATGCTTTCTACATATCATTGCATGATATGAATATTTCTTTATGGGGAAATAAATATAATTTAATTTTTCACATGATAATATTCTGGTCTTCAACTTACTTTTCTTTCCTTTTATTTAAAATTTCAGTCCAATGAATGTGTCTTTTGTTAAAAAGCATAGATTTTATTGGAATGATAGCATTCACTGTTTAAGCTCCAAATCCATGTTTGTTTTGTAAAAAGTAAATCCATTATCAGAATAAATATTCATCTATAGTCTATATAAAGTTAGACAAAATTTCTAATTGCTTGGACAGTTAACAGTTGATGTAGTTTATCTAATTTTTGTGCAAGAAAACTTAAGGGAGAACTGAGTTTTTCACACATATAAGATTAAAATGCAGCACATATTTTAAATACTAACCAGCATATTTCTTGCTGCAATCATTTTTTATTGGATTATGAACATATGACAGAATACTTTCAGAGGAGTGGGAAAAGATGGGATTTACCTGAACTGACAAGAACAAAAGGGTTTAATGAAGTCTAGAAAATGCACTAAAGGTCACACAAGAAGAACATTGCCTCAATATTGAAAGTCATTTGCAATTAGAAGCAGAAGTAATTGGATTTTTGTGATACCTACTTCTTTCCTTTCTATCTGATATACATGGACATTACCTATGACCCTGGATTAAATATTAATAAAATGCAGATTTAAAATATTAAAACTTTACATTCATGTTAATAGGTACTGTCAATCTGTTGAGACTCAACATATGGCTAATTTAAGAGTTAAGATCAGATGTTCATGTTTCTCAAAATTACCAATGCCCCCCTTTTTTTTTTCTTTTTCCTTCCAGAGTTTCAGTGTGATCTGAGATCAATAACGCAAATAATGACTATAGACAGGTAAAAGTTTTTCATTAGGGTAAATTCTAGCCTGTGAGGTAAGAAGGTGTCATTGATTAGGGGAAACAAGGACTGTGATATTGGCAAATCCTATTTGTGTATACCTGTATCATTCAAATGAAAGTAAAACAGAATCAGTGGAGTTTATTTTCAAAGATTTGTCAAGGTTTTATATTGGTTTGTGTTTGGATTGGCTTGGTGGTTTTTTTTAATCTTGATAAAGGATAATATTTATATGTCTATTAATATATTTCAGCATGACAGTCCAGATAAGTGTGAATAGTAATAGATATTTTGAGTGATAGCATTTCTGTAATTTCAGACTCTTTCCTCAATTCTTTTCAGAAGTTCAGGTTCTTGATCACTGAGACTTTTCAGGGTTATAAGATGTTTCTAATAGCTCTATATGAACTTGGAACATTAATGTTAAAGATTAAATATAAATAGTGACTTATGTTCTTACAAGTGGGAAATAACTTACAAGAAGTGCAATCATGCTTCCAAATCAAGCTTGTGGAAATTATAGCAAAATTTTAGTTTTGTTTAAGTACAAAACCAGATGTTGTGAGAGTCAGGTCTGGTTTCCACTATTTTCTTCCATCTAAGAGGGTAGATCCAGCTTTACAAAACCAGATGCATTTCTCTTCTTTAATTCCCCATCTTGTTTTTCACAATGGGATCTGAGCTGCCTGGGTTATGACTGGTTCTAAGCCTCTCTCTTCTCTCTGAACTCTGGATCATCTGCCAGCTTGGAGATAGAGAGGGATTGTGTGGTAAAGAACACAGTAGAACTACATACAAAACACATAGCTAGCTAGCAGCGGTGAGGAGATAAGTTTTGATCTCCACAGCCGTTGTCCTCACTTCTTATATAGGAAAAATGAGAAAAGTGGAAGCCAGTGTTCATTAAAAAATATTGTTTTAATTTTAAGCTTTCAAAAGTAACACATTCTAGGGTGAAAGAATTACACCCCACTTTTTTTTTTTTTTAAACATCTAACGATTTTACATAGACTTCTTTGCTCCTGATTGAGTCTGAAATATTTCAATAGCTGCTTTTTAAAATTTTCAACTTAAAAAAATTGCAGGGGACTTTTAAAGATGACTGATGTTGATGACTTCATCAACAACTACATTTTATAAGTCTCTTTTATAAGTGTTTTTAAGGGTTTTTTACAAGACTATTTTTGACATTTGCAAGGAACTAAAAAATTTCTGATCCCTCTGCGCTGTTAGCTTAGTATCAGGCAATACATCAGTACTAGAAATAGTGTTAATCTTCTCAATCTTAATCTTCTTTGTTCTGGCCTTTAACACCCAGCTTTCTCCATACCAATTCTATTAAAAGCATTTAAATCAACAGTGTAATTCATTTTTGACAAGGGAGTTTAGGCATAAACAAACTTAAGGGAACACTAGTTTAAAAGCATAACCTGAAGTATTCTGATACACAGACTTGAGTTTCCTCCAAAATACTGTGTATGTTGCACAATGTCCTCCCAGTTATCAGTGTTGCCAGTTTTCAAGTGACAGCATATAGGTGAAACTGGTGTGAATAAATGCTTAGAACTTCTGCCTACTGGCTTTCTTTTCTGACCATTTCTGGCCAATGGTCTTTTTTTTTTTTCCTGTTTCTGTGGTGATTGCAGTAAGTTCAGCAAAAAAAAAGTTAAGTGAATTCTCTACAACTGCCATGTCCAATGATTGTAACCTCAGAGACTAAAACAGTTTCTCAAAATAGCCAGAGAGACATACCCAATATTTCGGGAATAGGTTGTTGCCCCTGAGTTAAGATCAAAGTGGAGAATTTCTGTGATGACTGAAGGTAGGCATGAGGAGAGCTCAGGAATTCAGTTCTATATTTAACATGCACATTACTAAACAATCAAAAGCAATCACAGTGTAAATTATTTTCCTTGCTTTCACTGCAAAAGGAACACATAGCCCACGAAATTTCAATTAATTTTTCTGTAAATGTAAAATAAATGGCATCTTTTTCATCAGAAATATAATGATTGTTCTTTGACCTGCATAAGTCAGGAGAGAAGGTAATTGTCTTTCTCAGCTCTGCAAGATCTTGGGGCTCCCAGGCCTGAACCCTCAAATTATACACTCTGCTTTTACCAAACTAGGCTGCATGAAACAAGGAATCTTGTTGTTTCCTTTCTTTCCAGCTTGAACTGTCTAACATTATAGTAAAACTTTGAAACATCTACTTCTGGTTCTTCTTTATCAAAACCATGTATATCTAAGGTCACTGCTATGTTGACACACAGGAAAGATTTGAAGACTGAGCCTTTGGCTTGCCTACAGATTCAGAGAGGGTTGGAGCAATAAGGAGGGGAATGAACAGCTTCAAGTGATGTTTCCTTTTATGTTCTTCTGCACTGATAGGAAAATTTGTCTGTGTTCCCTTCTAAGGAAAGACTGGGGGAAATTTTACCCAAGTTACAGGATGCATGTTGGGACTTTTGATGATAAAGCCATACTTGCTCGATGTGCAAGAGATCTATGCTTTCTTTCTGCTATATTAATAATGCTGCACTAGCTATGAACCTGTTTCCCGAAAAAAGGTAATAGCTGAGGGAGTTTATTAGACAATGACAGTTACTGGTTTATCTGAAGGAAATCATGAAGATATTGAAATAATCTGAGGGAAATTCAGAAACTCTTCAATAAACAGAGAGCAAATATTAGAGTCTCTGTTCTTTCTTTAACTCCTGAATTAATCTGTCCCTCTTTGAAAGACAGAAATGTGTATAACCTTTTTTTTTTTATTCTTACAAATACTCAGAGTAAATGCCATCATCAGAGCTACAAGTAAATAAATCTGATGACTATTTTGTGTACCTTTAAAATTGATATTATAATTCAAACATTTAAATCTAATTTCTATTCCAGCTAATCAAGAGCAGTAATTAAACACCAGGTTTCTTAAATCGTATTCTATCACAGCCTTCATGTTTCCCATCACACTACATATGGTCCAATTGTTTACAGATGACAAAAAAAAAAATCCCTGCTCAGATGTTAAATCAAGATGTTTCCTTCACTTTCAAATGGTAGGCTGGCAGCCAGCTTTTACAATAAGCTATTCAGAGTTAAAAATTAATAAATAAATAAATAAAAATATAGCTGATCAACACCAAAAGGAATAGAAAAGAAAGCAAAAGAAGAGATTTGGACATTAGACCCCTCAATAGCAAGGCCTGCCAAAATGAAGCAGTTTCTAAAGAGTGTATTCAACCCTGTGTCAGAATAATTTCTTGGAAAGTTTATCTTTTTTCTGCACATTACATGCAAGGCTAGAAAAATCAAGAGGGAAATGTTTTATAGTCATAAATAGGTAACGTGACTTCAAAGCATAGGCAGAGTTTTCCCGTTGGTACTTTGGCAGCCTGAATTTCATAGTCTTAAACAGCAGAAGATTAAAGCATATCAGGGCTTGACTTTGCCATAGTGCCACTGCAAATTTAGAGTAATTCCTTTGTTTGCTTGTCTGAAACAACTACAAATCCAGAAAAGAAATAGGGTCAAATACTGAACTTTTATAGAGCAATTTTTGCCGGCACTTTTATGATATTCTGTTTTGGAAATCAAGTTCTTAGGCCATGAAGGACAGGAGCGCACACTGAAACCTTTAACATCCAAATCTATCACAAGGCAGTGTGTTTCGAGCATGCTGTGTCCAGCTTTTTTCAATATATTCCCACAAAGGAGGGAAAAATAAAGAATGAATTGGAGTCCCAAAGACAGGATCATGGTATGTTCAAAACTCATCTGCATTTTTACTTTGTTTTGTATCACAAGGACAGCAAGATTAACATGCTCTGCCTTGTTTTGATTCCAGCTTTTAGCTTCCCCAGATGTTTGAAGCTGTGTGATGCAAATTTTTAAGTTGTTTCTGATTGTCTGGAATAAGTTGTCATGTATAAATTTAAGCTAAAACTGAACAAAAAGTATAATTGGAAGAGAGGTTTTTGTTTGTGCCAAAGGGCTCTGCTGAGGCCGTGGGAATACCATGCCCCATGGACTTCTGAAACTGATTTCTCCATGTGACTGAGGCAGTGACTTAAAATGTACTTTCAAAATAATAAATGAAAATAATGAAATAGATAAATACCTCATGCTTTTTACTTCATTTAGTGGTGAAAGATAGCCCTTTATCTCACAACTTGGAACACAGCAAAACTGGCTTTTTCTAGATTTGCTCTTAAAAAGCCTTTATTCTGAGGCACATAAAATAAAAAATAACTAAATTAACTACACAAAAAACTGCCTTTCTACCCCAGCTTTGCTGTGCTAGTCTGCTGTCTAAGCCTTGAGTCAAGTTGCACCTATTTCTCAGTGTTGTTGTCACTCAGAAATGTATAATTCCCCTTCACAGGAATACTATGACTGCCCACTAATTGCTTGTGTAACTGTTGCCATGATTCTGAGCACCTCAAGGTCAATTTTTTAAGCCAACAGTAGGAGTTTCTTTCCACTTGCAGCCCCAGTTTCTGGGGGCAGTTACTGATATGTAGGAAAGCTCTAGAAGATAAATGAATTTTAGCAAGCTGTTGTGGTGACAAGCTTAAACTTCTGTTCTTGAGTGTACCTTGATGCTGCAAAATATTGGTGACTTGTATATCCCGACACACACAAAGATAAATTGGATACTAATACTCGAAAAATAGCTGGAAGTGTCTATATTGATTTCACTTGAAGTTTTCAGTTGCCATTTGAGGGAAGTCAGAAGAAGAATGCAAAATTAGCAGTATCAACTACTTTATTGTGGACTACTTTTTTGATAAATGAAAAACTATATTAATTACAGCCTTGTAATTACAAGTCATCGTACTCTGATTTGTATCATAGACATAAGATGCATTTAAAAATTATACACGCATTGGTTTAAGGGCAATATTCGCAAATGACTCAGATATTTTCTGGCTTTAGGAACAGAAAGAGTAGTGATATTTCTGAAGATGATTGCTGTTTTAATCTTAAAATTTGGGAACAGAAAGGCAGCCTTTAAATATCAAGAAAACAAACACGCTACGTAATAGAAATTTTAATGCTATTGGAAAGAATTAAGGGAACTATACTATTTATAATATTTCATACAAGCCACAAGTAAGTAACAGCATTTTAATGAAGGCATGACAAAATAAAAACCACTTTTTTTTTTTCTAAAAATATTGATATCTAGACTTAAATAATACAGACGAAAGTTGAATGGTAGGACTTAATTGTAGTCCACGAGTATGGCCATGCACAGTCCTAAATCAGTGCTCCCATAACAATATGGTAAAATTGCTAATGAACAAATTCAAGGTATCTGAATTATGATACACTGCATATCTACTTCTAGATCAGCAGATGAGACTTGCATTTGCATTCTTGATATGTAAAGATTGACATTAAGTATATGCCACAGTCAGTGACAAACGTAAGCTGAATGAGAATTTAGATTCCTAGGTTCTCTCCTTGGCTCTGTCCCTCACACATGGTGTGTCTTTGAAGTACAGCTTAAGGGCTTTGACTTTCAGATTATCTTTCCTAAGGTGACATGCACTTACTTAAACAAGTGATTATTTATTTGCTTCTTTTCCAACAGAAAGTTCTAAGTTCTTTTGTTTGATGTGTGTTGAATCCAATTAAAAGTTTGTGAAATATTTAGAGCTCATTTAATGAAATTTATAAAGATTAAAGGACAGCTGAAGTACTACCAAAGTATCACCCATAACCTGTAGAGAGAATACAATAGGAATAAACTGTAATGCAAGGGAAAAATTCTATTTTATCACTGAGTTCTGTTCGAACAAACATTTTTATTGTCCATCTGGGTCTGCAAGTGCATGCATGTAAGGACAGGTTTATGTGGGTGTTTTCCAAGAATGGTTAAATAGGCTATAGCTCATTATGGATGTGTTTACATGGAGATTTGTCTTGTCAGGATGGAGATGGGAAAAACATAGCAATCACAAAAGTAGCTTTTTGTAAATCAAGTGTTCCTTCCCTCCTGTACTAACCACAGTTCTTTCTGGCTGATCAAGGTTTTGAACTGGAAAGTCATATCCTGATTTGATCTTATGATACATTTCCCTCACATTGTGCAATCATGAACAAAAAGGGAACCGTTTGTACCTAACAGATTCAAAGGACTGAAATGAAGAACAAAATCCTGAACATTGTTACAGCATTTTCATAACAGAAACTTTTTAACATTCTGTACACCTAGAAGTCTAGCTTGGCTCATTGCAATAAACTATTAAGTTTCTCTTCTGAAATTTTGGGGGTTTTTTTTAAAAGGAAAATAAACCTGAACTTAAAATATAAGTTGCTGTATATGTTCAGGCATAATTTCATTGACACAGTCTAGGTTTATGAGCCCTCCAAAAAGAGTGCTTGGCACATAAAACTTTGAAAACCAGGAGATTAATTAATCCTTAGTTGTTATTTGTAGGGCAAGTCTACATAAACTACAGGACTGAAAAGGATTATAAAGCACAAAATTAGGGCTTGGGCCATAAAACTTTGAAAACCAGAAGATTAATTCTTCTTTAGATGTTATTTGTAAGGCACTTCTACATAAGATATAGGATTGAGAAAACAGCTATATGACAATAAATCTGCAAAGCCATAATATGACATAATTTATATTATGTATATTACATATAGTACAAATAAAAATGATACATTTTAATTTTTCCTTGTATTTTACACAAAATATGAACACATTGTTATCATTCGTGGAGGAAGCATGTTTGATTTTTGAAAAGGAGGGCTTAAATCTGTTTATCCACTCTCTTCCATTCGTAACACACTTAATGGTATGAGAAAATCCATTATGTTGACCAATAAAAAAGCAACATGAATGGGACAGAAAGGACTACCTGGGTTGTATTGAATGAACTATTAACTAGCAAAACTAAGCTAAATGAAATGCATAATGAAAAAAACAAGGACTGGATCTCAGTTTTCACTTCCCAGTAGGAAGAGGTATCATAACACGAGAAAACACTATCGCCAAATCTGATGAAAATGCAGCTGATGAAATAGGTATCTCTGGACAGATGGAGCCAAACTATTTGGCCTGCACAGAAAACATGTACTCTTCATTTTTTAAAAATAATTTCCTAAAGTTTTGGAGATATATTACATTCAGTTGACTTAGGCAAAAAAAAACCTCCTCTGTTTCTCCCTATGTTTAAGAAATACTAGATAAAACTAGAAGGTGATATCTCAAATATTCTGCAACAACTGGATTCCTAGAGGCTGGAAACCTGACTTGACCAAAAATCAGGTTGAACACAGAGACTTTGAATACTCTTTGGACTAACCAAAAATGACATAAAAGACAGGTCTGAAGCTAGACCTCCCCTTCAAAAGATAAGATGATGTAAGGTCTCAAGGAGTATTTATTCCCAGTCTGGAATACCATAGGATGTCTAAAATAAATATTTACTATTTCCAGTTTTGCATTTCTCACACCACTTGCATATTTGCACTGAAAATCAGTATTCAAGTAGTTTCTAAATCATTACAATTTTTTTTTTTTCATTAAGTTCTTACAGGAATAATTCTCAAGTCATGCCACTGTGTTAAGGACTAGTGCCTGTGCTGGAACCCATGAAAGAATGTGCAGGAGGCAATGGAAGAGAGAGGAGCAGGGAACAGAGATTTGGCAAAACTTGAAGCTCTGTACTGTCACCCAATATCTGGAGTGTCTGGTTATAGTGGAAAGGCAGAATTTAAGTTTTTCCTGTGGATTGGTAAGTCATATCTAAGGAATAATTGTTGTCATAGAAGTTGTATAGCATAAATGAGCCAATTTAGTTTTAAGTTATGCATACCACTTTTATCACTAGTTTTATTGCCTTTACTAAAGGAATACAGTACTGGAAGTTTAAAAAGAAGGAATTTTTGTAGGTCACCTATTTCATCTTTCTGGCAATTGTGAATTGCTCCCTGCAGTGCATTTTCAACTTCTTTGTCATTTTCCAAATTAAAAACAGAAGTAATATGTGTAAAAATATTAAATTAACATTTATTTGACAATAAAGTAAATTACATTTATATGTGAACTTCTCAATTAGTCCTGCAAAGCTTCCTTGGGACCACTATGCTGTTAAACCAGTAAAGTATTTTTATGTTGCATTAAAGATAGATACAACTTTGTGTTAAGGAAACAGCACTTTAATTTTGTTTTTAAGTTCAGAAATTGTGGAGATTTTTTAATATATAAAATAGAACAGTATGATAGCACTAGAAACTGGTTTTGTTTATAAACAAAGTGGGAGCACACACCGAAGCAACCGAATATTTCTTCTATTCACTGACAATGTGCAGCTACAATTTTCCTGGTAAAATCTTTGTAAATATAATAACACTATCGTTTTTGACAAAAGAATGTCACTTGAATTTCATGAGTTCTGCACCCACTTAAGTTATTGTATGATAAACATGAGATTTTTGGTTAAATCTAACACTGCCTTTTTGGTTTAGCACAGCCTTTTTGGTTTTGTATTTAATGCTATAAAATCCACTCATGTATAAATAACTTGTAAAGTCCAAAGCTATGCTCCAGTTGAGCAGTAAGATTAATTAGCTGAGATGACCATTAGATGGTCTTGATCTTCTCCAGCTACTGTCAAGAAAGACAAAGTTAAAAACTTTGATGAGCTTATTTCCACCAAGATTCATTGCTGAGATAACTCTCCTGTATCTATGACAGGATTATGAAAAAGAACCCAGGAGTAAAGAACCCAAACTTTTATAAGACCAGAATGGCCTCTTGTTAATAACTATGTGTGGAATACCTGGACTGTGATTCCTTACTAACGCACCCAACTAGAATGCCTTTCTATATAAACAAATATATAGTAAGGTTTCATTTATAGTAAGGTGTACCAATACTATGTATTTAATAAAACTTCTAAACTTGATTCTAAATTGATGCAGTTTCTCTTTATGCAGACATAAGCTACAGGATATATCTTTCAATAGTCACATTAATTCTAGCAGCAATTTCTTTGAAAAGAGCCATCAGACTTATTTATGGAAAACAATTGTGTACTACAAATCTCAAAAGTTAACTGATGGATGCCCTGGTAGATTGTCTGATGTCTCTTATATAACAGTAATATAACCCACCCTACCAAGAGACCTACAGGGTTGGTAGACCAAATTTTAAATTTTGGATATTTCCATATAAAATCAGTTAATTGAGTAGAAGAAAAAGTCATTTCCTGTACTGTAACAAATCGCAAGACATCAATATGTGCTAAACATATAAATGAAACAATATTTTCCCTCTGTTTAAATTTTTATCAGCAAGTCTCCAAATTTGATAATTTTTTGATGCAGACCAGAAATATAATTACTCCATAGACATTACCATGAGTCCTATTAATTCTGAATCTTTGTAGAAGTCTGGGTACTTTTAGGATTTCACAAGAAGACTTTAATAATGTTAAAACATTTTTAGGTTGAAAAGTTTTAAATACTAGACAAGAAAAAGCATTTTAGGTATATGCTCTGAAGCATGTGAGGTTCATCAATAACTATTGTTTCCCATTTAAGGTGGAGAAATAGTCAGACGTCATTCTAAATAGAACCAGTTCATATTTTATTCCTATTGCATTTTTAAGTTTGCTAAAATTCAACCTGATAAAATCCTCCAAAAATCTGATCATAAGCACGAAATCACAAAAGTAGTGGAACAGAGCTGTTAGATGTGACTGTTGAGTTCTCAGTCCAAGATTTTACAACACTCACTTTCCAAAGTGTCTTGTGAAAAAAATCTCTTATTCCTACTAAAATAACAGAAAAAATTTGACAGGCAATGTGTGTGGGCACACTGGAAAATGAGCTAAAAATGTGCCATCTTTTTAATTAATCCGCTTTCCCAACCATATACTAGTGACTGATAGAGCAATGAAACAGGCAAAAATGTACATCCAAAACTGTGCATTTGTATGATGGTCTCGTGGGTTTGGTAGATCCAGTAGTACAAAGGTCTCACAATGAAAAAATCTAGATTTTGTAATATCTAGGTCTGTCAGCCTACAATATCCTTGTGCTGTTATTCATACTTTCATCCTTTAAAATAGAGTTGCCTTGGAGACACTAGAGCCCTGGAGAACACTTGGAAAAGTGTAAGTTCTATAACTATTCTTGAAAGTTTCTACAAAAACATCAGCAAAATTATCTATTTGCATAACTTGAGTTGTAAATCTTACAAGACATACAGGTGAAATAATTTTTAGCTTTGCTTATCTACTTTTTCCTTTCTTCTTAAGCCTATGATCTGCTGCAGAGTTGCACAGTCCTTTGGGAGTTTAATTTTTGATGCTGAATCATAAAGTAATATCCTTGTGTAGTTGAAATTATGTGGCTGCTTTTATCTGAGTAATAAAAATCCTCTTCTACATATACACTTATTTGCATTCCAAAATCTAGCAGGGTGTAAGTAAACATCCATTCATCAGTGGGATGTAAACCAAAGTTGAAGAAGAACTATTGAAAGAACTCATAGGACATTCACTTAACCACTCAAAGGAACTTTGTATCAGCTTTCCAAGGATTAATACAATATTGCTATGCTCTAATTTTTAACATTTTGCTGTTGTGACAAAAAAAGACTGGCATTTAAAACAATTGAATCAGTATGGTCTTTTAATGTAAAAATACTTTGGGATATTTCCCTTCATTAACACATAAACCTGGAGGCAGGTAAAGAAACAAGAAGCTATTCTGGGCATAAACACAGAAATCTACAAATTTTCTACTTCAGAACATAGCTATGAGATACTTTGACACTTGTTACACACAGATGAAAAATATCCCATGTAAAAACATTCTCATTATGCTATTCAAAGTGTCCTTGAAAAGAATATTATATTCTCTGTCTATCTTCTACTCTGCCCAATTCTACCTCCAACAGGCTTAAGTGATACTGGTGTCTGAAATACATCTATAATGAAAACAACAATTAACAAGCTTAAAAATGGGCACAGCAGATGAGCTTTGCACTATTTCTGTCTGCTCAGTTTGCACAGTAAGACAAGACAGCTCCCACAGACCCTTTGCAATTTCAATGCCGCAGGACATTAGTGTACTAGCAAAATGTTTAACAGGCATCTTGAGGATGCCCTCTCTACACAGTACACTCCTTAAATAAATTAGACGAGTATGACAATGCTACTCATATTCAGCTACAACTTTTTATAATTAACGATTTATTCTGGGAAAATAATTGAGTATATTCCATGAAAAAGATAGGTGAGATTCTGTAAATCAACAGAAGGTTTATGGGATTGTATTAGTTACTGAGTAGTGATAATTTACTCTAAGATAATTGACCATAAGGATTTTAAATTAAATTAGTTTCCCAATTCTTAGCATCCAAACCATTGGAATTCCTGTAGCATTTGTTGGTAAGTATTCTATAATTACCACTCCAAGGGTCAAAAGAATTTGGAAGCTTTTAGAGGAGAGAAGAAATAGATGTATGAAGGATTTTTTTGAAGCAAATCAATGAAGATTACTCCTTCAAGGCATAAAATCTAATCTTAGATCTCTGAGTCACCTCATTGTCATGAATTTATCTTGTGAAACAGACAATATTAATCATTACCTGTTTTCAGCCATTAGAAATAGAAATAAAAGGGCATGATAGGGTGTTGGTGATTTGGTTGGGTTTTTTTTCAAGAAAGGCAGAAGTAAACTACTTTTGTAGTATTGTTTATAAAATATTATAAGTTGGTTATCCTTCTTTGAGCATTTAAGGTAGGTTTATCTTGACCGCCCTTGTTTAAATAGTTTTGAAGGGAATATTTTGGTGCAGTCTAAGGTCAGTGGAAGTGCTTTGACATGACATAGTTAATGTATCTACTTTATCCAGAAAAACATTTATTTTTCAGTTGGCAAAAATACATCAGGAAAAGAAGAAATTAATTCAAGAGTTAGCGCCACCACCTGGGAAATCTGGGGGGACGAAAAGTGATGATGGTCTGGTTACCTAAAAAACCCAATAAAAACAATTCTTAAAAATTTATAAAACATCCAAACCCACAACAACTTCTTGTTTCCATTTTTATCTGAGTATAAAGCTTTTGTCTTGCAAAATGAAAATAAAGTTAGAATTATACAAGTTATCAATGTGATAATGATCTCCTGGGTCTGACTGACTGCCCACTCTCCCCAACCCTCCCTTACTTTTACATATTCTCTAAGGTAATAAGCCTGCCACCACTAATGTTATAAAGTAGTAATTGTGCCTAATTGGTAGGGAGGTGACAGACTATTCTGGTAATGTTGTGAAACTGTAAGAAAGGAGGAGTGAGAACATTCACAGACCCAGCAGTAATTATCCACTAATTTGGCCTGTTTGTGTGGGGACAGCTCATTATAGCCCTTAAGAAACCTCAGAATAAAGAGAGAAAGTAGGTAGGAGGTAAGGTTAAATAATTAGTGTTCAGCAGATTTTTCTTTTTCTTCTTTCTTCTTCTCTTTAATTCAAAGAAGAGGATTAGTGAGGGAGAAATGTGATGAGTGTAACAATTGGGAATGGTGTAACATTGCCTTTTAAGTGAATTTTACATATTTGAAAGCAAACACAAATAGTTTACAAGGCACTGTGGGAAAAATATATTTCAGTAGTCCTTAAGTAGGACAATAATTAACAATTTTAGTTTTATAGCATTAATGTTATGCACTTCAGTTAACCTTATGCACTTCACTATTTTATAAAATCAAATTTTAGATTGAAATGGATTTTTAACTTATGTTTTATGTTTTTATTGACTATCTAGAAGTGTACTTCAGTCCAAAATGTAATTTTTTACATTTTTATAAAGAATGTAACCCAGATTTTTCTAATCTCTATTATCCCTTCAATACAAGCTAGCAAATGAACTCTGCTTGAGAGGTCTCTCTTTAAACCTTCAGGTTCTTTTTCCTCAATTCCTTCCTGTTTGAATTCCAGATAGTGGTTGACATTGAACAGATTTAGTTTAGTTTTATTAAAAATTACTGAAATTAGATCTATATAACTAGATTTTGCTTCATTTAGCCACCATTAAAGTATCCCTTTAATTATTCTCATCATGGGTTAATTCTACTAGTATTTAATTAGCATCATACATTTAAAGGGTAAGTATATTTCATTTAATTCTAAAGTTTCTGTTTAGTTCCGAAATTCATACTAAATATTCAGCTTCGTGTTATGTGTCTTTTTCCTCTGTCCCCTCTGCCTGGTCCATCCAACCCAGGGTTTCAAAAATCCTGCAGCCTGGGCATCCTGGTTTTGGTCTTGCTGAAAGGCGGGTAGTTAATTTGCACAATCAGTCCAAACTTTGGCATCTTCTCTTAAAGCACTAGTTAGTACAGCAGTTAGTGCTCTGTCTGAGTTTTTGCTATTTTCTTTAAACACAGACACCTGCTTTTCCAAACTGAGTTGCTACCTCATTCTGTATACATCACCAACCAGCCAACAGATGGTGATAATGTTAATTTTCTGTTCATAATGTAATGTCCTTCAGGAGAAGGGCTGAAGAGAAAGGGGGATCAGACAAGAATGTCCTTAACTCTTGCCAAAATATTATTTTCAGAAACAGGACTGTAGAGTTTAAATACAGAACATGTCGTTGATTAATATAACCTCCAATTGCCAAACAAATTGGCTTCTTTGGGGACATTGACGGCCCCTTTACAGTAGAATTTCACCTATGTGGTGTTCTTTTTATCTTGTATTTGTAAATTGTAAATGTCTTATCTACCCTCTTGATCTATTCATCTTCTTACATATGTTGCATAAGAATCTCTCACATGTCATACACGTATAAAAGAGGTTATACTTATTATAATGGAAAAACATATTTGATGTTATTATAGATTATGAGTGAGCACTGATGGGACATTCTCCTTATCCAGTCTAAGGTAAGGGAAAAAATCAGAAATTCAGGAATTAATAGCAATAAGAGACTGACAGGGAAGGAAACCTGAAACTTGAAATAGAAAAAAATGGAAAATGCACTACCATCTTTTATCTTAATACATCTTTTGGCCTTTAATGTTTTACAACTGCCTTGAAAATTTTTCACTCTCTATATGTATCTGTCATAAAAATTGAAATCTAGTTAATCATGAAAAGTTTTTTGTCAAAAGACATTGAAAAATACTTACAAATAAATAAAGATTGGGGGGGGGGGAGGGGTGGTAATTCATAGAGGAAAGATCATAATGCCTTTCCTAGTATCAGTCCACTATGTTGGCTGTATGGCTTGGTGTACACAATCGACAATGGAGCTGTTTTTTATCAAATGTGACAGAAAGAATGTAATGCTGCTATCAGAATTTCACAGATCTTCATCAGTTTAATTAAAAAAAATGTATCCTTAGATTTTAAAGAATATATATTAAAAAAAACTTTCTGAAGTAAAACTAGGAAAATTCAGAATTACGAAAAATATGAGCTTCATTTATTTTGTGAACATAGGAAGAAAATTTTGTGTCTTTTGCAATTTTGACATCTTTGTTCTATTTTCATTAATTTGCTAAGTTTGAGTTTACTGATCACATTAGAGTCATTACTGAAAAAAAAGGGATGTGTAACTGGGCCAGAAATCAGGCTCTGAGTATTCCCTGAAGCATCATGAGCAAATAGCTGTCAGTAATTTACTTCTGCTGCAAATTAATGCCAACATTTTACCCATACTATCTGGACATCCCTTCCCAAGATTTATCACATTGTGAAACCCTCATCAAAGCTGTTTATGTTGAGTTCTCTATTTGAAAATAAGAAATTTTTCTTTCCAAAATAGTTTGCAAGTCTCTCTTACTTTATTTGTGCCTTTTACTAATGACAGCTTAATGGAGAGGAATGCTCAGAAATAGAAGAGTCAGAAATCTGCAGCAGGAAACCATAGTGTTCCTTACGGAGGTCTTTGCTCTGAATGCTCCTGAAAGTCTCAAATACACAACAGAAAGAGAAGTGTTAATAAGTGTAAAGTCAACTCCATATTCCTCAATATTTTAGTCTTCTAGTTCTCCATCATCCTCTGTAAAAGGTTCTGTTGTACCCCGTGCCTAAATTTCAAAGACATATTTCACTAATAAATGTAGTCCATATCATGGAGGTTTCAGTTTCGAAAACCATGGGTGAATGCTAGCATTAAAAGCTTGAGTAGTCATAAATAGTCAAAAAATAGTGGGGAAAAAAATGAGTACATTTCTGGGAACCTGCTACTTTAACTCTTTAGCTTATATTTGCCAAAACTGATATTTGATCTCAAAAACAGTGCAAGACCTCTTAATAAAGGTATAGCAATACACACTTTTCATATTCTATTTTTTACCACTTTCATGTTTGTTAAGTTTTTAATATAGGAAGTTTTTAAGTTATTCTAGTCAAGTGTATTTAACTATCCTGTATAACCTTGAAAAGGCCTTAAAATGTCCAAACCACAATTGCATCAATGTAAACTATAATATTAACAGATTGGTTTACAAAGCTGAATTATTATTATTATCCGTCACACCAAATGCATTTTGCTTGGAAGATCAGGACATCGGGCTGATAGAAGACTTAGGACAAACACAAAAAAAAGTCATCTCACCAACATTTCTGCATTTTGAATTTTCTCCAATAAATGGGTAAGAAAAATTTGGCTTACAATAAAAATATTTTTACTTAAAAATTAATTGCCGAAATGCATTGATAGATGCTCCCTTTTCTTTCAAAAACCCCAAACCTTTCAAAATACAATAATCCTAAAATAAATTCAAACAAAACAGAAATTATATTTTGTTATTTTTCAGCACAAACAACCTGATGATTAACAGAAAGTTTTTAAAAATTTAATATTGACACTTACAAACAATGCTGCTTCATGTAAGCAACCACAGCAGTAGATGAATTACAGGACCTGGAAAATTTCTGAAGAAAACATATACACCTGCAGTCCTCTAGGAAATTAACTTGATCCAAATAGTAGACACAATTGTTGGGAAGATTCTTACAAGGTTAGGGGAGAAAAACATTCCTTTCAATCAGTTGAAGAATGTGTTCATGAAATGAGAGAAAAGCACCAGTTGTAAAGGATTTAGAAAGGACTGAGCTAGAAAATAGGGAAGGGGGACATGCTGAAGGAGGCAATGAGCACAAGTACAGAATTTAATGATAGCAAATATTTATTAGTTTTTAAGTAGATTAGGAAATAGCAAGCAAATAGTCTATACAAGATGAAACTGATAGATTTATTTACAATTTACAAAAATACTCAATAAATGTTTCTGGTTTATATTGGCAGGAAAACCTAAATACTGTATTCCTATCATATGGCAAAGAATT
Organism: Chamaea fasciata; assembly: GCF_029207755.1. Classification (NCBI taxonomy): domain Eukaryota; kingdom Metazoa; phylum Chordata; class Aves; order Passeriformes; family Sylviidae; genus Chamaea; species Chamaea fasciata. The sequence goes on from NW_027094089.1 coordinate 35,301,280, forward strand.
TTTTTTCCTTTCAAGAATAATGTAGAAAGCAGATGTGAAAGCAGATACAAAACAATATATTTTAATAGAAAAACAATTTAACTTGCATTCTGTTTTGTAAGTCTTAGAAAATCAGGAAAAAATAAGAATATGGAAAGAAACCTAACATTGTACTAACATTTGAGGAAGGATAAATCTTTTGCTTTAAACACCCCTAAACCTTTTGAGCTCATACTATTTCTAAGGAAAAAAGAATGGAATGCCTAGCATGAGACAAGGACAAAATTAAGGAGACATTGAAAGGGAGTGAAAATGAAATCAACACGGGTTTATGAAGAGTAGATCTTGTCAAACTAATATTCTTACAATGTTTCATATTTCTAGGGGTTTTTGTTAAAATATACATAATAATCTTTGGGCCTGTTACAGAGTAATCCTCTGGACTGCAGGAATGAAATACTACGAATCAAACACAGAATATAATTGTGGATCACTGATCACAACTTGATTTACAACTACAATATAATATAATATAATATAATATAATATAATATAATATAATATAATATAATATAATAAAGTAACTGTAAATACAACGTTTTTCCAAATATGTTTTCGTTGGAGCTCAGATATAAGTAATTAGGCCAATGCTATTTAATATTGTATTGATGAAAATATGAAATCATTAATCATAGACTTTACTGATAGCACAAAGCCTGGAAAACTGATAAATAGAGAAAACAACAGATGATGGGATTTAGTTATGGGTTTGTCACGATCCGCTCACACAAGCGGGGTTCGTGATGGTTCGTTTTAGGGATCTCAGAGCACGAAAGACACAGCGGGGGACAAACTCAGTTTACTCAATCACAAATGCACCTTTATTTAGTGCCAACAAATGCGATAGTAGGGAGAGAAAAAGAGAATAGTAAGAAAAACAGAAAAGAAGGGAAGGGGATTATAGCTACCAACATGGAGGGTCGAGTCCTCGAGGCTTTTGAAGATGCCTATAGACGCGAGTTTCTCCAGTGGGGTGATCACAAAAGTGAGCGGGGGTCTCCAGGGTTTTTATAGTCCTCTCCGAAGTGACAGGCAGTTGGCCAAACAGGTGGGGGAAATCATTGCAGTGTGTTCATTTAGAGAACTCAGAACAGGTTGGTCGTCAGCAGGTACAGTGTCAACCAGTACAAGTCAGCAGGCGCGGTCACTTCACCGTGACTTGCCCATTGTTTCTGCTCAGGTTCTGATGTTCCGATATGGGTGCTGGGTTTTTCCATCAAACACACCTGCAGGCAGCACTTGGCCAACATCCCACCTCAGCCAGGCCAGAACTCCTGTGTTGAGATTTTAAAGTCCCTTTTAGGGGTTTCAGTCTCTGTCCTTGACGATGGTCGTGAGGCAGATGAGGGATCTTCGGACCGTCTCTTACACCACCCCGTGACTCACGATTGTCGTCAAGAGAGCTCCTTCCGCAGGGTTCCGTAGTCTTGCGAAGTCTTCAGGACTCATCCATGTCAGTAGCATATCCCAGAAAAAACAGGGACAGTAGAGAGTGTGTGTGAAAGAGAGAGGGAGAGAGAGAGAGAAAGAGAGAGAGAAATAGGAAAAGGAAATAAAAACAAAACAAAATCAATCAATATTGATTAAAACAATTTCATCAAAATAATCAGAACAAATCATCAAATTTCTTAAAGTTATAACAATTTTCAAACAAAAACTTAATTTTGATTACAATATAACATAATTAAAACAAATAACAATAATCAAAACAAGCAATTAACATTTTCAAATTAATCTGCTGTTGGAGGCCTAATTTTTACTGTTAGGGTAGTACATCTCGTGTCAATAACTTTGGGAGGGTCTTTTGCAAAAGGGGTATTAATTAAACTGTGTGCTTCCATTAGAAATGCCAAGTGTGTCAACTTTTTCATCATTTTTCAATTTAGGATGTATAAAATGACTGATAAGACAAAACCAATCAAAACCAAAATCAAAAGAACAACAATGGGATAACCCACTTTGTTCAGGATACCTGTGGCAGTAGGTGACTACCCAAAAAGGGTATCCCACCACCTGTGTTCAGCATCTTTTCTTACCCTTTCCATGACATGATGTATTTTTCTCACTTTGTAATGAATAGTTACCAAGGCTTTCTGTCTGTTTTTCTTGATCTTTTTCAAAATCTCAGGTAAGTCCTGATGAAGCAACAATTGCTTCACCAAAGTAAGATTCATCCCAATAGGGGGAGGCAATATTTTGTGCATCACTGTATAATCAGATTGTAAAAGGTGATAAGAGGTAACTGGGGCTGAGTAAGAAAAGTCACATCTTGTAATTGTGGTAAAGTTACAAATACAAAATTTTGAGTGATTCTTAAGATTCACTACTATTTCTTCTACAAACACTACATCACAAACAGTTTTAAAGCATGCACACCCATTGCCTATATATATTAGCACTGTTTCAGAAGTCTGGTTAGGGTGAATTTCAAAGTGGCAGATATTTTGTTCAGTGTCCAGACAAATGTCTTGAGCTATGATTGCATTACTCTCACAGATGAAACCTTACTGTTCCTGAACAATACATGATTCTAAATTAACAGTTTGCCATCTCTCGCCATTTTGACGGGCCCATTCTCTGTGCTCAAAAGCATAGAGAATAGCTCCATCATGATTCAGTCCTAATGCAATGATAGGAAATATCGAGTGTACAGAGGCATTACATATGGTTAACACAAAAGCTGTAACTGTGTTGGTATTGGGGTTATAGGTAAAGTTTACTAATTTCCACCAGGATTGGAATTCCTTTTCAAAATCATTTGCATTGTCTCAAATTATTTTCTGAATTTCAGTAGGAAAAGTGCCTTCTTCTCCTTCCCTTATGATTGAGGCAACAACTGTCTGCATCCAAAGTTGTGTCTGGATGCAGCTAAGAGCCAAAGAAACATTGTTTTGTGTAGCACCAAGAGCATCAATTATCATTTTGTGATCATTCACATTCACCTTTTCCCAATTTGGTAGTATGTTTGATAGCAACTACTGATAGCTATACTGATGTCCCCAAAGCCAATAAGGATAACTGCAATGGTTATTGTAATTTGGTCAAATCCCTAGTTTTGGCAGCCAATTTTTTCATTAATACTTCTAAAAATTCCCAATTTAAAATATTTATCATGGTTTATATGGCCTTCATGTCCCTCGGAGTTCTCCTGTGAAAAGTAAGCACAACAGAATCTGCCACCAAAAGGCAGAAAGTTAGAATGATGGAAATTCTCTAGTGTGCATTTATTCGATACTCTTTCCCTAGAGCATCAAAGGTTACCCATGTGTATTTATTCAGAGGGGATTTTAGCACTTGTGGTACCTCTCCCACCGTGGGGAGGTCCACCAAGACAGGTTGTCCAGGGTAACGTGCTGGATTCTTGGAATCACTTGGTCCCCGTAGTGAGGGAACTATGCTTAGAGCTGTTGGGCCAAAAGGAAAAGCATCAGTAAACCAAGGACTTGCTGACTGTTCGGGGGAAAAGGGAGGGGTAATGACTGAGGCAGGTTTGTCTTGGATGCTATCCAAGTTTTCTGCTTCTTGTACTGCCAGTTTTTTCACAGCTCCTTCGGTTATTGAGATGTTACAATAATGTTCAATCTGAGCATACCACTTTCTTACTGAGGCTGTTTGGGCCACCCCGTCAGATGGGGGAGTCCCAGTAGTGACTGACTTAAAAACTTGGAAAGGCCCTCTCCAAACAACTGGTTGTTGTTGTACAATCTTCTCTACTTCTAGGAGAGCTAGGCTAACCACAAACAAGCCTTTTTCCCAGGTAGTATACCTCTTTTCAGCATCTCTGAAACCACGGGAATAAAAACCAACAGGCCGTGTCGGACCCTTAGGACCCCACTGCCATATGTGTACTGACAACCCTGAGGAAGCAAATCCCCATTCTACCTGAAAAGGATCTGGTGGGTGGATAGGGCCTAGGGCCTGATGAGCAGTTGCTTCAAAAATCAACAGTTGTAATGCTTTTTCCTGAGAAGGGCTCCAGTCCCATTTTACTCCTTTTCTCAACAAATCATAAAGAGGTTTGGCAAAAATTGAAAAATCTGCAATGTGTTTTCCCCAAAACACTAATAATCTCAAGGCATGCTGTAGATCTTTCCTGGACTCAGGCACTTTAATTTGATCTAAGGAGGTTAGGGTGTCAGGTGGGATGCATGTCATACCTCTTTTCCACCAGATACCCAAAAATTTTACTTCTTGAGAAGGTTTTTGTATTTTTTCTGAGGGGATTTGCAAACCAAGGCTTTCTAAGTGGGAAGTTATTTTCTGTTGAACACCCCCCACTTGCTGTGTCTCATTGTTTAAAACTTGTGCTAGGGAGTGCTGTGGCTTGTTGCCCAAGGTTTGTGGAAGAGGAGGTGCGCTGGGTTGTTGGTTGGATGATTCCAACACAATGGGTTTGGGACAGGGCCAATTAGAAATTATTTTAGCCAATTTATCATAAAGCAATTTATCCATAATTTTTTGCGGCACTCCCCTTTTCAGTCCTAGTGACCACAGTTGCTGCCGGTTGGAAATTTGTTTTCCCTTTTCTGATTTTTCATTAGGAGAAGCAATGTGCCTGACTCCTCTGGGTTTTTCTGGTTTGTCCTCTGAGTCCTTCACTGGTCCATATTTTCTACTGTAACTTATTAACTCCTCTGCTACCTCACTCCATGTCCAAAGTTTATGACTGCTGTAATATTATGTGCTAGAAGTTGTAAAAGGTGGGGAGTCAGTGGAGTCAATGGAACCAGTTTGATCTCTTGTATGTCTAAGAAATCTTTCAAGTCTATCTACTGGAGAGATAGATGCCATTGTTTTTTGAAGAATTGCTGTTGGTTTAAGAAACTCTGGCAAACCTCGAATTAAAGGGGTCATAATCTCAGGTTTGACAGGCTGTTGCATTGGCAACTCACAGCCAGAGATTAATTTTCTTTCATGTATCATTTGCAAGCATGCAGCTTTGTGTATGTTTTCTAGGAGTTGGTCTGAGGTGCTGACTATTGCCAGAGGGTCGCCCCTCTCAAGGGGGTTTAACCCCCCTGCCCAGTAGGCTGCACGCTGTGTCAGGGACCATGGAGCATGTGTGTTTCCTGTTGTTAAGAAAACTCCATGTCCCCAATAGCCACTTGCTTCTTGTTCACGTAATTTAATTTGGTCGCCCCCTGTGAGGGAAACTCTAAAAACATACTCCGTCTCTGATTCACTAGGGAGGCGGAAGTATTCTTTCTTTAATTTAGCTAATTCAGTGGCTGTGTATGGTATTTCTTTGGTGGTTATGTGGGGATCATGATCCTCTTCATTTATATAATTATATTCTGTTTTGATGAGAGGTCTCAAGTTGGAGCAACAGTGTTCCCCACAATTTTGCATGTGTACTAATTCTTTCTGAGGGTATATTTGTTTAATGTTATATGTCTCCTTTCCTTCTATTTCTGTGGGTGAATCTACAGATTTTAAGTTTTTGCTTCGCTCTTCTGCAAGAGAAATTTGCAGCAAATAATTCTGATTTCTTTCCTGTTCTAATTGTTTTTGCAAAGCTTCTACCAAATTTTGCAGGGATTCTATGACTGCTTTTTCTTCACTTACCCGCTCAGAACGGGTCTCTATGGCTGCCGAAAGACAGGCCCCCAAAACTGAGCAAAGAATGGTTTTATTTCTGCCCAGTTTGTATCTAGCATCATGTTGCAAAGAATATATTTTATCTACAATGTTTTTAAAGTTAAACCAATTATTCTGTGCCCACCTTTCTCCGTCTGGAGAAGGTCTAGCACTATGTTTTGCTAGCAAAGCATAAAATGCATTCTTATGTTTTTCACTCATTTTGTGAAGGGGCCAAAACCACTTTCAGGGAGGTACGCTTAAAGTTACACCAAAGGCACAGCTAAAACTGTGTTTCCCTTTGCTTCCCTGGAATGGGTGAGGAGACCAAAACTGCCTGGGAGGTTCACCTTAGTTACAAATGGTTGTCTCCTCAACTACACCAAGCAGCCCAAAACACAAAAACAAAACCTAACTACAGTCCCATCTTTTGCACAATGAAATCCTTTTGTGAAATCCTGATGACAGGGAGTGCTATACGCCTGGGTGTATACAGTTTGCGGGAATTTTCCCTCGCCCCCCTTGCTTTCTAACAGGGCTCACCGAAGTGGCGTGCTAGGTGCGGCTGAGACGAGGGTCCTTCCCCTGTTACAAACTATATAAAACCCACAACCCCTCTGTCCATCAAGATCCTGTCCATGATGCCAATTTAATGTCACGATCTGCTCACACAAGCGGGGTTCGTGATGGTTCGTTTTAGGGATCTCAGAGCATGAAAGACACAGCGGGGGACAAACTCAGTTTACTCAATCACAAATGCACCTTTATTTAGTGCCAACAAATGCGATAGTAGGGAGAGAAAAAGAGAATAGTTAGAAAAACAGAAAAGAAGGGAAGGGGATTATAGCTACCAACATGGAGGGTCGAGTCCTCGAGGCTTTTGAAGATGCCTATAGACGCGAGTTTCTCCAGTGGGGTGATCACAAAAGTGAGCGGGGGTCTCCTGGGTTTTTATAGTCCTCTCCGAAGCGACAGGCAGTTGGCCAAACAGGTGGGGGAAATCATTGCAGTGTGTTCATTTAGAGAGCTCAGAACAAGTCGGTCGTCAGCAGGTACAGTGTCAACCAGTACAAGTCAGCAGGCGCGGTCACTTCACCGTGACTTGCCCATTGTTTCTGCTCAGGTTCTGATGTTCCGATATGGGTGCTGGGTTTTTCCATTGAACACACCTGCAGGCAGCACTTGGCCAACATCCCACCTCAGCCAGGCCAGAACTCCTGTATTGAGATTTTAAAGTCCCTTTTAGGGGTTTCAGTCTCTGTCCTTGACGGTGATCGTGAGGCAGATGAGGGATCTTCGGACCGTCTCTTACAGGGTTTTGTATATCTTCTTATATTCAGTTTTGTATCCTGTTTATATGGGGCTTCTTTCAGCCTTATACTTGCTCTGACTGACAGATCACTTCTTATATAGGAAAATACAGTTTTTCAGAAAAATTCTAATATTTCTGGTTATCTTCTGGGTCCCAAGCCACTGCAACTACATTGGCATTATTGTTTTCAGAAAAAAATTAAAGGGTAGAGATAAGGAAAAAAACCCCAGATCCTCAGGATTTCATGGGCAAGCTTTTCCCATAAGGTTCTTTTTTCTATAAGTTTTTGCCAGTTTTTGTTAGCAAATTTTTTGTTTATAAGACCTGCTCTTCTTATAGAATAAAGTAGGAACCCACCTGTGTAATGACTTCAATTAGCTATTTTAATTTTATATCCCATTACTGTCCACACCGTTATTCTGAACATAGAGAGTGTCCATGTCTTGAAGGAGTGTTTCCTGGCTGTGGAATATGAAATTGTGCTTGTCTTGGTTTGGGAAGACAGGTATCTGCCAGGCAAAAGCTGGAGTTTCCTTTGGAATGGAGAGTGTAAACCAACCCCCTTTTTTTTTTCCAATTATAAATTTACAATCAGAGGCTCTTTGGCAAAGATTTGGGAATAGGAGTAGTAGTTCTTTACTAGTATGTATTACAAAGCAAACAAAAAAACCCCAAACAAAACAAACAAAAAAAAACCCCCAAAATGAAAAACAGAACCAACTACAGCATTAATAACAAACAAAAACAGTACCAAGAACCTTGAGGGCTTTGTTTCACAAAACCCAGGGCACTTTGGTCTCGGTGTCCCTGCAGGATGCTCAGAGCACCAAGCTGAAACAGTGGAAAGTCCCGGGCTGGTAGCTGGGATGGCAGGGTGTCCCGGCAGGCAGGGGCAGGATGTCCCGGCAGCGCAGGGGGTGCAGGGTCACACTGTAGCAAGAGAAGCAGCGCCAAAGAAGCCGAAGGTGAGGCAGGGCTGGGCTAACTTCCGCAGATGGCAGAGAAGGCTCAGGATTCAGGCCGAACCGGTGATAGTAGATTTCCCAGGACTGGATCCCTTTGGCCACAGTGAAACTCTTCTAGCCAGCAACCGCCCAGCCATTCTCTCTCCCCCTGAACACCAAAATAAAAGAACAGCCCACAGCTGCCTCAAACTCTGTTTTTTACCTGCGTTATCTCTCCCTTCCAACTTTGTCCACCTCTTTGTTTCGGTTAAGTACTCCTGAGTATCCAACACTGGGTCTCTTTGGTAAATTATGGGGAAAAAATTCTTTACAGAAAGAAGGAACAAACCTAACCCCCAACAGTGCTATCTGAAGTATTCAAGATTTTTTGAAGAGCTCTTCTAAAATTTGTTACAACATTTAGTCTTTTTAGAATATTCTTGCTGCCTCAGTATGTATTGCAAGAACTAAACTACAGTGGCGTTTTATATACCAATAAAATATTTTTTTTTATTAAAGTGAAATTATGAAGGCTGGCCAGAAGAAAAGTGCTATTTAAGCAGAAATATATTTAGGGAGACTAAATCATCCCTCACATTTATTATTCATGTTGAATAATAAATTATTTTACTATCAATTTGTATTCCATTCCAAAAGACCACTGATGGGAGTAAAAGAACAGTTACAGGAAGTGGTTCCTACCATTTTCTGTGGTCTTTTCTTTATCCACAGTGCTGATTTAATTCTGGGGGGAAAACAGGTCAGTTAGTAGATTAAATCTTAAATTCAATTAGAAAATTTTTTTGGCCCAGATCCAAACTTAGTCTAATACCAGTGAAATTAATTAACAATGAGTTCGTCCAACTTTAATAAAGACAGGAGAATGTATTACGGAGAAGATAAACCTGGTGGAATCTGTTTATACAGCTGAAAACGTTTAGAAGAAATCCAAAATAAGATGTTGCAATTGGTAGGTCTGTTATAAAGTGGACCTGTAATAGACTTGTCTAGACCCCAACACTGAAGGCCCTTCTCTTTAAATGGGAAGACACCTGTGTAATTTCAGATATATAATGATCTCTTAGTCTGCCCCCAGACTTGGATATGGCCTATGGCTTACTGTTTTAAAATTAATTCAGTGCATCAAAAAACCCTTCATGTCCTCAAGAACTTATCTGAGGCAGGCTAATGTTAAAAGGTAGTTTAAGACCACATTGAAATAAACTTTCTGAAACTCTGAATTTCATGGAGGCACTGAAAGTTGCATTGTAGAGATGACATTTCTCTCTTGCTGTCATGCTGCTATGCAAAATACTGCTATAAATTCTGAGTCAGAGGCACATCTTCCAACAGGGAACTCCAAGCATGTCAATAATCCAAGTAGAAATAATTCCAATAAGTCCATCTGTTAGTAGCACAAATCTTTAAATGCCTTGATTAATCAGATGTTGGTCTTCCTCTCTCAAGATGGAAAAACAGGACCCATCTAAAACTGATGACAATGCAAAATTTTTGTCTTCACTGGAATTTAAACTGTGATTCAACATAATAGAACACTGATTATGAAAGTTACCTTTTTGCAATCTTAAAATAAGTGTTTAGGATACTTGTGATGTAGGATTTATGAAAGGTCAGCAAAAAAAAAGACAGGCATATTTTTTCAGTATTTTCAATACGTATTTATACTTGATAAAAGCCATCCAGCAAGGGCAATAAAACTATATCGTTCCAGCTCTGACTTTTACATTTTTTTGGCTTCTAAATTTCAATAATAACAGTAAATATTTATGGGTTTTTTAAATCAGGCATTAACTGGCTACGTAGCACTTCAGATCCGTCTCAATTAATTCCAACTGCCTAACTGGGTGACAGAAATTAAGTGATAAGAGTCTTAAGTTGTCTCTGCAACTCAAGGGCTGAAACATTCAAAACTGAGGTGAATTTAATCTGGAAGTTTTCACTTTTATATGTTGACTACACAAGGGACTGAGGTCAATAAAACTGTTGTAGGCTTTTCACTTGTAACCTGAGGCTAGATAGAATGAGCCTGGACCTATTTATTGTACTCTCTTGCTGGAGTGGCATGCACAAGGATAACAGGACTGCTATAAATATTCATTTATAGGTATAATGCAAACACAGTATGAACTCTTATGTTAAGAAAATGATGGCATGAATACCCAGGTTCTCTCAGCATTCCTTGTTGCGTTATCGACGTCTCTGACCTCAGCCAGTTTTGCCTTGCACTGCCCACCTTATCCCTAAGTCCACAGAGCTACAGTACCTTGTTCTTCTGCCTGGAGGATTGTGCACAGCGGAAGTATTCACAAATCAGTAGAAACACAACAAATTTACTACTAAAAAACTTTTACACATGTATATTAGATTCATTCAGACCACTGTTGCTGAGAAGATTTTTGCCCACCCTCCTTCACCCCCTCCAGGGATGCAAATCAGTGTTTATCTGGTTTTATTCTGTGGGGATGTTCAGGTGTCCCTGTATCAGAGATATCTGTTTAAAATAAATACAGAGATATATAACTATAATCATAATAACAGTTGTAATAAAAATAATCATGATAATTATAATAATACAACTCTCAAAGCCTTCCACTCAGACATCAAAAGACAATGTTTTTAAAACCGCTAGTTATAAAACTAGTTGGGTAGCGACTTGAGACCACAAAAATTTCAGTGAGAACCATGAAATTTCTCAAAGTTCAGGTGCTTTACTTGATTACATGACAGTAGTTTAGGAACTCTCTTTGTGGCAGGCATTGCTTCACAGACCTGACAGAATGGATAGAGAATGGCCCTTGTGCCTGATCCATAACAGTCATTGCCTGTTACACACATTTCAAGATTCATTCAAGCTATGAAGATAATCGAGGTAGCCGACAGTTACCCTGCAGCTGCATGGATTTATGATGGCACTGTCAAGAAAATGAGCCAAAATGATACAGTAGCTGGCTTTAGCTGCAAATAATGTGATAGGCTGTACAGTAGTAGTGTAGCAGCTGCTGTCGTTGCAGGTAATAGGCTATAAAGAAGGCTGATAGCAATACCTGTCATTTCTTAATGGCTGACTTCACTGAAGAGCTTTTGTGGCCTTTAACACGGAGATAATAGAAGATACAACAAATTTTACAGCTTTCACATTGCATCCATAATTTATCTTAAGAGTACTGCCCCAACAAGGACAACAGTTGTCAGACTGAGAAAGTACAGAACTGGCTTTGAATAGTGAGAGAGATTGTCTATTATCAAGAACAGAATTCAAGTACAGAAAATGTTTCTACAGGGTTAAGCTCAGATTTCTGTAGCAAACATTCTTCAGTTTGCTGCTGATCTGTTCCAGGATATATTGCGGACAGGGACTTCTTTTGTAGAGGTTTGATTTTTCCATCAAAGGGAAAATGTAGAAAAACAAACACCATGACCCATTCTGCATTTCAGTAAAAAATGTGGTCTTGTGCCAGATAAGCCATAAACCTACAAAAATGGCTTTTCGTGTATCTAAATCTGTATAATAGCATACCAGTGACATATTGTTATGACAAGAAGCAGGCCCATTTTTTTAAAATTAAAATGGGAAGCATCTATTAACTACTTAGGTTATAAATTTGGTCAAACATGAGACTGATTGGCAAAGTGAATAGGATATATTTAAATATGTGATTAAACACTAGTGAAAGTCTCATAAATTATGTCATTAGCTTTGTACCACTTAGGTGTTCAACTTTATCTCCTGCTATTTTTAAAAACTTTTTTACTTCACATCCTTTACATCATGACCCAGCTGGCCAGAAACTGGCTTCTGTCATAGTTTGTTCTTTGCCTCCTAGACCGTGGCATATCAATCTTCTTTGTTTTTCATGCAATGTTTCATTGAAATGCATTTGAGCTCCTAGTTAGCGGTGTAGTATTCCAAAATTGTGAGCTTTTCTCATAGAGATGCGTTCAGCACTTGGAGATTCTACCGAAATGGGGATGGCAGTTAGGATCTCATTTCAAAAAATATTCAGACATATTGCAGAAATACTTAATTTTAGATTCCCTCTTTTTATCTGTCCTTAATGTTTTTTCCTAACTAATTTGTGAGGAGCAAGCCCTTTGTGTCAGCCCTGGCAGCTATAAAGTTTCTTTAAGGTCCAAAATGTCTTTAAGTTGTTCAGATTGGAAGGTCAGCCCAAAAGCACGACAGATCTGCTGGGACATGTAGTGTTGGATGTGAATAAATACCAAATAAAATCTTTGGCCTTGTCATAAGAGAAAATGAACCATAGATGTCTTTGAATATTTTTATTGCCAAAATTTTAATGATTTTATCATTTAGATTTTATTGCACTCTGTGTGAAGGGAAGAAATACATGCTTTTGCTTGGTGCCTTAAAGAAAGCATTGAAAGCATATTTATACCTAAACAGCAATTTAGTAGGTAGGGTATTTTTTTTCATGATTTCGGACACCTTTCAATCATCCTTGGAATGAAGTATTTTCAGGAAGCCCATGAGTCTCTATGTCTGTAGGCAGTGCATGATTGTGTGTGTATCTGGTATATGCCTGACAAAGATATTAGGGCTGTTGCAATATATTAATACTTTTTCTTTCTGGGGGCTCAACCTGTTGGTAAATATTTCTACAGTTCTAAAATAGTATATAAATGCTCTCAATTGCAGAGGTACATACATGAAATAACTTAAACACACACCTACTGATATGTGTAGCACTGGGCTGATAAGAAAACACTACCTTATATCCACTCTCTTCCACTATCCTCTTCTGTTCTTGCACCAAACAAGGCTTGTCAGATCAAGCTGAACAATTTAAACTCACAATATTTAATACAGTAGTTGAGTATGCAGTGCACTTTTTTAATGCATGGGAGGTTTTAGGACCATTCTCTACATACATAAAAATATTCTACTGCATTTTGTCTGTGTATTTCAAAGTTCTAAAAATATGACATAAAATCCTGAGGATTCTCTGTCCTTATAAGCCACTTACACTGCCTAGACTTTTTAAAAATTTTAGCTCAAACAGATTTTAGATTTGCAAACAGAAATATAAAGATGACAGTTTGAAGGGAGAAGCCAAATTTTTTTCCTGTAAATATCAGTTTTGCAAAACGTGCTGTCCCATGCTCTCATGCTTATTTTTGGTGATTCAGGGCAAGTGAAAGTATAAAAAAATGTTTGCAGACATGTAATAAAGAGTTTTACTTTTGTTCAAAGAGACATAAAAACATCCTCTGTCACAGATGTATCTGGTTTTTATCTCGTTCTGAACTGGTGAGTTCTCTGTTCCTGGGAAATTTTTTTGCTTGGTTGGTTGGGTTTTGTTCCTTTGGGTTTGGATTTTTTTTTTTGGTATAGACTAAGGGTAGTTGTGTTTAAAAATACATCCTTAAGGACTTTTAATTTTTTAAGTTAAGCAAAGAGCTAATTCTGTTTTAATGCAGGGATTTCACATTTTGTCAGTGAAGAACTTCTCTGATCATTGAGAAAAGCAAGTTAGCTTGTGCCAAAAGGGTTTTTCCTGAACTGCTCTCTACAGTTTGCACTACCTAGTAGTCATAATAATATTGTTCCATTGTTCAACAGATAACTTCATCAGCTGGGCTTTCATCTTCAAATCAGCAACCAGATGAGACTCTCTTGACCTGTACTTTGCTACTGTTTTTTTCCCTGCAGTAATCAAACATCTAGCTGACATATACAAACACTAATGCACAATTTAAAAAAAAAAATAAAATAAAAAAAAAAGAAAGAAGTTACATATTTTTAAGCTGCAAATGCACAGCTGTGAAATTCAAGAAAAAGCTGTACAATTTTCACTTGCAAATTTATGGATTCATGAAGTAAGATCACTGTGGTTGGTGTATGATATGATTGCTGGCTCTTTTCCTACACACCCTGCCTTTTCCTACCTTTCTGCTATCCTTGGGAACAAAGCCACTATCTTTGGTTTATTTACCACTACTTAGTCTTTAATTCTCATATAAAAATTACAATGTATAGGATAATATTTTTGATAAATTATTTTATTCTCCTCTTGTATCCAATATTACAATTAAAATATTTGCAACTTGTTTTTGAAAATATACCACCTCACATTTTGCTTTTGATAGGGTGTCAGGCAAATCTCTTTTCTTTCAAGATTTATTTGCTCTCTCAAGATGAATGTTATAGGATTTGAAAATTATTGTGGTTCATCTTTGTATCTGCTCATTTGTTTTCTGTGGCAGTAGTATATTTTATATGACATCTGAGATTTTTAAATTTTAATTTAACTTAGAAAATAATCATGCTATTACAAAAGGTCTTAGAGCAGTGCCAAATCTTGCTAATATTCACGGTGTGAATGCTAATGCCCATTAAAATTTGACTGTACCCGGAACTGTCAGAACCAGGACTTCTAAGGCATTTCAGGTGTACTCAACTCTACTTAATTCAGTGCCACTGTCTCAATTTAGACCGGTTCAGACTCTCTCTCACAATTAAGTCTCTTTGCAAAGAGACTAGTTGGAAAAGTTCAGAGAGGTCCTGAAAATGCCTATAATTGGTAGAGCCTCAGAGTCAGGGTAATACTGCTGTGAAAATCATGGGCAGTGACATTCAGCCCTTGACCTGAATAGCATTTCCCAGTTCTGAGAGGATAGGACTCAAGGTATATTTCCCTTTACTCTCATAGCTTCCTGAAGTAGAAATATATAAAATTCACAAATATTAAGGATGATGTGGTGTCTTGGGTTTTATAACCAAAAAAACGTTATTCTATTCCATCTATTGAAACCCAGTTGGAGAGATTTTTTTTCTTTATCTGTTGTAACTCTAGAAGGGAGAGGGTAACTGCCTTCTCTGATAACAAGCCAGCTGTTAAAAACCAGGTGGAGCAGTGTTGCTTATGTCCGCCCAGATGGGTCAGTGTTGCTTATCAGATGGTACAGTGTCGCTTATCTCTGTTCATTGTTCCACTACCCCCATGGGAATATCTTCTGTTAATGGACCATTAAAGCTCACCAATGAGCTTTAAAGACACTTTACATCATACCACTGTAAGATGTTCTACCCAGGGAGGAAGAGCCAAACCATCTTCACTTAGATAAAAAGAAGCCACAAGTGTCACCGGTCATTCCAGTCTTCCAACAGATTCCTAGAGGAAGACTGGACCTATCTCACCATTACTAAACCCTTTTTCTACAAGACCATGTCTACTCCAACGGAACCACATCTGCCACTCCAGGAGGGCTTACTTTGGACAGCTTCCAACACCCTGACCAACAAGGCATCAGGTTGTATTTCTGACTCTGTCAGGGTTTTCTAGGATTTCTTGTTTGTTTGTTTGCTTGCTTATTCTTCTGCACTACAACATTTGTATTTTTTATATCTCTCGTAAAGAACTGTTATACCTATTCCCAAAATCTTTGCCTGACAGCCTTTTAATTGCGAATTTATAATAATTTGGAAAAGGGGAGAAGGGATTACATTCCAAGGGAGACTCCAATCTTCCCTGGCAAATACCTGTCAGTCTAAACCAAGACATGTGGCAATTGCCATTCATGCTGTGACTTACCGTATTCATCTTCTTTTTTTTACTATTGAACACTGTGGTGCTTTTTCTTAAGAACTGCGGATTCTCTTGCTTGCACTGAGAGTGGTTTGGGTGCCAGGGTGGAGCATCGACCAGAACTCCTGCCCCAAAATCCTTTTTATGGAGTGATATTTGGCATAAAACCTCGTACCACATGCAAAACAAAATATATATATTCAACAAAGTCACCTAGACACTACTAAAACAGAGACTATAAAAATTAGGTGTGCAAGCTTAACAGCAAACCTTGATCTTTTTCCTTACAGGCAGAATTAAAACACGTTTTAGCAGGGCTAGCGTTAGAGAAAGGGTCTCTTTTAGTGAAGAGTAGCTGAACATTTCTTTTATATCACACTTTCTCTAATGTGACCTGTTCATGTTAAAGGTCACAGTTAATTTAGCAATTCTTGTTGTTTTCTATGGACAGTTACATAGCATACAAGATATGCTACATAAAAAGATTATCCTAGGTTTCTTAACTACTGGATATAAATGTACATTGTAATGCACTGAAGAGGCTAATTGGGAATTAAACATTCCTTTAAAATCATTTTATACTCAAATCATGCTGACAACCAAATTTTTTTTAGCTTTTTCCCTAATAGTTGTATTAGACATTGAAGAGCTGTGCTCCAAGTCTTGACACATTGTTCTGACTTATGCTCAATTGCAAAGCATGGCTCTAGGGAATAGTTTTGAACCTAAGTACCTGCTTATGACAGGTGAACTCCAGTTCTCTGGTTTTTAACTACAAGACCAGTATTCTTTTCCAGAATTTTAGAACCCTTCTCCCACCCTTTCTCCTGTAAAATCTGCAGAACACCTGGCCCCCACGCCTCCCCCCCACAGGAGCTCTGAGCAGTAATACAAAAGGTGACAACCTAACATCTGGCTTTTTTTTTTTTTTTTTTGCACTTGCTAGATGTGAATTAACTGACAAAATTATGAAAAGAACTTTGAGCAGTGGTGCTCGGTGAATATCAGATGAAAAGCCAAAGCTAAAAACCAATTTCAGGACTATCTTCAGTAATCAGATATATAATATTTCAGATGAAGACTAAAAGCACAAGCTAAAGAGAAAGCATCTTCAGTGTCTATGAAGTTAAAACACGATAGCAGTGTTTTCTTCTGTGCATACTGTCTCACATGCAGGAAAGAATTAATTGAACTCATATCTGAAACAAGGCAGGATTTTCTCTCTAACTTCATTACATTTCTCCACAGTGCATCCCCTATTTTCTGCCTGAACTAAAATGTGTGTGGAGACAAGCAAAAACAAAGTAACTGCACTGCTGTTACCAAATTATTTTTAATAAGACAAAGGTATTTTTTGTTTTGCCACAGTCATATGTTAATTTTAAGAGTCATTAACACACACTAGATCCCTTTGTTAAAGCAATCCTTGTAAGCAGAGGCATGAACTAATGAGGGGCTTCATGTGTCCCAGCGCAGCTGGCAGCAGAGATGAAGTAGCATTGCAGTATAGCAGAGAGATTTATATTGAGGATTCTTAATAGAAAGATTTTTGGGGACACGCCCATCATCTCCTTATAAATAATTAAAATTAACAAATTATCATTGTTATAATTTAGGTAGTTTTGCTTTTTGTCAGCATCCACAGTGTACTCAAGATTATATTTCCTTCGTTGTTATTTGCAGGATTTTCCATTGTCTCAAAATATTTGCCCTTTGAATCTGCAGCCTCCCCAGAGGTTTTAAACCTCATCGTAGGTGCTGCTCTTGAGGTGACAGAACTTTTAAAGATTTAAACCCATTTCAGCTTTCTATAATGGGGATATTATCGATTTAATTTTTTTTTTTTAAATTCATGCTTTAGGGGATCACAGAATAATACTTTCTGCTACTTCTACTGTGACAAGAAATTAATGGTCCCTTCTCTTTACTTCACAGAACATAAACAAAATGTTGAAACAATCTATTTTTAAACTGTGCATATCTTTATCTTCATATATTAGAATTACATTTTAAACCTGTGTAACTTTGATTGCCTCAAATGTCCTGGACTGCTACAATTAACATCAGATAATAAAGGATACATCAAATGGTAATTCTTCAGCAATCATAGCACACTGCAACTAACTTATTAATGAAATTAAATTTTTCTGATTATTTAATTTGTATTACCAAGTGCAATTAAAAATTGGTGAGAGAATTTTCAAAGCTACTTCGCTGATTTGTGAGACTATTCTGAAAAATATAGATCATGAATGGAATAAGTTTTTCTTATATTTCAGAAGATATCAACAATGAGACACATTCTAATCTCTCCTGCACCTAGCTGAGGTTTTTACTGGTGTAATTAGCTCTGTAAAAAAATCAACATGATCTGTATTAAATAGCTCTGCTTGAATCCAAGACACCTTCAGTTGTCTTAGGAATCTGAGTCTCCATGACTTACAGTGACACTAGCTTCCCAGTTAATTTTTACAATTTTAAAACTGTAGTCCTTTTAAAAGGCAAATATTATTACTGATAGTAACATCCAGTGCCAAGCTACAGCAAGCAAATAAATTGATATTTAAAACAAAGGAAAATGTGGAAATAAATTTCAAAGGGAGGCAGAGGAGAAGTTTCCCCCTGGCAAACAAGACTGTCAAGACCTAGAGGTGCACTCACTGGAAGGTAGTCAACAAAATATCAACAGGAATTGCTAGGCTTCAAATACAGGAAATAGAGAAGAAAACTTTGGTCTGAAAATGATTCAAATATGTAAGAATTTGGAAAAGGAGAAAAATAAGATTAGTAAACTAAATAACAATTTTCCTAAAAGCACTGAAGGACAAATAGTCATAAACCAAACCATAACCATACTAGGCGTAGGAAGAGTGTATTTCAGCCTTTGATTATGAGTTGAGAACAGAATATTTTACAGGAAAGCAAAACTGAGAAATTGTTCTTCAGAATAATATTTCACTGTTCTTCAGAATAATGTTTTCTTTCTTGTATTATTTCTTTTCCATCTTACATTAGGCAGAAGAGTAATAATTATCAGAAAACTGAGGAAAAGAAATTTTCTTGCTTCTCCTCCATGTTTCTTCTTAAAAAATAAAATTCTGTTGAGCAATTTTGCTGCTGTTTTCCTAAAAAGGTTTGTTTTTGAGAAGAGGAACTTCATGATGAAGTTTTCAATAAGTATGAAGGCACCTAGGGTACCTAATGGAGCTGTGTAAAAGGAGAGGGTCAGAAATTTCATTCTTGGCCATCAAGATCCAGCTAACCTAGGTCGCATGTGCACAGTTGCTGTAGAGTTTATCACATTTATCATATTACCTTAGTTTTAGGTACTGAAGGGGCATTAAAACTTTTTTTATATAACCCAATTCAAGTGCATATTTAGTTATCTTTAGTTCCCCTTTGTTTTGGCATAATTTCCACTTAACAGGGTTAAAACATCTGAAAAAGTATGAGATTCACCTTGTCCTGAATTTGCAAATTCTGAGGTAAAGATGAAGTTGAATCAGTGTTTGATCAGACCATTTCCAAAGTCAAAGGACTTTTATCTCTAGATAATATTAGGGGTTTATTTTCAGTGTTCAGAAAGAATTGCAAACTACTATCTAACACTTTCTTCCAGTGAAAACTGTTAGGATTCAGTTTTTAACTTCTGTTTTACAACTAACTTCATCTCATGCAAATGACTAAATTCCTGGCACATAAATCATTTTTGGATCAGCATTGCTGTGTCTGATAAAAATGACACAGAAGAGATTAATCAATATTGATAAGTAAGCAAATGTGATGTTTTCTTCCAGACCTTTGCATGAGTTGCAGCTGAAGCACTGGGTGTTAAATCAGTGATTTTGTCATCCTGAATACATAAAATAATCCTTTTATGAAATTAGTCAAAGTAATCAGTTCAGTAGTTCAGCAGTATATAGAGTCATCCCTATTGCTGAGGGTCTGTTCAGCACTTTAACCCCTTTTTCTTTCTTGATCTACAGTTTTCATAATATCATAATTTTAAAAATGCCACTGTGGAAAAAATCATGATGGGAAAAAAAAGAAGAAAAAACGTCTTTTCAGAGACAAATTAATTTTGCTTGTTTATATGATTGCTTTTATCTCTCTACAGTATTTATCATGCCTTGTGTGCTACAGTCTCAGTAGACGTAGGCAAGGTGAGGACAGAGAAATAAAACTAAATTTAAAATGTTCCTGCCTATTTTTTCCACTTAAATTATAGCTTTTATTTTCCTGTACACCAGCATTTTTTGCTGTTTGCTCATTTGGTACTGTATGAAAAACCTTTTTTCCACTTTTATTAGGGGGAAGTAGGTTAAATCAGATAGATCAAGATGCAGTGCTACTCTACTCAGAGGGAGGGTAGTGTCACAAAACAATAGTGCAAGAGGAGTGAATGCTTATCAAGAGAAAGTTTACTTTTGGTGTTAAGAATTAATTTTGCTGAATTGGTGCAGGAAAAATGGTAAACACAATCCCCCTCACTAGAGTTTGCCAGGGTGTATTATATCATCCTGGATTGCTTTGTCAATAATCTGCCTGGCCTGCTAGCTAGGAATCTAAGATTGCCAGGATGAGTGACAGGCTGGAGATAGCTGATAATTCTAAGGAATTGGAGGTGTAAAATCTTTAAGGACCATGTCTACAGTATAAATGCAAGGGTATCTCCACATCACTCTGTACTTACAAAGGCAACAGCATTGTTAATGGCAGCCTGTCTGTCCATCAAGTTTGCTTCAGGGGGATTTATCCCACTTTCACTCCTTATCTTCCATGGCTGTGTTTATTTCTAAACCAGCTGCAGAATAAATTGTCTCTTGTCTTCACCTCCTACACTGAGTACAATGATATGTTCTGAAACCATAGTATTTTTCAGGCATTTCTTTTTCAGAGCAGAAACTTCTAATTCTGTTTGTATATGGGCACACTCAGGTTTTTTCCATTTTAGACACAATAAACACAGTTTGGTTTTTTGCCCCTTTTCTATGGTACTTCTCTCAAGGTTCATAAATCTGTTCTGCACTGCTAAGGTATTTGAAATACAGAAGGGAAGACAGAACTGGTTCAGGTGATTAACAGGATGTGGATGTAATATGGCAAAAACTATACTTTTATATAACACAGAATATATTCAGAAAAGTGGCTGTAAAGATAACCTGACATTTCATGTTTGTGAGTCTTTCTCACAAGTAGGTCCCTTGTAAATAAACCAGGTTTTTTCCAGCTTCCAGCTTTGAGAATAGAATCTGAAAGTCAAGTTACATAGTTGGTGGCCATGTAGTCATATGAAAAGTGCCAGATTTGGTTAATTAGTCGTTTGATTATGGCACAAGAGACACAGTTAACATGTTATCTCTTCTTTCTGAGTGCTAGTAAGTATTTTATAATCATAAGACTGCTGAGATTACAGGGGTTTTTTAAAGTAAGATGTCATTTGCAAAATCCCTTTTATAATAGCAGCTAGTGTGCACACTGACTTAGAGAGAATTCAGACAGCCTTCACACCTGTCTAAAATTAAAAAAAAAATAAAAAGAGCAACAAATTTGGAATGGTTGGTTACTTTTTTTTTTTTTTTGTATGGCCAGATATACAAGGTTTTCTATCTACTGGTTCTAGTTCAGATCAAAATTTGAAATTGAGTTATCAAAGCATGAAGAGGAGGGTATTGTAAAAATACTTAGTCTAATCAATAATATAGATTATATAATGAAGATTTTAATTTGCAGATATCATCAAAATTCAGCAACTTAGAGTGGTTTGCTTACTTTTTACTTAAAAGATTTAAAAGGACACTCAGAAAAAAAACCACTTGGGTTTTCACTGTATTTTAGTATCAATATGAAATTATACTAGTTTGATAAAATTTTTTGGCAAAGGTATGCCTATTAATCATGATTGATATATCTCTGTTTCATCTTAATACTCATACTTCTATGAAAACCTGTGTATGTATTCCTATCTGTATTTTTTGTCAAATGAAAACCAGAATCTCTCAACAAGTTCTCTATCTACAGTTTCCAGAATGAGAATCAAAAAATTACTTGATAATTACTGACTGTCGGTGTCAAAATCCTATTAGCCAGGCACACACACAGAGGTGAGTCTTTTATTTCTGCTGAAATTCATTACTGAACTTCATGGTCAGAATTTATTTCTGAAAAAATAATTCATGTATTTACAAGATGTAGAGGTTAGAGTTAGATGAAACCTTTGAGACAGTGTCAGCTGTCACAAGCAGCCAGAAAAAAGCAACGTCATCCTCCCATTGCTCCTGATTTCTGTCTCCAAAGCAGGTTGTCTCTTTCAGAGATGTTTCACAGTCTCATAGTGAACTGGATTGAGGACTTACATGAATTGACATGGTGGTGGCACTTGCTGTTCTTCAATTTCTTAGTGGAATAATATTTTAAAAGTGCATACAATTAATAATGATAATTATAATAATGATAATGAATATGATTTTGACAATAATAGCAGTAGTAGTAAATAATAATAATAGCATTTGAGAGAATTGCTATTCATTTTTTGTTTTGCTTACACACAGACTAATTTACTGACCTAGTTCAGCAGGCAGTCATAAAAACCCATGTACCTGCCAAAGGGAATAGGAAATGAAAAGGTGATAGTTCAGCCAGAAATAGCGCAAAAGCCAAAGCTGTTTCCTTTGATGTGGTCTCAGTTTGGTTTAAATTGAATTGTGTTCTAAAATACTCCTTTGTTACTCATTTATTCTAATTATAGTATTTGATGTTACCAATAGCTAGAGTGGGAACAGTTATCTTTTATACCTATATTTCATGGAAAATTAAAGACATTTATCCCAGAGACCTGAAGTCCTGTATCAGTAACACATTGAACATCAGTGTTTGATTTCATACTGTTCAATCATTTAATCAGTGGCTGTGGTATGATATATTGACAACATCGTCATTAATGACATCAGGAAAACCATAGCAATGGCAATTAGCACTATAGAGTTAAACATTACTGAGAAGCATTTTCAAAGGTAAGGTTCTGTATCTGTAAATCATACCTGAAGTGTAATAGATGCCAACTCAGGAAAAAGGTTTATTTACCATAGGTCAGCTACTCACATAGAAGAACATCATAACCATTGTTTTGTAAGAGTACATCACTTTAATAATTCATGCTGGAATAAAACATAGTGGTAATCTCATTAGAAGAGGAAGTATTTATAGCTAGGCTGTATTTATACGTATTGTCTTGAAGTTGTATGCTTGTGAGAATATATAGGCCTATATATAAAATTAACACAACATCTAAGGCATTTTGCATCCTTCCATTTATGATTGTAGATAGAGTTGAGAAGGAAAAAGCTTTTTCTCTAGATCTGATTTTGTTTAGATTGATCTTTGAAGAGCCAACGGCCAATTTGTTGACACCCTCAATTTTATCAAGGATTTTTTTTTTTATTTTTTTTATTTATTTTTATTTTTTTTTTATTTTTATTTTTTTATTTTTTTTTTTTTTTTACGACAGGTATTCATCTTCTTTTTAAACTGAGTTTCCCATGCCAACACAAGTATAGCCACTTCATAGTGATCTGAGCTTGGTCTCAGCAAACCATTCAGCAGTGTTAGTAGCTTGCAATTCTTTATTTTAACTTTTTATAGTTATTTCTTCTACTCAGCTATTGCATTTGACCTCCATCTGTCTCTTTGCAGAGGTTTGTGCATTGTTCAGCATCTGATACTCCTTTTCTTCAGAGGATTTTTTTGTTATCTCTGCTGTGTGCCAGGACCTCCTCTTGACATTGTGACAAATGACTGTAAGTTACATTCTCAAATGCAAAGATGTCTTGTCTTCAGAGCACATTTCCTACCTCTTCTCCCCACTCATGATGCATCATGTAAGACAGGAGGTTCACAAGAACTGTTCACAAGAATCTTTGAAGTTAACCATTAGAGCTTCCCAAAACTTTACAAAGCTATGATTCTAAATGTAGAATGTATAACCACATCTGTTGCAAATAATACAGTTTAGGATTTTTATTGAAAATATCTCATAATCCTGTAACAATGAAATAATATTGTTATTAGTTCAAAATATGACTTGTATCTTATCTAACTTCTGATTAATAACATGACCATTCATTGTATTTTTACCATACAAGATATGCCCTACAAAAGGATATCATGAAAGTTCTTGACAAGACTTTTTGGACCAATGCCTAACTTAGGTGCATATGGTAGTACTGGGGATATATAGTTTAATCCCACTAAGATGCTGCTGAAAAATACCAGAGTCATAACAGGATTGTATATGTGTAATTGTGGAAATATCATCAATTTCCCAAACTCCAGAACTGCCTTCAAATATACTGAACTTCCAGGGCAAAGTATGAATTATTTTTCCTATTTATGCCCAGAAATACAGTGTTCGCACAGGATTTTCACAGACCTTGAATGTGCACAAGTCTCCCAAGTCAGATGATGGCTCAGAGGAAATATTATTCACATCGTTTTCTCTGCAGCTGTGGACCCATACGATATGTTTTTGACCTATTTTTTCACTTCAGCCAAAATGTAACAGATGACATTGTTCAAGAAAAACTGTAAAAATGGCAACTCTGTGATTTATAGGAAGAAAAATTATGGTCATTGATAGAAAACATTCTTATAACTGTTTTTATGTGAAACAAATTGCAGCAGCTGAATAAGTCTTTTGTGAGACATTTGACTCCAAAGCAGAGCAAGCATCATCAGTCTATGCAGGGGGTGCTCCAGATGATGATATTTATATGTAGCTGAGATCCAGATACAAGATGGATTTGAAGTGATATGTCTTTGAGCAGGAAAGCTATTAACAAGATTGTTCTTCATCAAGGACATCCTATTACCAGATCACCTATAACAAGATAATCTCACGTGAAAGATAAACTCAACATTTGTTCCACGTGATGAAACAGTACAGAAACATAATAAAATACTGAAGAAAAACTGTGAACTGATCAGTTTTGGAGCACTAGATAAAAGAAAGTTCCAACGTGGTTTGTACCTGAGTGTTTATGCTTTTGGTTTTTCCTGTGCTCTTTGCTCAGAAACACCTTCAGATGGTGGCAGTTTTAGAGGGGATCCTACTATTAAACAGAAAGTGGAGACAGAATTCCAGATTTTCTAGATTATAATGTTTGGAGAATGTAAAAAAAACTTTACTGGTTAAATATGTGCATTTGCTATAAATTTTACATGTACTTACCAACAGTATGTCTTTTTTTTTTTTTTTCTGAAGCAATGGGTTTGGGATATAACTACTTATATGTATCAGATTCTGATACAGCATTAATTTTGAGAGTCAAATATCTATTGTATATTTATCACAAGAGTTCCTACAGTAGAAGCTATCTCCTTGCAAATGGCGGGGAAACTGCATTATAGATTAATATTCTGTGAGTTTTATATTAAAAAATTACAATGTCACAATGATGTTCAGCATGTGATGTTTTAGCAAGAAAATAAGGAATTAAGACCTCTGATATTGTTATAACACCGTGGATTTTTAAGTGTTTGGATTTCATTAGCAAAGCACTTTAAAAACATTAACAGAATCAATCATTCAAAAATCCAAAAGAGGTAGTTAATAATTGATTCCGTGACAGAGAGAACTCAAGTGCCTTGCTTAAGGCTGTGGAAGGAGGCAGTGTCACAACCAGAATTACAGGAATCAGAATTTCCTATTTCTCAAGCCATTGTGAACCAAAAACCATTGATTTTTTTTCCTATCAGAAACTGAATTGTGTTCTTTTCCTCAGCAGGTAGTCAGTTTTTCATAGACATGAATATTGGTGACCCTTGTAATTTTATTCTAATAACAATCTTTGAAATAATCCTTTAGAAATCAATATTTGCCACAAGAATATCCTGTAGCAGACTATGCCACAGATGAATGATGTTTTTATGTAAGTCAATATGAGAGTAATGAGGAGCTATCACTTCTTATATGAAAGCTCTTTATTTCAGGAAACATTACTTTATGTTACTGCAACTGCAACTGCTACACAGCAATATTTTTCTCTTCCTGGCAGAACCCACATTATTAGTTTTTTCTGAGTTTGGGTTTTTTTTTTTCTTTTGCATCTTTTTCCATGACTAAGAATGACTAGCATGGCGCTGGTCAATCATATGGCAGAGAGCACCATTGATAAGTATGTGTTGGGCAATATTCATTATGCGATCATTTCAGGAATAGCTGGACACAGTAACTGAATTTTTTATATTATTGACCTTTTTGGATGGGTGCCAATTCACACGCAAATTTGGGATTTAAATATGGTGCTTGAGAAGGATGACTTGTGAGGGGAGGAGGAGGAAGCATCCTACCTTCAGCACAGCATGTAGGAGTGGGGGCTTCCTCACTGTCCCCTGTGCAGACCATGCCTCACAGCAGTAGGGGGGATGGGGGGATGTAGGAGTGTAAATCCTCCCAAAAAAAACAAGCACGGTGACACTAACAAACGGAGAGACAAAAATTTCATGGTGGAAAAATTACTGTGCTAGAAAATGCAGCCTTGACAAAATTTAAATATTCTATGGAAACATGCGGTTTTTCTCATATTTTCTGACAGAAACTTAGCAGAGTTGCTGCCATTCACCCACCTCCCCAACAGCTGCTTGGCAGGCCTGGGCTCCCAGCTCATGTCAGGGCTCCCAGCACTTCCAGGCTCTCTGTTGCAGGTGCGAAAGGTTTTAGGGACCTGACTGTTGGTACTGTCATGCACCAAGTTGAATGATAGAGAGCCTGGAAGCAGATTATCAGGTCTCTGGAGCAGTATGGGGTGCTTCATTCTTTGTGCTGAAGTATTGTGTTGGCCAGGTAAGGTTTGGCCTGGTCACTTTTGTTTGTTTCCTGGTTTGATGATTTTTTCGTCATCTGTCATCCACACCTGGGATCTTTTTCTTTTCAGTGCCAAAGTTTTTACTCTGCTTTAGAGCAACAGATTTTCCTGCAGAGCTAGAAATCCAGGTTTTGATCCACTCTGATGGGGAAACCTCATCATTAATACACTGACAGGAAGTCCCATTCCATGGAAAGTAGAGTTAGTGAGTTTTTGCCCAATGGTTGGTACTTCTGCCATCTCATCCCATCCCATCCCATCCCATCCCATCCCATCCCATCCCATCCCATCCCATCCCATCCCATCCCATCCCATCCCATCCCATCCCATCAACTCCCCAGTCTTCTTTATAGGACTGAACTCATCTTTTCATTCCTTATTTGGAAATAATTAATTTTCTTGGATGTTCGGCATTTTCAGGCCATCAATATATCTTCCACCAAGCATCCATATGACTCTAAGTGCAACTGTGTAGTCATTATTTGAACTGGACATCCTTCTTCTTGTGATCCTCTTCTGCAGTGGAGTTACTTTAATTAAACTGACTGGCCCATGTCTTAATGGGGCACAGACTGAGGGGAGGGTGGGATAGGAAAAAGGCAGTAATTTCTGGATCCAAATCAACTGTAAAATGTGAATCAGAGATTTACAGAATCTTTTGTTCTGGTTTCTTTTGTTAAGTTTTGCTACTGATATATTTCTCTAAGTGTGGAAGTAAAAAATAAAAACTTTTTGCCAGATTTCCAAATGGGTGCCCAGGAGGAAGATCTGAACTTCCCAGCTTTATATGATATGATTCTGCATCATCTAAGATGGTGAAAATGAAAATTTAAGGGCAAATCTACACCTGAAAAGCCAAAATCATTGGTTTTCCTTACAGAAGGCTCCCTGGAGAACATAATACAGGGAATCATGGGCAGTGTAACAGTAGCTGGGAAATGTATCTCTCTGACATTTAAATTAAAAACAAAAAGTCAATGATTTTTCCTTAAAATAAACTAAAGCAGATTTATAAATAATGCCTAACAAAAGCCAACCAAACACACAAAAAACTGCCTTATTGAGGACCAAAGAGGGGCAGGTCAGAGAAGCTTGCTGGTTTGAAGGGTTGGTTATTTCCCGATGTCAAACAGTACTCTAAGCAATAGCTATTTAGTCCCCAGAAAAACATATCAGATTATCTTCTATATTCCACTTTATCCTCCACTATGATGCCACAGTTTTGAAATTTCTTTTTTCTCTTTGAGAAATAACAAAGTATTTAGAATAGAAATCCACTTTCGTACCCCTTTACATACCACAGCACTTAAACTTCCCGACTTACATGTCTGACATCTCTTACATGTCATTACCTGGGAACTGTACAATGTGATTTGCCTGGCAGTGTGCAAATTACAGAAACTTTTAACGAGACTATATGCTCATGTGTAACACTACATTTCAGATGTTCACCAAATACCACCAGGTGCCACTCTTAAGTGGCAAATTTCTGTTAGTGGCCAAACAGCATCACCAGACAAAGTGCATCAGAAGCTTTTGGTGACTGTGTGCAGAGTAAGAGAATGCAATGTTACTTTCTACTTTGGGTTCCCCCTTCAACTTCTCTTTGGTAACCAGGACTTGTTACTCACATTGTAAAAAGTATTTCCAGTTAGATATTTGAACTGGTTAGTCCTATTGTTTGAAGAAGCCTTGATAATTTCTCTGAAGCAAGGTGAAGCTGAAGATCCTCTCCAGTTATTGTCAGGAGGGTCTGTTTGTAAAATGATTTCATTTTAATTACTCTTCAGTGGTTTTTTATTAAGATGTTTTTGTAACAATCTAGAAATGAGAGGTGCAAGAGAAATTCTCACCAGTACACTTGGAATGATTTCATAAATTAGTATTTGTTTAGTTACGAAAAAGAGAAAGAATGGAAGTACGAAAGAATAAAAATAATTTTTAACAAATTGGAGTCATAAAACTGTTTATATGTTAATAGCTACATTATTAAAATACTGAGATGACAGCAACATATTTCTTCTATCAGGGACATACAAAACCATTATTTAGAATCAAAGAGATCTCTGTGGGTCAACTGGTGCAGCCTCCTTCTCAAATGAGAGCCAACTTAAATCAAGTTGCTCAGGGACTTGTCCAATCACGTTTTGTTTAGTGCAAAGGATGGATATTCACTAACATATCTGGACAACCTTATGTCTGGATTAGCACTTCATTTTACATTCAGGAATGTGCTTTTGGAACATAACAGTTAATAATCACAAATCTCTTTGCTCAGGTTTGTTTCATGAAGTGGTCTCAGGGGCACAGATGGGATTCCTGCGCCCTAGAAATGAAATGGCAAACAGGCCTCAGAAGGGCATCTAACCCACTCCCATCACTAACATTGTCAAAACACAAGTACAAGCTAGAGGTAGTCCAGATTGCTAGTCTTAACTAGACCCCTCAGAACACATCTCATGTGCACCTAGGAGTTCCCTGTGCTGCCACTTTACTACTTCTAACATTATAGACTAGTTCCTGAAGTAAACTTGGGAGGAAAAAAGTGTTGTGTGTCAATTCCCACAACCCAATTTGGTTCTTCTGAATCCTAGATTCATAGTTACACTGGTAAATTGGTGTCTTTTTAAAGCAAGTAAGTATTATGCCCTTGATTTTCTTAGCTAGAAATTAAGATATATGCAAAATTATGTAACATGTCACATACGGTATAGGAATTTTATTATCCAGGTTCCTTTATCTCCACATTTATCTTTTCTATGCAATGGTGCAAAACACATTTAAGTATCTGAGATTTTTCATACACTTTAAGAAAAATAATGTCATGTACATGCCTACTATTTTTACATCTGTTGATATTTTCTGGTTCACTGAGGGTTTTTTTAATCTTCATTATGCTAATAAGATAAAAATGCAGAGAAGAAATTCTTTTCCACAAGACTGTTTCTGTTGTCTTCAAAATCCCAGAAATCTCAACAATGGTTGCTCCATGATATTTTCAGCTCCCTGCGTAGCAGATTTAAATGGATGTGAGCAGCCATTATTGAAGAAAGCAATGCCATCATTACTAGATTGAATCATGAAGGTCATTTTTTTAGAGCATCAAATCTTTTTGGATGGGGATGAGATGTTTTCAGGCAGAAGGACATCTCAGACTATGCTACTGAGAGTCAAGAGAGTCTCCCTTACATGTTTTAAGTCATGGAATCACAGAATGCTTTGAAATGAAAGGGGACCTTGAAGATCATCTCATTGCGACCCCCCCCCCCCCCCCCAAAGGGCAGAGACACCTTCAGCTGGCCCAGTTTTCTCAGAGCTCCATCAAACCTGGTCTTGAACACCTCCAAGGATAGGGCATCCACAGCTTCTCTGGGAAACCTGTGCCAGTGCCTCTCCACCCTCAGTAAAGAATTTCTTCTAATGCCTAATGTAAACCCACTTCTTTCAATTTGAGCACATTCCTCCTTGTGCTGTCTTGCCCCATCTTTCCTGTAACTTCCCTTCAGACACTGGAAGGCTGCAATGGGGTCAGCCCACTGGCTGAACAATCCCAATTCTCTCAGCATTTCCTCACAGCAGAGTTTCTCCATCCCTCTGATCAACTGAGTGGCCTCCTCTGGTTTTGATTCAACAGCTCCATGTCCTTCCTGTGATGAGGACCCCGGGGCTGGAGGCAGGTCTGCAGGTGGGCTCTCACCAGAGGGGGGAGAGGGTCTGAACTCCCGCCCTCCAAAACTGTCTGCAGGGCTTTGGATGCAGCCCAGGACAAACTTGGCTTTCTGGACTGGGAGTGCCCATGGCTGGCTCATGTCCAGCCCCTCACCAGCACCCCCAAGTCCTTTGGGGTAGGGAAGCTCTTGATCTGTTCATCCCCCAGTCTATACTGGGGGTTGTTTTGTCTCTGGTAACTGTGCTTCCCAGCTGAGCAGGATGTTCTCCTGGAAACATGTGATGCAGTGTCCATCACTTCTACAATACACTGAAAGGCTTAGGCACTTGCTCCTTCTGGAAGCCTGGATGGCCAAGTGGTTTTTTGCAAGTTTTTCATGGGGTTTTGGGAGATCTGTCAGGATCACCTCATCTTTTTTTGTAAATTTGGAGGACTTGGTCCCCTCTGGGTGGACACCACAATTGACCCCTCTAAGCAGGTGTAATGAATAGCAACTAATCCAAATGTCTGTACAATCTCGCCCACAAACAGTCACACCATGTCCTTTTATGCACCACATCTGTTTTTTGGGGTCCTGGTTGTTCCTATTCCCTGAAGCCATTTAAATTTGCCACTCTGCTCCTGGCAATGTTCTCTCCATGCCTTGGAGGACATGGTTTGGTTTGTAAGGGATCCTGGGTCCTGATGGGGCTTGGCACTGAGTCCATGGAAAGACTGTACAAGGTCCCACAGCCTGCAGGCTACTAAATAAAACTGTGTGTCATGAGCAATAAATTGGAAGGGAAAAAAACACTCTACAAAATTATGTGGCATATCTCATTCCTGTATTGTTTAGTGTGGAGAATTTTTGAAACTGCATTTCAAAGAGCTAACTGGATCAATGGGTGTATTTGCTTCAACTCTTCCTTGATGCTGCCTTAGATACATTGACAAAATCCCTCCTTTCAATAATCTCTGACTTTGGTAAAAATGTGATTGTGACAGATAATAGCGAAGAGCAAGGCAACACCAGTATTAACCTGAAAGCCTAAATTCTATATGAGAGAGAAAGATCAAGTGACTCATCTTCAGTAGAGCAGTATGTTTTTAAGAGCAAATATAAGACTGCTATTGTGCCAAATAGTATTGAATCAGTAAACTGGAGGGAGCATAAGGCAGTGGGAAAGATAAAACAGAAAGGAAAAAACAAACTAAACTAAAAATAAGATGGTGATGACACTAGTGATAATTAATCTGAACAGAAAAAGTGGATAACAGGACAGTGACAGTTAAAATAGATGTCAAAAAATAAACAGACAAGTTTTCTTTTCAACAGAAAAGTGTAAGTCTTTTTAATATTAAAGGAAGATACACAATGAGAGAAAATACTTCCTGACTAGGCAGGGAAATTTCAGTATTAATATAATTTATATAACTGCTAGTAAAAGGGAAGTGTGAAACCCTACATATATGAAGAGTGGCCTTGTAAAACAGCCAAATCCTTGATAATAGTGGAAAATTATAACTAGGATTTTAAGGGTTTGGGGGCAGGTATTATGGATTGAAGAGGCAAGTTCTGAGAGGTTCCATTTTCCAAATAACATTAATTTTCCTGAGTTCAGCTTTAGCCAGCTGCTTTTGATCCAGGTGCTGATTTTGGCTAGAGTATTGGGAGGATAAACGCTATATCCTGTAAAGCATGAAGCAGAATATTTGCATACTCTTTTATATTTCCCAGAGAATTTTAAAAATATGGTGGAAAATAATGACAGTATCATGCCAATCAACACATTAAGTGTCAGAAAATGTGCAGCATCACTGGCTTTCTTTGTCAAGAGAAGAACTCTTAACATTATGATCCAGTTGGTTTTTTGTTTGTCTGATTTAGAAATGTCATTTTGTATCTAAATACCAACAATAATGAACCTCACTGGACTACCTGATCATCAGATCTAGACTGTGGTTTTCCCAAAGAGCCTATCAAAAATTAAACATTACCTGAAGATTAGCATCTAATGCTCCAGAAAAAGGGTCAGTCATTAAAATATATTTTCAGGAGGAATGCAGTGCTGCAGTTTATAGTTCAGCCAGTTCTCTGTTCTCACTTCTGTATTCTTTTTGGAATTACAGTATTTTCTAAAATATATACAAAATCTCTTATCAGGAGTTAATTATCTGATACTCAATGAATCCATATTTGAGCTTAACACTGTCACTACTACCATGAGACAATGTGTTTTCCCATAGGAGAAGCTGCTGATACAGTTGTTTACAAGACTTTTTCCTGGGGGATGCATCTATGCTACAAAGTAGAAATAACTGACTCTGAATCTTTTAATGAATGCCCATTTGTGCTGTAACAGATCCATTTTAAGAACCTGATATAAGTCTACCAAGAGAAAAGAGTAGCATGCAAAACACAGAGAGGGTAGGTAAACTGGTACATTCCTATTGATAACTGAGACAGTGGTAGATCAGTTTGAACATGCACTGATCCTATAATGCTACAGTTTTAGCTAAAAAAATAAAATTTTCCATGAGAGGTGTCATCAAGGTGGGTTTTTTTTTGTTTGTTTGTGTTGTTTTGTTTTTTAAATCCCTATATTTTCTCTGACTATGTCTGTATCCTGCTCAGGGTACCAGGGTTCTATGATTGTATTTCCACACTTTCCTCTAATATTTCTACTTTACTTATAAAGAACATTTTCTTAGAATTAAAAAGTTCCCTAAAAGTAACACAGTACTTGCCAAAAATCTCTCCTCATAATCCACAGGTTTGAAGGTAATGATGGTAATGGAATAAAATTTCTGTAAACCTTCTAGTTGTGTGTCAGCTATACACTTAATAAAATATCTCATCAAACTTTGTTACAAACTCCAATGTTAAAAAACAGTTTTATTCTGAACTGTATAGAGGAATTATTCATTTGAAATTGAAAAGTCAGACTGCAGACTGTAAAGTAAATCATTTTCCTTTCTAAGAACAGGGAAAATTGGGTGAGCAAGTAATTGAGTTGTCATGATGCAATAAGAGCTCCAAAGAAGGGAGACTTGATGTCAGCAAAAGATTTTTTGTTCACAATCCAATGTTATAGAAATAATATTTTGGAGAAGATACGTAGAGTTGTCACATATGCTCATTATCCAAATATCCTTTACATGGTAACCTCCAGACACTGCTGCTACATGAAAAGGAAATTATGAATAAAATGCTCGGGACTTCTTTAGCTAGGACTTATTTGAAAATCCAAGTCAGTAATACTCTTTGAATATATTAATTATTAGCTAGGGGCAACATAGAATACTAGATTCCTACTGACAAGCAGATATTATAATTTTGGGCACAAAATTCAGTACAAGCTTCTGAGTGGAGTAGAGTTGAAATCAGTAACAGCAACGTCACCACTAATAGTCATTAGTTCAGCCCTAGAATTTCATAAAATTATTTCTTTTTAGCAAATGAAAAAAAGATTCTGTGAGTTTATCCATTCACTCATAAAATTATCGTACATAAAATTTTTCACATGTTCCCTACAGTGAATCCAGCTGACTCATTGGTTCATTTTTCACTAGTAATGATATGTTTATATGTCTATATAGACTCAACTTCCAGTAGCCATTCTTAAAAAATATCTACCCAGTTCCTGCTGTGGAGAACTCCAATAAATCAAATAAACAGGAGAAAAAAATGTACAGGAAAGGAGTACAAAACCCCCATGATTATTAAACCATATTTCCAAAGGTAAGAAAGTAGAAAGCAGAGGGGCTTAACCTATAAAAGCAAAATAATATCTGCCTAATGAGTAAAAATCAAACATATTTAAGAGAAATGTTGGCATAAAGACTACTAAAGGATATAACACAGATTGTGAAAAATAATTATAAACCATCCCTTTGTCTAAGACTGAAAAATGGGTTGGTAAAAGCAGTTCTGAGAGGTGTCACCAACAGAGGATTTAGAACGGATCAGTAACAGCTATGTATAAAACACTGGGGTTTTAGCATCTTTCCACATTACCTTAGAGATGCTGCTTTATGGGACAACTGAATTGATTTCTTGCTTTATTGTGACAAGTTCCTGAAAGGTTTATCATGACAAACATGTTCTTTTCAATGAGGATAAAATGCTGAGATGATAACATGGAAGGGGGGAGGGAAATGAAGTAATTTCTTTAGATGTGAAAAAACAGTTATATCAAATTTTTTTACAGTAGAGGTGGATAAAGACAACCCAGAATAACACACTGGAAATTTCGTGGTAAAAGCTTGGAATTCAGGGAGAATTTTTTTAATCATGCCAGAGTTGCAATATATGAAATGAGTTGCCAAATTGTATCACCACAGCAAGTATAATAAATAAATGCATGAGGCATCTTTACATTTTTATGAAAAGGGAGGACACTGAAAGGTGCAGTGAGAATGCAGCAAACAGGCTTTTTGAGACAAGCAGTTTCTTCCTGTCCAGCAGATCTGCATGTCCTTTAGCATTCATTTTAATTACATTTCAGAGGCATTACTACTTTCACTTTTCAGTCTGTTAAAGCTAGCTAAATTTTTTTTCATTACGATACTTATATAGAGTGTCTCTAATTCTTAATATCTACACAAAAGCACTATCAACTACAGCTGAAGGCCAAAATTTTAGTTCCTCTTAATGAAAATAAGTCTTAAATTATGCCTCTGGAAGACACTTCCATACTCTTGTACCAAAGCCCTTGATAAATTCTCACATTTTAAAAGATGTATATTTTTATTTATTTTTGTCTGAATTTTGTATTGTTTGTACATAATAAACATCTTGACATGTTTTCAGTAGATGCTGCTGACAACTACCTTCTAACAGGGGACAAATCCTGCTCCTGCAGTCTCCTCAGTTTTATTATAGAAAAAGAGGAGATCACAGTGGGTTTTTCAAATGCGGATTTCAATGTGACTTGGGGATATTCATAAGTCCTTTAAGACCTCACAACTTTCCATATAAACATGCAATGTTTTCAGATAAAGCGACATATTTTCTCTCTCTTTGTAGATCATGACAGAAATGTGTTTCAAAATACATTCAGTATTTAAAATGAGAAAATTTGGAATTCTAACACCTTACTGCAACTACCACCAAAAGAGCTTCTGAAAGACTTGGTAGTTTTGAGGTTGTTAGCAAATTTAATTTGCTACCTCTGCTTTTACCAGGCTGTACTTAAAAAAAATACATGTAGAAGAAGTAACTAAATTCCTACTTTTAAGGATTTCCAACATAACGTAGGCATTGGGAAATAAACAGTTCCTTCTAAATAATGTGTGTAACTAACTAGGTTATGTAAAACTTCCTGATTTTGTGGAACTTTTTGTCTATTAACTATGGGAGCTTAAAAAACTCAATGGCAAATACTTTCCAGAAGGTATTTTCTTTTTTCCTTTGTGATACCATTATTTACATCCATTCATATAATTTTTGAGTAATAGACAAGGATGTGGTTGGTCATATTAGTAAAGGAAGGTTTCTGATAGACTCCAGTGATGATATTATAGGTACACCAAGGAATAGTACCACGAAAAATATCTCTTCTCTCTCCTAAAACTGTGACCAAGTACAATAAAAATTACTATTCATGTCATATTACCAACTCAGTGTTCTTCTTATTAGGGCCTTGTCTAAATCATGAGGAAAGATGACAGATTTCACACATTAGTCATGGAAAAATGGTAAATTTCACAATTAGTCATAGGCTATTAGAAAACGAGCTAGAAATCTAGTTAAAGTAATTTTTATCATTAAGCAGTTATTTAATATTTCTTCATAGAAATCTTGAACGTAAGCCTGGCATTTCACCTACAAACAACTCTTGAATTTCTAGTTTCAAACACCTTAGATAGACACCTTAGATATATAGATATAGATATAGATGTATAAACACCTCAGATATGTATTTCTGAAAACAAATTTTTTTCCTATATACATGCTAGTTTGCAAGAGTGCGAGAAGTCAAATTCCTGTATCAAAATCTTTGTATTTCCCTCTTGAAACAAAATATATAATATCAGATTTTGATACTTTCTGCAGTTTTGTTACTTAACTTTAAAAACTCCTGAATTTTGCATTTATATACTGGTTTTGAACTGTCCCCAGAATTTTTTATTTATTTAATGGGTCTGCAGAAACAGTGTTTTCCTACAGTTTGTGTTACTAGATTATTTATTGTCCCTTGTAATTTAGAAAGACGAAGATCTACTGACCTTCAGCACCTTCACCTGATGCATCGACTATGTAAATGGCATACACTGAAATTTGTGAAAAGATCTTCAACCTCCTTCTTTACTTGGATCATGATGCTAACTTTTTCAGCTCATCTTTCATGACAGTTTGGGTCAGTTCCATCCATTTATGACAACCTTGGTTAGTATCATTATGTATAATTACACATAATTTTAAGAAACATAATGCAATTTTGGTTGGTTCATTTTTCAGACACTGAAGACCTAAAAGGACCTGAAGAGTAACCAGAATTTTTTATTCCAGCTGCACAGAGCTTCATAAGTTGATATAAAGAGGAGAGCGAAACAAGTGTGGCTTACTTAGATTACCCTACTGTGAAAATCTAAGACTACTCATTATCGAGTACTTTTTTCTAGTATGCTTCTAAATATTTAGAGCATCCACACACTGTCATGTGCTGCTGTATTTCCCAAGTGTTTCACTTCTTTTTGAAACTATCTTTTGTTTAGTTTGAAAGTATGATATCAAAACAACACCGGAACTGGCCAGACAGAAAGTTTCTAATGTGATTTTGAGTATTAGAAAGCAGACATTCTTTACTACAGTGCACCGGTCACTCAGAGGATCCTTCCTCTAATTGAGTACCCCAAGCATTGGGTAGAGATTTTATCATATACACTGATTACATATTCATCAGTTAACCCTGGTTAATTTATGTATATTTATTACTTTACTTTACATATCACAACCCTTGTCAAAGTCCTTATATTGTCCTTCTCAGGTGTTTTTTGGTGGTCTTCAATGTCCAGTGTCTTCTTTAGGTGGCTTTTTGTCAGCCCAAGCTTTTGAGTTAGCACAGCAGAG
Organism: Chamaea fasciata; assembly: GCF_029207755.1. NCBI lineage: Eukaryota > Metazoa > Chordata > Aves > Passeriformes > Sylviidae > Chamaea > Chamaea fasciata. The sequence continues at coordinate 35,338,306 of NW_027094089.1, forward strand.
TTGTTTTGCATAATTTCTGCTTCGTCAGCCTTGCAGAGCTGAGGTGACATCCTCCTTGCATTTTGCACAACTCCTGTTTGCCTGCATTACATTCTCTATCTATTTCTCCAAGGCTGTGCTGTTCTTTTTGGCTGTCCTTATGAGAGTAAAATGCTTTTCTGTTCTGCTGCTCTTATCAAGTCTCCCCTTTTCTTGAGACTAAACTCCTTGAGGGAGCTGATCTACTAATATTTGTATTTCATTTTATGGTGTAAGACATTACAACAGCTGAATCATGATGCAAGCTAAAACACACAGAGCAATTATGGTGACGATTACAAACATATTTTAACCAAGTCCATCTGGGTAGCCAAGTTTGATCCAGATTTCTTCAGATCCCCAGGAGGTGTCATCTTGAGTTGTGCATTGTTAAATTTGTGTTTGTTTCCAGACTTTCTGGACATCTGTAGACACTCTACCACTTTGATAGAAAAAACCCAAGATTTATGCATCTTAGTTTTTTTTCTCAGACAACTGTTTGATTACTTGAGCAGCTTTAGCCCTTTTAATTCTGGAATAATGTATCCATGATTTTACTCCATCCAGTTTCAATGCAGTAAAAGTTGTACTTGGTATAGAACAAATATACTTTGGCTGAAGAAAAGCAGTTCCCTAGACTTTCAAGTAGATACAATCTCCTGGTAAGAACTCATCACTGACATGTCAAGTCCCATAAGTCTGGAGGCTGTTCACTGAGCTTCATTGCTGACAGCAAATCCTGTAAAGCTTTGCTAAGAGAAATGAGGTAATAATTCAAATTGATCCCTTCTTTTACGTGTATGTTACCTGAAATGTGCGGTATCTGGTCTGACCATGCAGGAGCTCAGAGGGGCTTATTTTGCCCATTCCTGGCAGCTGGATTTTAATTCAAAGTAGGGCAACAAGCAAGGCTCGGATACATGTTAAAGATGTTTCCTGATATGTTTTATGCAACTGCAATTTGATTATGTAATTCACCTCTCTAACTTGCCACTAGCTTAGGGCCTATGAGTATGAAGATCCCAAGCTATTTCCAATACTTTCCTAACCTGTAGTTTCACTTCGCAATAAAGTGGGAATCTCTGTTTAATGACATCCCAAATGTACCCTGAATCTACGAATTGTTTGATTCAAGTGTTTTAGTCACTTCCTTAGCCTGACTGCAATAAAGGAAGCCTAGGTCACACAAAAAAGGTACCCACCTTTATTGTCCTAAAAAGGAGGTGGGGGTACAAGTACTAGAAAGTATTTGTATCCTCGGTTTTTAGAAGAATTCAGTAAAATCAATCTGCCTGTATTAATTTGAACACTTCCAGATTTTATGGCTCCTAGAACTACTTTCCTAGCCATGTTAGCATTGTTTATTTCACAAACTATACCTTTTTGGATTCTCGATTGTACAATCTGAGTAATTTAAATCCAATTATGGATTTTTGCAAATGTTTCAAAAGTTACTCAGTTACTCCAATAAATAGCTTTGAGTTTGCAGTCCACTATGTCATGAGCAACCTATTCAAGACTACTATTTGCCCGGCCTTGTGGATCAAATTTTGCTTCTAAGGCTTAAATAAATTTGACAATCTCTATCACTCTACTTTGGTTTTTCTACTGGGGGATGTATCTCTGGCAAGGGTATTAAAGATAAAACTTTGGTTTTTAATGTGGATTTTTCTGTGGCTTCTTTGGCAGGTTTATCAGTTAAATGATTCCCCAGTTTTGGTTTGGTCTTACCTGCTTCAACTGCTCTGCAATGCATGACAGCAACTCCAGCTGGTTTCTGGATACTTTCAAGTAAATCCAAGGGCTGTTTTCCATTTTTGATCAATGTGCCTTGAGATGTCAAAAGGACTCCTCCTTTCCGGAAGGCTCCATGTGTGTGTACCTTTCTAAAAGAGTATTTTGTTACCTTGTTTTCCTTTACTCAATTCCAAAGCTTGAGTGGGTACAATTAGTTCTGCTTCCCGGGCCAAAACATGAGAGGGGCATGTGCCAGATTTGATTACCTCATGGTGTGTAATCACTTCATATACAGATAGTTGTTTTCCATCTTGTCCAAAGCTCCCATCACTAAACAACTCCTGACTAGGTCTTCCCAAGGGACTGTCTCCTAAGTTAGGCCTGCTGGAATACACTTCTATAATCTGTAAGCAGTCATGCTCTGTGTTTCCTTCTACTTCCTTCTACTTGTTGGGCAGACAAGAACAGAGCAGGGTTAAAGACAGTTGTTTTGAGTGACACATCATCTTGCTCCAGCAAGACTACCTTGTATTTTAGCACCCATCTACGAAAGTCAGTGACATCCTTTCTGCTCAAGTACCAACTGCACCAGACGTTGTACACAAGAACTAGATAGGATTACAAAAATTTCACAGATCCTGAAAATTGGCAGTATTGGAAGCCCCTCTTAGTTTCAACTGAAGCTTATTTTGAAGCATATACATTTACAACTGCCAATAAAAGTAATGTCTCGTATGAATGGGTGAGGAATGAGCATAGAGATAGTTAAAGAGCTATTGATGGAGTAAATGTCATTGCTGATGGCTCAGATGTCCTTCCATTCAGGGTGTGAACCTCTCCAGTAAGAATTTTTACACAGATAATCTCACTGGTAAGAATTTATACAGGAATCTGAATATTCCACTGTATTTGGGTAGCATACATGCACCTTATGAAGTGTTGTCACTTCAATACTTTCAGAAAACACTGGATATATTTACAGAGACAAGGTTTTCACTACAGTGTACCATGATTATATGTACCAGTGCTTGTTGCACCAAAATTCAGCGCTCCCTGGGCAACAGCAGACTGGCTGCGCCAGTGCTGAGCAGTTCACCTGAGTACATACTGCCAAAATGCCTTCCCCGTGTCTGACAGCCACTAACTGCAAATAAGATATAATGTATCTGGAAATCCACAATACATTCAGGCAGGTTTCAGCTTTTCAAAATAGAAAATCTTGCACTAAAAATGGTTTTTCCTGAGGAAGTCCTGGTGTCAGTTAGAGCTAAGTGATTAAAAGTAAACCTGAGCTGACTCGGTTTGTGACACTTTCTGATTTAAGAATCTAAATTGTGACATAAAATATCCTTCATCTGTTAATGCATTCAGTGAAAAAAATTTCAGTCATTACAGCATATCATACAGGATCTCCGATTTGGTCTTCAAACTGTTGTTTTCTAGTATTAAAAGTTTGTCCATAGAAGGACGGGAGCCCAAAGAAGTAATCTTAACTTGCATATAGCAATCCATACAAATATTGAACAAATGCTTTACAGATATTGATTTTACTGTATTTTTCTTTGCATTGGTCTTAGGTTAGAGGGAGAGAAACATGTCCCTCAGTTTCTAGTTGTAAATACTGTATTATGATCCTGTTTTAGGAATGCTAGTCCCCAGTTCAGTGCCCCACTGAGACTTTCTAAACCATGCACCGCTCTCTCTCTCACCCCCTTCTTCCCTGCTTCTTTTCCCTGCCGTGGGCTACAGAGAATTGGAGGCACAAAAGGCAAATATCACAGGCTGAGGTAAAACCAATTTACTACAAACAGCAACGTGATAAGAAAATGAACAGTAACAGCAACAGTACTAAAGACAGAGGATACAAGAAAAGAAATTATATACTCAGAAATTCCCCAACAGGATTTTCTCCCTCCACCACATTTCCTTGACCAGAAGAAACCCCTTCTCCCCAGAGGAGAGTCCCTTTTCCCTGCTCCCAGCAATAATGGCAGGTGGTATAAAATAACTTTTAGGTCACAGCCACAGCACCTCCTGGAAAAAGGAACCCTGTCCTGGCCAGAACAGGACAATTCTATACACATCTATAAACCTAGATTAAATACTAAACAAAAGTGCTCATTTTCATTGTGGCTCAAAGCAATAGCTCACTAGAGCTGTTCACCTTCCCGTCATTGAACTTGTAGACAAACAAGTAAATATTCTGCATTACGTTTACAGTACAGCTTTCTTTTTTTGTCCAGAGCCTCACAGTTTTCTCACTTCTACACTAAGTGATATTGCAATAAGAACTTTTTGTGTAGAGAGAGTTGGGATAATGGGAGAATGATACCATGGGTTAATTATTTTTTTTTTTAAGTTGCCTAAGAACCAGGATAAAATAACATTTTCTATAGTGCTGAAGAAAAAAAAGAAGAAAAAAAAAGAAAAAAAAAAAAGTAAATGGACATAGCACAATGTGAAGTACTGTCATTCCTGGACACCACTTTTCCCACTGAATAGAATTTTATTTGCTACATCTGTATTTCCAGTGCAGTGACATTCTCTGATCAGTTGCAGGTGATAAATCTGCAATTTGAAAAAAACCAAAAACTCAAACAACGAAAGATTCCTTTGTGCTTTAAGAAAGAAATTATCATGAATATATCTGATAGAGATATACAGTACAGTAGTCTTTGAATCTGTAAAAGCTTTTCTTTTATAATCAAGGGTCATTACTATACAGTACTTTTTAACATATATGTCATCTCCAGCACAACCTTTCAAGATTATGCTTTTTTCCATGTGACTTAAATTCGCTTGTCCATTTATAATGCGCATTTTATATTGTTGCTTCTTCAAGAGCCTCTTCTGCATTAAGTTTCACAGTACACAAACCTCAAGTTTTTAATTTGGGAAATCAATTTAACTTTTTGTGTAGCAATTCCATTTCCCATCCAAACATTTTTACTTTTACCAGCATTTCATTAGTTAACACTTGATGAGGGGAGCAGTTTCTTTTGCTTTGGAGAGCTAACTGTTTTAACTGCAGGAATCAAGTCCAGCATAAAAAAAAAAAAAGGCAAAAAAAAAAAAAAAAAGCAAACAAAGATGGTGTTTTAGAAAAATTAAAATAGAAGGAAAAAAAAAAAAAGAGGAAGCACTTATTTAAAAAGAGGGAGAACCAATGCTTTTCTCTGACTTAGAAAAATCCTGTCTCCCAGTAGCATACTTCTTGTTTTTCTGAAGTAATGGAGTAGTTAAAAAAAAAAAATAAACAAAGCAAGAAATGCAATCAATAAAAATTTCCTTAGATGATGGAACTTGACCCTAACACAAAACAACTTGCTCCTCGCCTGCCCCTAAAGGTCAGGAATGAGGTGGGAGTAAGTTTTCATTTCTCCTCTCTAGGCTCTCTCTGGTCTGTGAGTAAATATATTCTCCAGAGCTGTCAATCAGGAATTTCTCATGCATTCTGAATTCACTCAAAAATCACCCAGCAGTTCTGGAGCACACAGGAGAAAAAATGCTTTGCTCAGGTGCACGACTTTCAAATGCATCGCCTAAGATGATAAAATTATCAGATATAGTGGATTATTAGACCAGATTTATTCAGTTATTCCATTTTCTTTGTAGATTGTTACTCAGTGTGTGCTGTTATAGTGATTTTTTTCTGTTTTTCACTGCAAAAATGTCCTCAGAATTCATCATTTAAAGGGCAAACAGGATAAAAAATTGACCTGGTATATGCCATCTTTGGCTTTCCACTTGCTGAGTCACAACTGCTACAGTAGCCCATTGATTCAACTTCCCTTGTTTTTCACTTCTTTTTTTTTTTTTTTTTTTTGCATGGGAAGGGAAATATCTCAGTGGTTTTTGAACAACTTGAGCTTTGTTGACCTGGGACCTATATTTTTGTGATTGAAACATTATCTTGGGGTTTTAACATTTCTGTAATTTCAGATTCAACAGCCATTGTAGACTTCCAAGGCTTTGTTTTCATCAGTTACACCTGTTAGACACTTGGCTGTTTGAAAGGGCTTTTGTTTATTTTTCAATGACACTAAAAATAAAAATGGGAAGAAAGAATTAATGTTAGTGAATTGTACTCCACAGTGGCACGTGGCAATCCATGCCTAAATATTCCACCCACAAGGTCTGGTAATGTTTCTACTACAAATGTTATACCAAATAACGATAATTTTAAAAAAATTATATTTGAGGTTATTGGTATTGGTTATTTGTTGTTCTGTTCCTTTGTATATAATTTGATATCTTGATAGTAGAAAATATTCCTATTTTGTCATCAATTTATACAGAGCAAGGTTTAGGGGAAAGGAAAATTAGTGGAAGGAGTAAGAAATACTGCTAAACTGTTGATTATCACATGGTGGCATGGGTAATAAATTAGCATTAATTCATTATTTCAACATACAGTGTGATTCAAATCACCTGCTCCTTGCCAAATACCTGCCAAGACCAAGAACTCAAACAAAGCCCTTATGAATAGCTATCAGTTAGTCACTGGGAATCTGGTAAATCATTAAGCTACATGCTATCTTAAATGTTAAACCAGCTTTGAGTTCTCTTGGGAGTTCAAAAAGTCTGTTCATTTCTTCCCTTTTTGTTGGAAGTGTGAGTCTCTTGTTCAGCCAAGACTACCTTGTTTTCTTTTCCTTCAGTTCCTACAGGGTGGATTGATCAGAGACTGGAAGGTGCTATAAGCAGAACCAAGTCTAGAGGCTTCTGTTTTCCAAGTTATTTTTAAGTCTTACTGTGATTTCTGCACAACAAAGTTCAAGGAGTTGTCTGTGTCTTTTTCATAAACATAAATGGAAGAAGACCAGTCAGCTTTTCTGCCTCTGCCTGACAAAAATCTGACATCATTAAGGAGCAATAAAAGCAGAAAATAACTCTTTGGGATGAGACATAGGAGCAAAGCTACTAGAGAAATACTCTTTAGAGGAATGAACAGCAAATTTATCATTTTTGTGGCCTTCTGTGGCAAATCTGGTAAAGGACCTTGTCACTCCATTGTCATTCATACATATTCCTCTGCCATATGGGATGACATGGATGACCTCATATTAGAAATCACATCATTGAAATGAGCCAGGTGAAACAAAATAAATATTTTTGGAGGGATAATTTGGGGTCATTTAATCAATGTGATTTACTGAGAGGTCTCACACAGCTGCATCAGCATGGTCCAGGGGCCAAGGCATGGAAAAGAACCAAAGCTTGGCCTGGAAGTAGCCAGGTTTGTGTTGGCTGCTGAAATTCTCATGTTTTCTGACCAACTATTTCCTTTCAAAGGGTAAGCTGCCTGAGCATGGTCATGGCAGGCTCTGTTAATCCAACTGCACACTGAAGGAGTTCAAGGAAACAGGAGTTTATGCAGGATTAAAGCAAGGGTGGGAAATCTGAGGTCTGCTCACAACTCTGCTGTGGGTTTTGCACATGAGCTTTAGAAAATCAGTTGTAATTAAGCTTCTACTCTGTAAAATGGCACAGTAGGAGAAAAGAATGAGGTAGATGCTTTCTTTGTTCAATATGGCTAGTTAAAGGGGAGTAGAGAATCATGCTGTGAGTGGAGGCTAAAAAATAAAAGAAGAAGAAAAAGCAAGGAAAGATTAAAAATGAGTCAAAGTTGTCATTATTTTTTATAAGAAAGGTTCAAGTGCTTGCCACAAGAACAGCAGATTAGTATGACCAATATGCACCTACACCTTAACTTTTGCTTATCAACAGTTTTTGATAACTCAGAAATTTAGTGGCTTTTCCATTGTTAAATGAGATGAGACCAGCTTTTCCTTTTACTATTTTGTTGGATTGTGAGAAAGCTTGAGAGAGGTTGGAGGACAAGGTAGCTCAGTTTAATAATGAATAAATGTAGACTATTTTTGATTTGATATCCAAACCCACACTTTCTCTCTTTGATGTATTTTTCAATCCACACAATATTGATAAAGAAGTATCAATGTGGGGTCTTAATGTCTCTTAAAATTAAAAACAAGAAACAAAATGGAAAGGAAAAAACCTACATATGCTATAAAAATGCAGAGTGGGTGAACAAAGAAAAATAGGTTAAGCTTGTGGCAAAAAGAATCAGGCAGAAAGGAGAGATAAACATTCTAATGAAAATGTAGACACTATACATATGTATGCCACCTAGTTGTGCCAGTTTAGATTTGGTGGGTGTGTTGCTTCTTCTAGTCTTTACAGATATTATGGACTTCTTTTACACTAGAAAAATCATGGAGTTAATTAAACGTGCCTCAGGCAACAAATAACCAAAACAATAGTTTTAATTAGGACAAAAAAAGAACAAACAGGCAAGGCCAAAAATCAGTGGAGAAGTTCTAATGCCTACAATCTCTGTAGCATGGAAGAAGAGGAATAAAATTTAAATGTATGTACTAATCTATGTGCTGCAATGATTTTTTAAATTTTCATATTAATAAGTGAAGAATCAAGGTACTGAGACTGTGGACATCATTGTATATAATAATCTGTACTTATACAACACTCATGCCTTAAAATGTCCCATGTTTGTATACTTTGTGTGCCTTTGGGTCATGTTTTATATTAAATTCTTCTTTTAGAGCAGGTATTAGTTTACACTGACTTTTTCCACTGCAGGAATGTACTTCTTCCTCTTGCCCGAATACCAAAAACTCAGTATTGGTTTGCTAGATTATCAGTGTTATAGTATCAGCATTTGTAAAGATGGGACTTTTAAGAAACGTTCACTTTCCTGGATTCATGTTATTAGAGGAGCATGTTTAAAAAACCCACACGCATCCCTAAGCCAATCTTGCAGCTCTAAAATGTTGAAATTGTGCTATGTCTTCCATAAGAGTTCAGCATTATGGAAATTTTAGTGGTTTTTTTAAAATTTATTTTACATCTGAAATATCACAGTGAGTATTCTTGAGTACTCTAAAGTGTTTTACTGAAGGGCAATGTCACTGTCATTTAACAGCCTCTAAATTAATTCGGGCTCTGACCATGTTTGAAAAATCCACAACTTTAAAATCTTCTAAAAAACAGTTAATTATATGTGATAACTGGCAATTTACCTTGACTTATTTGAGTATTGCCTAATTATGCAAGTAAAATTATGAGGATAGATCTTTAGAGTACCATTGATCGCAGCAGATTACTGCTACAACAAAGATTTTTTTTTAAACTATTTACTGACTTTTGGAATACCAGATATTTTTTCTTAGTTCTCCCCACTTCTATCTAATTTGAGTTTGGGCCTAAGAACTCCTATTTATACCAATATCGACATAAATAATTATTATCTCTCACAATGGTTAATGTATTTAAAGCAGAATCAGATAAGATTAAATCTGCACTGAATCTTCATGAACCTCAGATCTCTGAGTATGTCAAATTTGGTCACAGAACTCATCATCAGTAAAATAATATACCATTGGTAGATTGGTTTTATGTTGGTTTTCTGAGTTGTGAAAGTTTCCAAGAGTTCATGTATTTCAAGGCTAACTTATGGCCATACCATTTCTTTTTAGACAGTAGATTTAGTATAGCCCAGTCTGTTGGAAAAAAGATTGCCACTCCTGTATTTTTCTCTTTTTCTTATCAACACAACTGTTTCTGCTCACTGGTGTCTCCCTCCCACTCTTTCAGCAGCTGCTTTACTGTGACATCTTACCTCCAGCAAAGTGGGAAGTTGAGCAGCTGCTTGCAGAACCAAAGCCAATCTTCTGACTGGAATCAGTTGGCAAGGATTTCTGTGAAAGAAGCAAGGATGCAGTAAAGGATATGTACTGAATTAATTGTACCTGCTTCCAGCCTGTCTCCAAAACTTGCTGGAAAGCGTATCCATCCATTTGTGCAACAGCAGCAACAAAAAAAAATTACTCCCTAATCATCTTTGAAGGTTAAAGAGATCTAACAAATCAGATCTGTTTATTCATGGGAACCATAGCAGCACTGATGAGTTTTTTAAAAATTCAAATTGCATTTATTTCTTTTCAAATTACTCTCAATCATGTTTTTCAGTAAGGCTGTGTGTATGAATGCAATTCCTCAGTGTGAGGGAAGGACTTTATTTATTTACTGTTATAATGGTGTTTTGGAGATTGAGTCATCTGATGATTCACTCTGTTCAGCTGCATAAGTAATATTGCAAGTACTGAGAGAGAACTAAGCTGATGTCTTGTAATATTTGTTCTTTTCGGACTTCCAGGTACAATAATGCTGTTGAAAATACTTTATTTTCTATAACACAAAATGGTTAGTGTTGCTTCCACTCAGGAGGCGAGAATAAAAAGATTCCTTTCCTTATGCTCTGTTGTTTGGTCCAAACTTAAATACTTCATGTCTACCAAAACCAAAAATGATTCTGTGCGCACTGCAATATATACACAATGTTGGTAAGAAGGATCAGGGCTTTGGATGGGTCTTAGCTAAGAGCAGACTACAGAAGAGATGAATTTTCTTCTTTATCAGAATAATTTTGAACTTCCTAGAATAGCATTTCAGAAGAATACAGTGGAAGTATAATGATCTAGGGAAAGGTAATAAAGTGGAGGAGCATACAAGAGCTTTTCTATTAGGTGTTGAGAAAACTGATTACTTTGTGAGCAATGATCTTGACAAAGCTGTCTACCATTAGATAGACATTGTTTTATTGGTATTCTTGCCCTTTCTAACTCAGGAGTTTGGCATTTGTTCACCACATGAAATGTTACATATTGTGCCTTCCTGAAGTTGAAGGTGGATACGATGGTTCAGGAAATCCTCCTTGGCAGTTTTTCCCCCCTTACATTTCCAGCCAAAGAGATGAGGAAGATCAGTGGAAGAACATGATATCTCCAAAGCAGGAAGGGACCTCTAGTGAGTGGACATTCATCAGTGTCATAAGTTATACTGGGAAATCACTGATTCTCTGTCCAGACTGTGAAGAAATTCCTATTTGATATCTTCAAGCTTATTTTGGATTAAACCCTCTCCAAGGCCAAGCCTTGAAGGCATCCCTGTCTTAGTACTGCAGGTTTCTTTTGATTCCTAGCGCATGATAGACCCTCTGACTTGTGCTTGGAAACAGAGGCAGTCGTCTGCAGGCCAGGTAGAGCAGCTGCTATTACAGAAGTTGGCAGCAGTTACGGTGTTTGATTTACATGTTTAATCATGCAAAATCAGCTGAAAATTATGTAGCTGAATTCAGATGGCCAAATAATAAGAGTGTTTGTGTTGCTCAGCATTTTCTTTTCATTCGAGTCCTTACTGTCTAGCTGCAAAATATTCCTGTGGGTTAGAGGATGGCACACAGAAGACTGGGTTTCAGAAACAACAACAAAATAGGATGTTGTGAAAATAGTGGGCTAGAAGTAACTTGTCACAAATGGGATTTGAAATAAATTTTCAAAGAGGCTTCAATTTGAGCCATAAATTCCTCCAATGATTCTGGCAGTCCTACATGGACAAAGCTATTTCAAGAAAAAATTATTTTGCAATTTCTGAAATTTGAGGGGGGAAAAAGATGGAAATTTGGAATTAATTCTATAACATTGTCAGTTCACGAAAATAATTTTTTGCCAACCATAATGTTTTTTTTGTATTTGCATAAAATATAATCCTTTCTAAAAAATGCAGTATAGCAGTGTCATGCCCTTTTTAATTCTCCATGCCTATGTTGGCCTTGAGAGTGGAGAAACATGCCACTTCCATTATGTGACCACTATTTTTGACAGTGAAGTATCATCAAATGTTAATGCCTCTCATGTTCTTTTCATTATACATGCTCATTTTCATGACAAAGACTGTAAAGGGAACAGAAAATGGTACAAAATTAATATGTTCTCCTGACAATCTGGAGACAGCATTGTATGATCTTACACAGAAGGCACAGCTGGGGACTTTGACAACTGCAAGTACACAGCTGCTTCTTCTACTAAGTTCAAAATATTTTCCATACAGTTTTGTTCATAAACCCATGGATACATGTGTATCCATGGATTTATGTTTATGTCTGTATGGACACCCTGCATAGGTAACCAGGATAATATTTTATGCCTAAACTACATTTGATTTTTAAGCCTAAACTACCTTGGTTTCTTTTCTCAAGGTTTTGGCTTGTAAAATTTTCTAAACCTTAGTGAGCATGCCTGAGAGAAGAGGTAGAATAAAAAAGCACATAGATAGATAGTTGTCATGGTTTAGGAATGGCATTCTCCACTTTAACCTTCCTACTGAAGCCACTCTCAACTATGCTGTGCTCACTTACTTTACTCTCCTCTCCTCCCACAGTGGGATGGATAGGAGAAGTGGAGGCACAAAAGATAAAGATCACAGGCTGAGAGAAGAACATTTTACTGAAAACATCAATGAGTTAAGAAAACAAATGATAAAAGCAACAAAACTAAGACTGTGCAAGAAACAAATGATCCATATGCAAGTTCTCATTCCCAGCAATATCTGACCATTCTCCCTGCTATGCTACCTAACCCAAAAGGGTTCTCTGTCCACAGAAAAATGACACGAATTGGCATAGAATAATATCTAGGTTCTAGGGATGCCCCCTCTTGGCAATTGAAAATATTAACCATGTCCTGACCAGAACCAGAAAATTATCCACCCCTCCACCCCTATTTTGTACACCATCTATGTCATAGTCAGATCCTATACCTTCCAATTATATACATAAATTTATATACATACATATACACACACATGTGTGTGTGTATATATATATATACACACACACATAAATACACACATAAATACACACCTAAGCATATATACATATACCCACACAAGCACAGGTGTCATTTCCATAGTCAGTGGCTGGCCCTCCAAGATGTCTGTGGATTTCATTTAATCCATGACCGTGATTTCTATCTGTCCTAGACATGTTCCAGGGCCGGAGGTGTACTGTCAACTTGTTCCAAGATGCATCAAGGCCTCAAAATTGATGTATCTGGCACAGTCCATACTCATTGTCCATGGTAGTACAGCACATAGTGGCAGGCTCATTCATCAAACAATATTATACAATGAAATATTACAGATTGTTCTCACTCAAGAATCAAATCCCCTTGAAGTGCACAGGGTTTCCCTGTCCCTCTGCATTACCCACCAAGTGTGTATACACCCTTGCCTTTAATGGAAGCAGGACTAAACCACTTTCTTCCCTAACGTATTCCTCACATGCACAATGAGGACTTTATCCCCTTCTGTGGTATTTGGAGGTTTTGATACGATTTGATATGACAGGTAGTTCTATTGTTACAGCCTCTAGTGTTAACTAACCAGGTGACCTTCACCAAATGTAGTTTCCTGTGTTTGAAGGTCCTCCCATCTCTTCCTTTCAAAGTGGTTTTTAACAGTCCATAGTTCTGTTTAATTTTCCCAGAGGCTGGTGCATGACAGGGAATATAGGGGCTCAGTATAGGGGATTTACCTGCTAGGCCTGCTTGATGACAGTGCATGTTTCACAGCTATGGATCATGTGGGAAATAATGTCCACCATTAAATCTATCCCAAAGTTAAGCCAGAAGCCCATCTGCATTGTTACATCTCTTCCCTGATGGCCTGAGGCATCATCGGCCTACACACCAGCGATAATTCACCCTTATGCTGAAGTCCAGGTCTGCCTGACACACTTTAACCTTGGCAGCCCAATCCACCTGTCCATTCTTAAAATGCTCTTCAGTAGCCCAAATCTCAGGTAAGTGTGCATCTACTTGAAATACTTTTACAGCCAGATCTCTACCTGGTTAACGATGTCTTGCCAAAATTCAGCAGCCCAGTTGGGCTGGAGAATGATGCCATGAGGGGAGGAATGATACCTTAGGATTTAGCTTTTTTATTTCTCAGATCCTTTACCGCTTTAGTGTATAACTCTGAAATTCCACAGATTGTCAGCTACTGTTCTCCTATTTCATTCAGAAAAAAACCATTCCTCTCTAGGCCTGGAACTCAAGGACACTTTACTCTTTCAGGCTCTGAAAAGTATAAACAAAAGTGAGTTGAGGGGAGCAAACTGGAGGTGTATGACTTCACTACCTGAAGCTGTAATTGGAGGATTAACCCCTGACATGTAAATAGACCAAACTTAAAATTATCTGAAAAACTTGTGACCATCATCCATCTTGGGTGTTGTCCACTGGAAACTGACAGCATCTATCTTGGCATTTGACTCCTGAAAACTCAGTTTCCTTACTTGACCTTAATTTGTTTTATGGCAAAAGTGGCTCTTAAGAGGACTATCTCGTTCCCTTTCTCAGAAACAGTGTGCTGTTCCCCCTTGTGATGATGTCATCAATGTACTGTAAGTCTTCTGGAGCTTCATCCTTTTCCAGTGCAGTCTGGATCAGTCTAATGCAAATAGTGGGGCTGTGTTTCCACCCCTGGGGAAGTCAGCTCCAGATGTACTGCATGGCCCTGTAGGTGAAACAACTCAGGCCTGCACTCATAGCTAAAGACATGGAGAAGAGCACATTGGCAATGTCAGTGGTGACACCACTTTTCTGCCTTGGATTCCAGCTCATGCTGAAGTTCCAGCATGCCTGGCACAGCAGCGTTCAGTGGTGGTGTGACTTCCTTCAGGCCATGACAGTCCACTATCAGTCTCCACTGGACTTACACACTGGCTGTATGGGACTATTAAACAGTGAGCAAGCCTTGCTGACCACTTCCTGGCTCTCCACAAATTGTTTCATGGATGAGAGTCATGAGTCCTGGTTGTGCAGTATTGGCAATAGTGCACAGTTACAATAGCAATTAATACCTGTTTTTCTTTGACCATCAGCAATCCCGCAGTAGAAGGGTCCTCTGAGACACCAAGTAGTGTTCAGCTCTTTTATTTCCTCTCCCAATAGCCCAGCAATGGCCTTTCTGGGTCCTTGAAGGACCCAACACTGACATTGTGCCTTCCAAGGAAGCACAGGGCCTCTGGGCCAGTCACAATGGGGTGTTTTTTCCATTCATTCCCAGTCAGAGTCACTTCAGCTTCCAGTACAGTCAGCTGCCCAGGTACCTTTGTCATCCTAGAAACAGAAATATATTCTGCCACTACATATCTTGATGGCATCAGGATACATTGTGCTCTGGGGTTAACTAAAGCTTTATGCTCTCATGACTCTGATGCTCCAGGCCACTGGATACACACACTCTCGAGTTCCGGTCACAGTACTCATTGCTTACTTCTTGTAAATATGAACTGGAGAACCTTTCAAGACAACAGGAAGTAATACCAGTCCTTCTATTTTGTCTGAGGACTTGCTCACTTGAAACTGGAGTGGCATTTGTCTTTGGTGGTGGTCGTTCCTCTCAACTCACATACCCATGCATGAGGCTGCTTTTTCATCTCACTTCCCCACACCCTCTCTGCGGTCACACAGTAAAAATCACAGGTTACCTTTTGGTTTGTACCCTCTCTCTTGAGCAGGAAGGGTACTTGCTCACAATAGCAGAACCTCTGGTCCACAGTGGAGGAGCATGGGACATTTCCTCTCTAACCTTCTTGATTCTTTCATGTGTCTGCCATTTTGAACAGTCCTTCCACAGACAAGGTACAGGTTGTAGAAAAAAGATGATCATCACATTGCTGGAGTCAGGTAGTCACCTGAAGCACTGTTTCTCCGTCATGTTCCACCTTCTTGGGTGCACAACTAGATCATCCCTGAGAGAATAGCATTAAGAGTCACCTTCAGAGGTTGAGTTTCTGTCTTCTTCCCACATCCTGTGACAGGAATCCCTGCTGCTTGGGCTCACCACCATCAAGTTTCATACCATGGCCCATGATATCCCAGAACTGGAGCAGCCAGGTCAGTAGGGGCTAACCCCTGACTATCGGTGTAAACCTTTTCACATATCTTTCACCTCACTCACAGATATGGATGGGTGATTTTATCTTTGGCCCTGCTTCTTCCTCCTGTAGTGAGGGTCGTGCTTTCTCTTCATTCCTCACTATGCAAATTGATTTGGTCTTAGACTTCTTCTTCTATATGGAGCCTCTGCTACCAGCACAGATTGTTCCTCTAGTGTAGCTGAGTTTGAGTTGCCATGCTGTCTGTTTGTCTAATTTCATTCTCCTTCCCCTGAGGGTGCTGTCTTGTACTGAACTCTGCCCAGTAAAAAGTGGCCAGGGTTCACTACACTGCATTGAGTTGCGCTTGTCTAGAGTTGTCACAGCATTCTCCTTGTAAATAATCTGTCACTTTATGAGAGTTCTGTAAGTGGCAACAAAACTAGAGTACAAGAAACTAACAATTCATATGTGAGTTCTCACTTCCAACAATATCTAACTGCTCTTTTTGTCATGTTACCTGACATGGAAAAGACCTCCTTCTCCATCCTCAGTAGATGAGATGAGATGGTAAAGAATAATCTCAAGGTCCCAGCCATGCCCCCACCTGGCTATTGTAAAAATTAACCTTGTCCTGGCCAGAAACAGGACAAAAATGTAGGGCATTACCTATTATCCAAATATTGTATTTAAAACTGTATTGGGTCATACTGTTACTATCATCATCATTGTCCATGGGCAGCTGATATTAGTATTGTTAAGGTATTTTTTAACCTATATTTAAAATGAGAAAAAAAAAAAAAAAGTCTTGATTTGGTGGCTGGCATATAATGATTTGCCATCAGTTTTACATCCTCCAGTTTTGCCTGCACAAAAACTTATGAGGGAGAAAGTCAGAATCAAAAGAAATTATAGAGTGTTGCATTTACCTTTTGGAAATTAGGACCCTGCTTTGCAGATGTACTTCTGATTCATATGTTTTCCCGTTCAAAACCCGCATCTGCATTTCTAGATAAAAAGCAATATGAAATGTATAGCAGACTTATTGCAAGAAAACTTCCTTCATAATTTCCATTTCAGAAACTTCCTGGTCCATGTATACCTGAGGGAAAAAAACAAACCCGAAACTAATTTAAATCCCATAATAATCCTAAATTTTTTGTGGCTCAGATATACTGGTAGAAGTTCTGTTGCACTGGGCACATATTTAAGAAATGCTTTTGAAAAGTGAAGATTGGAGAAACAAGATTCCTTCATATTTTCAGAACCTTACATCTCTGGTGAAGATCTAAAAACTAGCTAATCCAGAACATCTGAATGGATATATGCAGTCAGCTGAGCTTGGGATTTCCCCAAAAGAACTTACTATAGGATTCTCTCAAGGTAACTGCTTCTCTCAAGGTAATATTACCATCAAATTTATGGAAAATTCCATCCCCCAAGTAATTACTCTAAAAATAAATATATATTCTTCATTTTAAGGGCATTTAGAGTTTTTTCAAGAAAATAGATAATCAAACACCTTCAAAGATTTTTGATTTTTTCTGATTTTTCTAAAGAAGCTGAAAGATACTGAGTTCTAAAACATAAACTGCTTTTTGTGATTGTGGTAAGTTTTCAGCTTTGATTACAAGTACATTTTAAATGTGTATAAATTCAGCTAAGAATGTGATAAACAGTAAAAACACCAGTCTAGACTGTAGTTTATCTAGAGCACCTCTAGTCTATAACAGAAGTGTGGATGGACAACAGCTCAAGAGTGAAATAGAGTTTTAAATTAAATGAAGTTATTTCGCAGCTGTAAATGACTGTGGCTTTAACTTCTCTGTGTCACCTAGCAATGCAACATTTCAAGAAGACCTCAGAGAACTGTGTAGATATCATATTCAGAATGTCAGAGGGAACAGAGTGGATGGTGTTCTGAAATAGTTGTTGCTACTCTCCAAACACTGGGAATCTTTCCTTTAAAGTAAGAAGAAAATGAGTCACAAAGAGCTTTTGTGAGTATAGAGTACAGTACCAGAGAAAAAAAAAAAAAAAAGGTGTGCATTAAGTAGGATTAGAACTTGTCAGAAATGTTTCAGAGGAAAGCTAAAATAAAGAAATAAAAGAATTTTTGGGTTGGGTTAATATCAAGAAAAAAAATTTGGGCTATTGGGAAAAATCTCAATTACACTCTCCTTTCTTTTATTTCTGACACCAAACAGCTCTTTAAAAGATATAAAGGTTTTGATAAATTGCAGTGTGTTTGGGTGTCCCAATTTATAACTCTCTCCAGAAAAAGGTGAATTTGTTAAATAGTAATGAAGTCCAAGACACAAGATTTAAATTGCCTCAGAGCCAAATGAAGATGAGAATTATTCTTCTTGAGACCTGAAAAGACAAGCATTAGATCAAATAGGTCTTTTGCAGAGATTTGAAGGGAAAGGGGTGAGCTGGCTTAGAATTTGTGATCAGTAAACCAGGAATATGATGAGTCATAATGCCACATCAGATTTCAGATAGTGACACCTTTAGAAAATGAAAGCCAAATTAAAAATTGGCAAGCAAAAATAAAGAACTGTGACACAATGTGATGGTTCTGAAAAAACAAGCATTACAGCATGGCCTTACAGAACAAGGAGAACGAAATATGAAGATATGTTATATTAACATAATGCATTGCAAAATACATCTTCAGCCTATTTATAAATCAGAAAAACACAGATAAGTTGTCTTAAGAGTCTAATAAAAAGATATACTTTGATTTTACAAATCTTGCAAAATTGTTTTGTAAAAGTTTTTGGTTTTATGGTTGATCAGGTGAAACAAAAGGGTGTGTTTGAGGGTTCATCACTTTGTTTTTAATACCCTGATCATGACTTTGGTCTTTCTGGATGAACATGTTACCACAGAAATGTATGATGTGTATTCTGTATCATTTCATGCATAATGTGTATGAGTTTTGGCTGTTGCTTGAGTTCCCAGAATTATTTAGTAAGGAAGTGGTGTATAATTCCTGACAGTGTCATAATTTATCTGGTTACTTTAAAGAAAACTGGTATTTCAAAATATTTCTGCTAAGATCACTACAAAAATAAAAACAATTGGCAAGAATATCACTTCTTGTTATAGCTGTCCGGCAAATGTAAAAACACTAAAAATTGCCACAGGAAGCAATAATTTCAACGAAAAATTTTAAAGCTGTTTATTTGGTGTTTTAATTAATGTATTTTTGATCAAAGATAAACAGATCTAAAGTTCCATTTGTTTTGTTGCAAAGGAAAAAGGAAATTGCTATTCCCTACAGGCTGACGTACCTTGTAAAGCAATCTGTCTTCAAACCTGGAATAGAAGAGAGCAAAAAAAAAAAACAAAAAAAAAACAACCCTCTGAATTATGTGACAAGTCCCTTGAGATGCTGCTAGTTGTTCTCTACTGTTGAGGACCACAGATGTCTCATATTGTGGGTAATATTGAGAATTTTCTGGGGCTCATTGAGCAGAGGGTTTAAGTATTATGAAAAAAAAATAATGTTGTCAGATGGTTACAACTGCTTGTACTCAATGCTGTCCACTTCCTGCAGCTCCATTTCAGTAAAAGGTATTTCTTAAAAAACTTCACCTGGTTCTAAACATGTGCCCAGGTTCCACACTGCATAAACACTGATAGATGTATTTAACTGCATTTTACTGAATCTGTATTTCTAAGATAAATCTGGCTTCATGGAAATCCTTGGAATCAGAATTGCTAGGAAGTTTGAACTGCTGAATTTAAATCATAGGGAAAAAATCCAGCAGTCCTGTTTCACTGGAGACAGCAAGATAATTATTTTGAATTTTCAGGGAAGTTTCTGTATGGTTGTTTGGACACATAGCACAGAACCCACAAAACAGGTAGAGGGGAGGCAAAGGAGTCTTTCAGTATCTTTGTTCCTTCTTTGCCCTAGTTTTCTTCTCTCTCATGGCTGCTTAAAATAAAGCCCATAGCTCAAGATGTTTGTGCCCTAGAATTTGAGGATCTTTTCATAATATCTTTCCCTTGTCCCATTCTGGTTATCAGCCCATCCAGCAGAAATAAATATTGAAAGATGTGTTTTTAGAGTATTTTAAAGTTGTCTTCTACAAGAGTTATGCTGAGAAATGGTGCCATGTCTCCTGGGAAAGAATTTTACAGCATTGTTACAATTTCTCTCTCTTCTTTTAAAGTATAATGTTTAAATTACTTCTGTAATTCCAACTCTCAAACTACAAATGTGGTCAAAAAAAAAATTATTACATATAAGAACTACTGAAGAACAGAAGGAACTTAAGATTTTTGAATACACATGATAGATTTTTAGATCTCTACAGCTGTAGTGAACATACTGACCACAACAAATTAGAACCTTTCCCAAAACAAAATTAATCCCTGTTAATTAAACACTGCTTGCTTCAACTGTACTGGGAAATGCAGGATTTGAGGCTTAGACTGAGGTCACACATTATAGCAGTAAAGAAGAAGTATTCTGTTTTCTTAATTTTGAAAAATATGCCATTTTGCCTTGGGAAGTATTACAATGTTTTAGTAATCAGCTGCAATGCTCATTAGTCTGCTTAAGTATCTGAAGCATTTGTATTTGTTTATGTAGCAGCAGCAGAGATAAAAGAAATTTGAAAGTGAAATCATTACAAATTTGAATCAGTGCCTTTTTCAAACTGGAGGCTTCTAATATTACCCTTAATGAGATGATGCCCCAAACTCCAAAAATGGATTTTTTTTTCTAACCTCTTTTGAACTTATTGGAAATTACTTTGTGATCTGAAATTATGAAGAGACAGAATCTTCTGTTTAATGACCTCTTTCTTCTCAAAAGGGGGGGTCAAGGGGAGGCTTGCTAACTAGTTCACAAACAAAACTTCATTTGTCAAAGTAAAATACAGATCACTTGATAGAGCAGAAAGTAAGCTAAGGTAGATTTATACTGATACAAACAGAACCATAGTTTTATGGCCAAACAAATTTAAATTAATGTCTGTCAGTTGAAGCTATATGCATCCTCAGAGTGTTATACTTTAAAATGAACTAAGAATTTGATTATTTAAAAATAGCAACTTGAAGAGAAAAGGTGGAGGCTTGCATATTTTATGAACTAATCCTGGGAGGAGTGCAGATGGAAGACTGCTTAAGGCAAAGCAGTTCATCTGCATATGGCAGATTTCAAAACTGGGCCTGGATTACTCAGGGCCAAACATGGAAGGAACTTTAATAATTTTTTTTTTCTATTTACAGCCCCTCAAATTTTCTTTCAAATAAATTGAGCAATTAATTCTAAAAAGGAGACTGCTATTAGTTTAATTATAAAATAAAGGGGATTTTTTTAAATTATAAATGAATTGATTCCCTGTGTGCACACAATGAATAGAAATCCACAGTAGGCAAACACTTGCATTTTAGAACCAAAATAGAAGGAAAGCATCACTCTTAATTAGGCAGTTCAAAGGTGATATGTAGGGCTGTAGGAAAAGTACCAGATAACAATGAAAACATTTATATGTTGTTTTAAAAGTATCCTTCTGGTGAACTTTGCTTGCTTGTCTTTGATGAAGTATGACAGGTATTGTCATGTTAAATGGTCAACAAATTCATTATTTAAAGGGTAAAATTTTTCAGCAGTAATCTTGGATATGTTCAAAAAATAACCTTGTTCATGCAAGACTTTCAGGTTTTGTGTTTAGTGTCACATGATTTTTCTGGACCAAAGGCTAGGATTAAATAATGAGAATTTCAGTAAAATAACTATGTAACTTGTTCTAAACATATACTTCCCTGTGCAGTAATATTCCAGAATGTATGTCTACATTTTTTTCACCATGTTATTTATTTTTGATAGAATGTGCTTAATCCTTACATCAGATTGGTGTTTTATCCTGGACAGAAACTTGTAGAAGAGTCTATGGAAGTCCAAAGAGTGCAATGTTGTAGAAAATAGTCCATCCATGGCTGTTCAGCAGAAAATATGCACTACCAGAAATTCTTTTTGTTTTTTAATGAAGAAAATTCTCACTATTTTTTGTAAGCAATAAAAGTAATAAAGCAAAAGATAAAAGTAATCTCCATTTAAAAAAATAAAAATGGCAACCAGAAAAATGACAGACCAAAATGAGATTAATCCAAAACAATTTATATTTTTGGAAATGAATATGGAAGATATGGAAGGTTTGTATTGGCACACGACTTTGTAAAGAACTGTCAGAATGTACAGCTGGATTTCATCATAGCAGAGTTGATCTAGGAGTTCGGCATTTGTCCTCAGCGGATGATTTCAGTTCTGTAGCCGAAAGTATAGAGAAAACAGCCCTTAAAGACCATATATCTCCTATATGTCCAGAGGTTTATATTTCCTCTTCAGCAGCCATGAAACTGAAATAAACACCTCAGATTAAACACAGGGAAAACAAGTCCTATTGCAGGTCAGAATCCTTTGCTTGAATTATAGGTGACATTTCCATTTTAACTTTTGTAATATTTCCATTTACTTCTATATTTAGAGATTATGGCACACTTTCACAGAACAGATTTTGCTTTTGTTAACAGATTAAGTGAGCTTTAGCATCAGGTTTGGCAGACTGATAAAAGCTTTACTTTGACATGAACGTCCACTTAAACTGATTCCAATCTCTGCACAAAAACTCCTTGTTGCCTCTCTATCCCACTGGCCTTATACCTATGTCTTCTCATAATACTGGAAGAGAGACCTTCTTGCTAAAAGGGAGGCCGTTGTTTCAGGGACAGTTAGTTTTGTTTCTTTTCTGTAAAATCTTCCTTTTGTTTCATCAAATCAGAAATGCAACTTCAAAACATAATAAAGTATCTCTTCTGGCAATTTTAATAAATACTATCTTCTTAGCAACATCTATCATAAAATAGATATTGGTTTTACTAATATAAAAATTAGTTGATCTTCTTTTCCATCTAATTAAAATATTGGCTTGATTAATGATTATATCTGCATATTGTTTCTCTTGGGAATTCCCGATACTGTGTCAGGACACATCTTTGGCCAATGATGATTATGTATTTAAGTGTTTATATCTGGTTCTAACACAAGTGTTTTCTGGGTGGAAAATAAATTTTTATTCCATTTAAGTTACTTTGCTTTTAGTAAGCTTACTCCTTGCAAAGGAATGCAGAATTACAGATGTTTTTCAGTTACTACACTCAATTTTCTTGCTGCTCTCTTTACCATGTTTTTTTCTTCAAAGTGTAATACCTGCTAGGAAGATCAAATGAGAGGAGGGATTTTTTTTTTAATCCACCCCTAAATAAGAATCAAATATAAAATAATTCATCATTTCCTCTTATTTGAAGGTTTGTGTTAAAATATTTAAAAAACAGGCAAACTTACTATCACAAGGTTAGGGTTACTTTTTCCTAACATCTTGCGTCAAGAAATGTAGCCAGACATGAAAAGTAGGCTTTTTTAACCAATAACTGGTGTTGGTAATAAGGACTGAGCTGACAGCCAGCTGTGCTACTGCCCTCAGTCCTGCAGTGAGAAAGGAGAAAGGAGTCTGCAAATGATTACTAACTTCAAGTATTTCTGGCAGTCAAGGTTTTATTAAAAAAAATTAATAAAATACCTTTATACTTCTAAAATTTTAACTACAGTTGGGAAAAAAAAAAAAAAAAAGTCTGTATGAAGACATTAGAACAGAACAGCTGTGAACTGCACAAATCAAGGGTATTGCCCAGTTGGGCTGCCGGCCTACATTGTAGACTTGTCTTTAGTAAAAACTCTTCTCCTGCCAATTAAACAATAAAGGTTGAGGAGCCTGCAGGCCTTTTCAGTGTGTTTGGTGTGACTTTTAACCCCTCATTTTACCCTCTTCATATGGCTGTCCTTTATACCATACTCTCTGATATGTCAGTGACACCCAGTAGTGTTGCTGTGGGTCAGATAGGGTTAGCATTTTTGTTACAGACTTTACTTCCTGGGGATTTGTAAGTCATCTGTAGGAATTAATCATAAATTAGAGCTTTACACACACACAGGCTATTTTTTCACCCATTTGCCTTCCTGCAATATGCAATCCTAAAAGTTAACACACTGAGAGATCTAGAAAAAGTCAAGCAATATGAGATTGAAGAAAGTACGACCATCAAGAGCCTTTACTACACTCCTATATCCTGGTTCTGTCAGCAGTGGGTTTGGCTTATATTTTTTGCCTATTACATCTTCTAGGTAATTATCTCCAAAGTATGGCACAGCTGCTACATTCCTACTAAACCATCATAGGACTGTGGATTTTTCACATTCTTTCTGATGTATAAGCCAAAGTCAGGGAGGCTCACATGGTCTATACACGCAGTCAATAGACTAAAGTTACTTGTTTTCCTATCACTCTTTTTATCAATAAATCAATCTTTCTGTCTGTGTTGGTTTCAGTTGAAGTAGTGTAAAACTTCTTCACAGTGGCTGGCTGGTATGGGCTATGTTTTGGATTTGTGCTGAACTCAGCTGATAATATGGAGACGTTTTTGTTATTGCTGCAGGGGGCTTACACAAAGCCAAGGTTTGGCTGCTTCTGCTGTTTCTGTTGTTTGCACACTTGTGAGGAAGTTGGGTATGCATGGGAGGAGACATGCTGTGACAGGGTGGCCCAAACTGACCAGAGGAGTATTCAGACCATATGACATCATGCTTAGTATATTAAGTATAGAGAAAAAAAGAGGAAAGGGTAACGTTTGATGGTGTGTGTCTTCACAAGTAACCATAATACATCATGAGACCCTGCTGTCCTGGAGATGTCTGAAGACCCACCCTCCCATCAGTAGCAGTTAATTATTTCCTTGTTTGGCTTTGTGTGTGCAGCTTTCCCTCTCCCTATTAAACTGTCTTTACCCTGAATCCCAAGTTTTCTGACTTTTACTCTTCCAATTCTCTCCCTGATCTTGCTGGTCAGGGAGTAAGAGAACTTTTATGGGGCTTGGCTGATAGCTGGGATTAAACCGCAACAGTCCTTTTTGATGCCTAACTGGGTACACAAAGGGTTCAGGATAACGACAGATTTGATTGGGGTGTGCTAGACTGAATTCATAGCTGTTACTGCTGTCTAGTTAGTAATGAGCAGTGCTTGCCATGGGACCCACTCTCCTGACTGTATATTAGAGTCTAGTGCCTAGTGCTCATTAGTGGCTGCTTTTTTACTTTCATTGCTTGCTGTAGTGATGTACTGCTGATCACCCCACTGTATTGTGCCTGGGAACATTCTGATAACAGCCATGGTGATGCTCCTGGGCTGGAACATGGCCAGGATATTGCTGCTGTTTTCTGTGCTGCAGTACTGGACAGGCTGAAGGTTCTGTCTGAACTTGAGTTGAAGGGACTGTGACATGAGATGAACCCATGATGGAGCAGAGATCCATCTGCAGCCCATGGAGGACCCCATACCAAAGCAACTGAATGTCAGGAGGAAGATGTGATGTGTGAAATGCCTCTGCTACACCAGGTTTGCTGGCAGGACTTGTGACATCATGGGGGACCCACACGGGAGCAGTTTGTGAAGAGCTACAGCCCATGGGAAGGGCCCATGTAGAAATAGCTCAAGTAAGGACTCCACCCTGGCGCAGGAGAAGCCAAGCTTCCCTTTCAGCCCATGGTGAGGACCATGATGAAGCAGACTGTCCCCCTGCAGTTGATGGTGGACTAAGACTTGTACTATAATATTGGTGGACTATAGCAGGAACCCTGTTCTGGGGACAAGGGGAGGAGTTCATTACCATGTAAACCAAATGACCTGGCCCAAAATTACCAAGGCTGGAAATTGTAATGAATATACCTTTACATTGTTTATATAGCACCTAAGGCAAGTGGAAATTCGTGAAATTTTCTGACCTTTGAAGTATAGTTTGTTTGAAGTATAGTTTTTATTTATTAATATTTGTTTCTGATAAGCTATTCCTGAAATTATGGAAGGAAAAAAATGGGGTTTTTTTTCCTGACTGTTCATTACACGATGAAAGAAGTTATGCTGTTAGAAAAACCAGTTGCATTTTACATCTGTCTACTTAATCTGCTGTTTATTGTTGAGTAGGGCACCTTATGTAATATCTTTCCCCAGCAAATCCAATTTTCTTTGTTGTGGTTATGGAGGAATAGTAGACTTTAAGAACTGTGCAATTTAATAACAGAAGAAAGAGCTGAATGTGGTGCTACTGTCCTTCATGTCATAGACCTGACTGGGAGGGAGAAAGAAACAGCACATGCACAGGGCACAGCTAAGATGAAATGTGAAATGCAGCTGCAATACCCACACGGATAGAGCTGTACACAAGAAGTTGGAGAGGGGGAATTTATGAAGTTCTCTTGATTCATTTGGATTTGAACAGTAAAATTTTTTTTTTTCTCTAAAGTTAAGTGCAAACATATATAAAAATACTGGGGAGTAGAGGATAACTGAATAACTGGTAGAGATACAGAAAGACCCTTGATGGAGGAACAGATAGAAAACTAGTTCTGCTACTTA
Organism: Chamaea fasciata; assembly: GCF_029207755.1. NCBI lineage: Eukaryota > Metazoa > Chordata > Aves > Passeriformes > Sylviidae > Chamaea > Chamaea fasciata. The sequence goes on from NW_027094089.1 coordinate 35,364,310, forward strand.
GTTTAAAAATCGAGTAAAAATAAGATTGGGAAAACAATGAAAATACTGAAATTTTCTAAGAGCAGTCCATTAATGTTATTTATAGAATGTACTTTGGTAATTTCTCTGAGCCACATCTTCAACTTAAAAGCATAGCAGAGAAAAGCTACACCTGCTAAAAAAATTCTTGAAACATTATTTTAAGGGGTGTTTATATAAATTTTGATTTTACTGGAAACAGAGGTCATGAAAAACATAAATACTAATAAACCCTTATCTCTTACAATATTTAAAACTAGAAATTTTTGTTAAGTATTTTTAAGACAAAAAGACATCCTTATTTGTAATGTTGGGTTTTTCCAAGATGAATTAATTGAATAAAATCTAGTTCAGAAAAACTGGAAAGGACAGGCTTACACTAATCTCTCTGGATCTGCAAATGCAGAAAACGTTAAAAAAATTGTGTACACCAAATGGCTAGCAAAATGAGGGTATAAAAACAGTGCTACATACCAGTTTTGTATGATTTTTTGTTTTATTTGAGACTTGTTTAATATTTGAAAATTATTTCTGCAGCAATTAACAAACTAGCAGCTTATCTGGATTAAAAAAAAACCCCAAAAACCAAAAAACCAAACCAAAACAAAAAACAAAACAAACAAAAACAAACAAAAACCCCCAAAACACAACCTCAAAACCCCCCAACTTCAAGTTACAGTGTTACAAAGTGAATTGTTCTACAGCTGCAAAATCAAGTGCCCTAGCTGACTTAATGATTTTCATTTCTTTTGCATGCGTCAGCATTAATGGAGGCAGGCTTCTATAAAGCGTTGCATGTGAAGATGGTGCTGAGCAGACTAGATTCAGTTCTGTTGAATGCTTTTTGCATTTTTTTAATAACGCACAAAGGGAGACTTCAAATCAGGCTGAACTTCAAGCAAAAGTTAATGCTATTCTCTTTTGGGTTCAACCACCCACTTTGCTTAAGGTCACTAGTTGAGGCTAATGCTTCACAGAGGGGCTGCAGCAAACTTAGCATCTCCTTGATTAGGCTCCCTGCTGATCTAATACACATACCAACTCACTTGCCAAGTCAAATAACACATTTAGTGAATCGGAAATAAGATTTAAGTGAGCCAGCACAATGCGGCTTGCCCTGTTATCTTTTTATCGAATCCTTGTCTTTGTATGCTATGCTGTGAAAACTGCTCTTGTTAGAGGACTTAATCTTCATTTTTTCCTGTAGATTATTTGGAAACAGGTCAATTGAATGTTGGGGCTTCTAACTCCTCCTACCAAAGAAAGACATGACTTGTGGCATACTGATTGCATCATTTAATTGAAAGGCTATTATTATTAAAAAAGAAAATATTGTACTATAAGGTTATCTTAGAATGAAAAAAAATCTAGGATTAAATGCAACCCCTTTTTAAATAACATGTTTACCCCTTTGTCTTCAAATCTCTTATCTCAAGAGTACTTTACGTTAATTGCTGGTGAGTAGTAATTGATGGGGTTGATCACAGTACACATATTCATTTCTTGTGGCTGTACTACAGTAGTTAATTCTTAAATACAGTAAGATACAATAGAGTGTCATTTCTATAATGCCTTTCATAAAAGCAAAGTAAATCACATAGTGCTTGACTTTGAACTATTCTGTATTTCAATGAAAGAAAATCAGGACTGAAGTTGAAGCCTTCCAAATTTGTTCACTGTTTTTATTAATTTTAGAAGGAGAGAAGTTACAGTGCAAAGTATACTTCGAGATTCAGCACAGATTTGTCTCGTACTTTAATGCCATTTATGCTGTAATAAACTGCATCTCTCTCATATCTCCATTTTCGGTGTTCAGGGTTATGATGTGTCTTGACTTTTTAATTATCTTCTTATCTCTTGTGGTTATACTTATCTATGAACATCTCTTCCTTGTTTAACTCCTGAAATAAGAATTTGCTTCCTGAGGTACTCTTGTTCTTTTCTTTCTGTTCTTCCTTTTTTTTAAAAAACAAATACAGGGGTACGATAATACAGAGTGGAGGGGTATGATAATCCAGAGTGGAAAGTTGAAAAAAACCCTGACATTTATAACATCCCATCAAAAACACGAGATTTTAAGTACTACATTAAAAAGGAAAAATTTATATGTGTGACCTACAGCTGCAAGATAAAATGACTCTTTTTCTTCCAGAGTAATGGCCAGTGCGCTTGACTTCTAATGAATTCACTTACTACATTTTAATCCCCAGCAAGGGATTTTGAGGTATCAGCAAAACATCTTAGGATTTTTTTTTTTTTTTTTTTTTTTTTTGTGACCATCTGTGTACTTTCAGTCTAGCTTTTAAAGCCAAGCATTTGTTGATGTTGTAGCAGACCTTTGGTGGGAGCTCAGGCAAATGGGATAACATATAGAGTACATTTGTCTCACTAACTCATTCAAGCAAAGCAGCAAAGAGGAAATCTCTTCTGCTCTTAGATCCTCCTGTGGTTCTGCAAAGGATTAGCAGAACAGATGCCCTCCTATGCCATTGCCCCCAGAAAGGAGAAAATGCTGTTACCCTCATAAGGTCCACGTACAGTTGGGGCAGGAACTAGGACTGTATTCCCCATGGAATCACTAACAGCCTCCAGGGCAAATGGGAAAAAATGCATGATTACAGAAAAGAGATACTTCTTTCTTGTTTTTCTGAATCATTCACAAGTCAAAGCAATGTTTATCATTCCAAGACCTGATTTTCAATTTCATAGTAGCTTGCCCAACCTAGACCATCCAAGTGGAAAATTGTGTGGTTCAGGCCTCATGCTAAATATTTTCAAAGTTTCAGTTAAAGTATTTAGTATTTTCTAAGATCAAATATGAAAAAATGTAGCAGTTTGTCAGTAGTTCAAACATTTAATTAGGAATTAATTAAACAGTCTTCATTATTTGAGGAAATAACTTGAAGCATGTTTAAGACCAGTCCTGAAATCAGCAAGACATATCCTGTTTCTATTAAGAAAATCGTCCAGCAGCAGATCAAGACATTTTTCATCTGAAAAGATGAGGCAGCACATGCTCAGGTAATGGTAGAAGTATAGCTAAATGCTTGGAAAACTGCATCTGTAACAGTGGAGCCTTACAAAGGAAAAACAAGATTTCCTTAACTGCTCCTTCCAAGATCCTCTCAGTGACCCAGTACCACAGGCAGAGTGGAAGCTTCAAAGTTTATTAAACAAGCCTGACTTCTGAGTCACAAGGTGCAGAAAGGACCCCTATTGAACTCTTTCTGAACTCTTTCTTGGAGAGTAGTGAAGGTGCGGTTAGATTCCAGCTTAGGCCCAGACTTTGTCAATGGTGTGAGGACCCAATTTATTTCTGTCTCAACACTGGTTTTCAGAGGCCTGTGGGGGAGGTGTTGCTCATGTGCCAGTTGCAGGAGGGAACTAGGACAAGCTGGAAGAAAGCCTTGTCTCTGGGGAGACTTTGGCTGGCAACCACCTCATGTCTGACATGGGACAGGCAGGCAGCAAGAGATCACCAGGGACACTGAACCCTCCAGAGGGGTTCTCCAATCAGATGGAAAAAGGTCTCCAGCTATGGATTGCAGTGGGACATTGAACTGGGGCAGTGGTCTCCTGACAGCAGGCAGACCTCGAGAGGAGAGCACGGGCATAAAAAGTAACTGCATCACAAGCTGTGGGGCTCTTTTGGCCTGTGCTTTTTGGGTGTTGTCTTTTTGGTCCTTTGATCAGCTTCTTGTCCTGGCTCTAGACTGCTTTTGCTCTCACTCGTCGTGCCTCTCGCGGGGTGCTTGGCTGGACACTGGCTGACTGCGAGCCTCCCATCTCCTGTCCTGCCTCCCTGTGCTCCTGACCGACGCCCTGCCTGCTTCATTCCTGCGTTCCTGCCTGCCTGCCTCTAGCCCTGTTTCGCTGACCCAGCCCGCCGCCACGATCCTCACCGCCATCCTGTGCAGCGTTCCAGGCCTCCCGGCGCAGCGCCCGCTCCCTCAGGCCGTGTCCGGCTGCCCGTGGCTGCGGGAGCTGGGCCTGTGGGGCCGATCCTCTCCGAGCGCTGCGCAGCCCCGGCCGGCAGCGAGCCCACACTGCTGACACCGGCACGGCGACCACACTCCCCGGCCTCTGGCCGTAATGGCCCGCTTGCTCTCTCCAGCTCCTCTATTTCTCTCTCTCCCCCCATGCTTTTTCATTTTTCTTCCTTCCTTTCTGTCTTTTCTAATACTCTTTAGTAGGGCAACTACCTCTTTGTTACCAAAAAATGTTTCTCAGATAAAATACTGTCTTGACTTAGTTTCATCATAGATGGTCTGTTTTAAAAGAACTCCTCGCAGTTCCCCATAGTGGAGTGTGACAAATGGTTTATGTGCAAAGAGTTATAGAGGTTTTATTGAAGCTGTAGACAACTTTCTCCTACATGATGAAGGATGGCAAACCAGATATCTTTCTATAAATATGAATAATTTATTATGATAATGATTAGACAAATAGATTCAGTCAGAATTATTTACCACACAGTATAGTAGTTATATTTATAACTACTACAATAGTACAGTCCACTGTATAAGCAATATTGAAGCAATTGTATTAAAAGCAATTGTGTTAAAGCCAGTAAACCCAGTTATTAAATATAGAACGATGTTACCTATACCAACAATTATGGGCAAGTGTCTTTTGCTCAGCCTCCAGAAGTAACCTTGAGCATCATCCCCACTCGAGGGAGGAATCTCCACAAATATTCCAAGCAATCATATTTGAGAAGACTTCTAGAGCTAGGCCATTATAGTTGAAAATTATTCACTGTCAGTCATATATCTCCAGGCCAGTTGTGTCAGCTCAGCAGCTGAGTTATTATTAGTAGTGCCATTTGTTTGTTCCTTTAATCAGGGTACTTTATCTGGTCTACCACATCTTCACCTCAGTCTCCAATTGTTTAGCTTTGGGATTGATGGGTCAGGCTGGTTTCAGCATTATTCAACACCAAAGCAGAATGTCACCTCTCTCCATTCACCACTGGTAGTTTTGCAAATAGGACATTGTTAGAATTCGTTTATCTCATTCTAGGCAGAGCATCCTGCTACACCCACAAGTGTAGCCATCCATTCTTGGATGATGGCTACATCCAAGAATCCTCAGAGCTACCTGATGTCATTACAAAACCTCTCTCTGTTTCTGAGGTCTTGGGAACCTGGAGACATCTGACAGGAAGCAAGCTAACTTTGTCCCAGTTTTCAAGAAGGGCAAGGAGGACCCTGGAAACCACAGGCCTGTCAGTCTCAATTCAGTGCCTGGTAAAGTTATGGAGAAGATTTTCAGGGAGGTATAAAAACACCTGAAAGACAATGCTGTCATTGGTCACAACCAGCACAGCTTCATGAGAGGAAAGTCCTGCTTATCAAACCTGTTTTCCTTGTATGACAACGTAACCCACACAGCTGATTTAGGAAAGCCAGTAAATACAATTTTTCTGGGCTTCAGAAAAACTCTTGATATGTCTCTCCTATTATCCTTCTGGACAGAATGTCTGGGATAAATCTCAATAATCATGTTATGTAATGGGTGAGCAACTGGTTCATGGGTTGGACACAAGGGCTTGTAGTGATGGCAGTCACATCAGACTGGTGACCTGCCAGTCTGGGTGGGGTTCCACTGGGCTCCATTCTCAGCCCAGTTCTCTTCAACATCATTATTAATGACTTGGACAAAGGACTTGAGGGAATACTCAGTAATGCTTGCTGATGACCAGAAACTGGGACGAGTTGTTGATTCCCTTGAAGGCGGGAAGCGCCTGCAGAGAGACCTCAGCAAATCAGAGGAATGGGCAATCACTAACCATATGAAGTTCAACAAGGGAAAGTGCGAGATTCTGCTCCTGGGATGGGGCAACCCTGGATATGTGGGCAGACTGGGGAATGAGATGCTGGAAAGCAGTGCCATGGAAAGGGACATGGGTGTGCTGGTCAGTGGCAAGTTGAACATGAGCCAGCAGTGCCCTGGCAGCCAGGAGGGCCAAGCGTGTCCTGGGGGCATCAGGCTCAGCATCACCAGCCAGGCAAGGGAGAGGATTGTCCCACTCTGCTCTGAGCTGGGACAGCCTCACCTTGAATATTGTGTCCAGTTATGGGCATCACAGTATAACAGACACTAAGCTATTACAGAGGGTCTGAAGGAGGACTACAAAGATAGTGAAAGCTCTGGAGGGGAAGCCAGCTGAGGTCACTTGGTCTGTTTAGCCCAGAGAAGAGGAGACTGAGGGAAGAGCTCATTGTGGTCTTCAACGTGCTCATAAGGGGAAGCAGAGGGCAGGTACTGATCTCTGCTGTGAGGTCAGCGACAAGACTCACTTGTGACCAGTGGCAGGACTCAAAGAAATTGAAGTTCAGTCAGGGGAGGTTTAGGTTTCGTGTCAGGTAAGAGGTTTTCATCCAGAGGATGGTTGAGCATTGAAACAGGCTTGCCATGGAAGTGAGGAGTCACAGCACCCAGCCCTGTCTGAATTCAAGAAGTGTTTGGACAATGCTGTCAGGCCCAGGGTGTGATTCTTGGAGTGTCCTATGCAGGGCAAGGAGTTGGACTCGATGATCATGATAGATCCAACTCTGCTTATTCTGTGGTTCTATGAAATTGTAATGTTTGTTGGTTTGTAGTCCTTTTGGTTAATATCTGAGGTGAAATGCAGATCCCTAAATTTTGAGCACAAAATCTGAATTCCCATTTCTTCTATGACATTGGAGGATTCACAATTAAAAGCCACCTTGGAAGCAGCAGTTAAGTGACTTGCTCAGCATCACATGAAGAGTATTTTGTAGCATCAGACTCAATTCTGGAGCATGGCATACTTGGCCTGCTCCAGAGCATGGCAACTCTTTCTTCTTCCTTGTCTATTTTCCAGTCTGTGCACGAAGTACTGCAAGTTCGCTTATTTGTGAATAATACCTGAAAATATTATCTCTTCATCCTCCCTCTGAGCCTGAATAAGAGCCAGCAGTGTCCCCAAACGGCCAAGAAGGCAAATGGCATCCTGTTTCAGGAACAGTGTGGCCAGCTGGAGCAGAAAAATCAATCTTCCCCTGTTCTCAGCACTGGTGAGGTCTCACCTCAAGTGCTGTGCCCATTTCTGGGCCTCTCAATTTAGGAAGGATGTTGAGGCGCTGGAGCATGCCCAGAAGATGGCAACAGAGCTGGTGAAGGGTCTGGAGCATGAGTCCTGTGAGGAGGAGCTGTGGGAACTGGGGGTGTTTAGCCTGGAGAAAAGGAAGCTTAGGGGAATCCTTGTCACTATCTACAACTGCCTGAAGGGAAGGGTTTAGACAGGTGGGGGTTGGTCTCTTGATCTGGGCAAGCGCTGACAGGACAAGAGGACAGTCTTAAGCTGCACAAGAGGAGTTTGAGGCTGGATGTTTCTGGGAAGAATTTCTTCACAGAAAGTGATGGGACATTGGAGTGGGCTGCCCAGGGAGGTGGTGGAGCCCCTGGAGTCCCCTGGGAGTCACCATACTTGAGGGTGTTTAAGAAAAGACTGGGTGTTGGACTTAGGCTATGGTCTAGTTGACAGGACAGTGCTAGGTTATAGGTTAGACTTGATGATGGTCAAGATCTTTTCCAACCTAAATGATTCTGTGAAATTTCCACAGGGAAGTAGAATCTGTATTCACTAGTAAATAACTATAAAAAATGTGAATCACAATTCCCTTTATTTAAGAATTTATGGTATGTTCTCAACTGTTTTGGTATTTAAGCTTATAGTGTTTACTAGGTTTTTACTAAATTTCCTATGTTTTTTAGATGTATGTATTTATGTATGTAAAACATCTTCCTTGTTCAGACAGATACAATACTTCATATTAGCTTTATGTAAATAAAGGAAAGAAAATATTATAGTTCACCATTTATGTTTTCCTTGACTCTGCCTTGGCACACTTTCAACTCATAAGTTTAATCCTTCGGTGCTTTTGAGAATATATTCCTATACATGTTTGCATCTTTTATCTTTTGATAGATGTTAATCCATTTTTGTGCTCCTCTATGTGGATATATTAATTTGTCCTTTTTTTTTTACTTAATTGCACTGTTATGAAGCCCAGAGACATTAACATATAACCCTTCATGAAAAAAGCAAAGTTGAATGGTTTGCAAGGTACATGGGAATGACTGACCAAAATGTTCAAATTTTGCATAAATTTATGTCTTGTTTGTTCTGTGATGCCATGCCATAGCACAGCTAACTCAACTATAAGGTGTTAGGGCAGTGAGGCATTTTGACCTTGCTGTACTTTGTCAGCAGTGGTACATAAAAGCAGCATATTAATGCTTCTCCAGTTGGTGCAGTTTCTCCACCTTGATGAATTTCCTCTTGTCCTGCAACTCTATGGAATGAATCCTACCACATTAAGATCCTAATAACAGACAAGTTTTAATATTGGTGATCCTAAAAAGACAGCATGTGAGCTGGAAGCAGCTGATGTCCAAGAAGCTGTTGATGAGACTCAGATGCAAAATAAGAAGATATCGGTATTGGACGATCATGACTTAGTATTTTTCAGGTTTGGATCATTTAATTCCATCTGCCAGAATTCCCGCAGTATTTTTCATCAGACTGCTGGTGCTTCTTTTTTTCACGATGCATCTCCTTGCTGTGCATACAGCTGCATACTATACATAGATACTGACTTTAATGACTTCCAATGGATTTCTGATATGGTGGTAAATACAGATGCAGAATATTCCAAACACAGTACTAATGGTGCAGACAATAATACGGTTTGTGTTCAAACCAAAACCGGTTACAAAAGAGATCAAATTGGTTTTCCCACTAAATTATGTGTTTGTGTGATTTTCCTTTTATTAGGCAGATTATTTAAATTTTTTTTAATAATTTGCTTCCAAATTTCATGTAAAAATTTGAAATGGCACAAAATTTTACACACGCATAAAACACTCTGATGTAATTATTTTTTTACCTCTGACTGAAAGATATTTGAGATCCTTAGTTTGCCCTCTAATAATTTTGAAGTAGCTTTATAAATACCACTGTCAGCTGCCTAGATGAGTACTTTCATGAAGAACCAAGAAAGAAACCATTTTCTATGTGACTTGTGTGAAAAGACTTCATTAGCTAAAAATGTGCGAGTCAAATCTCAATAAACCCTTAATGGTTTATTCATTAAATTGGACATATTTCTCATATAAGAGATGCAGGTCTCATATCCACAGTAGATCTGCAGGTATTTAGATCTAAGTAGAAAATAATTGTTTCTAAATTAATTTGACCCTCAAGTTACTTTTTCAAGCTATCATTTTTCTCCATTAGGTACTAGTTGTGATATTGTTACAGCCAAATATTTTCAAAATGAAGGAAGTGTGCTTTGATGGGAAGTAGATACCCTGTGGTGAAGCCTAAAAACAATGTATGAATAAAGTAGTTTAAATGTCTGGTTCCAGCGCACCAAGATCAAAGAAAAGAGTAGTAGATCATATGTTCTCAATGTATGAGGGACCATCTTATCCCTGTGAAATATGGTTATCCGTATGTAGGTCCATGTAGACTGCAGTATTACAAAAAAAAAGTCAAGGCTCTTAGATCTTTTTGATGCTTTTGAAACAATAATCATGGGACTTTTCAAAAGATATAATTTTAATTGTCTCCTCTGTTTGGGTCTTTAAGGGTTTTCTGTGTTATTCCACATGACACAAAATAATGATAGCTCATCTAGTAGAAGCAGCACAGGATTGGAATTGATAATTAGTTCTGACAATTTGCTATATTGCAGTTATTTTTCCACAGCTGGAAAAGTCTGTCATGCCTCGATAGAACATACTTTCCATCTCTCAAACAACATGTATTCAACTTTTTGCAGCAACCGATGGGAATACAGGTAATATTCTTTATCCTACTGCTAACTTTGAAGGCTTATCTTGATCAATAACGTGATTTAGGTCTGTATGTCATATTGATACATTTTGATACATAAAAATGCCATTGTTGATATAAAAAGCCTGGTAGTTTCATCATATGATCTTAATAGCTGGCGAAACACTTTGCACAGTAAAATTCGTGATAAAAAGGACGAAATTTGCTGGGTTGACAAGTAAAGCTGCAGTGTTTATTCCCAGTGGGGCTGAGAACTGAGTTCAGTTTTTCTGTTCTAGCTTCCACTGTAGCCATGGCACATTCTGTCTGGAAAGAAGAAAACAAGACAGGTCTCCACAGATAAAGTAGGCAACTTCCAGAGTTGTTTCCCATATTTTCCATTATGTGAAAGATTGTATGTTAAGTAATTTTAAATAAATTTTAAAAAGCTTGTGTGAGAATGTTAAGCTTAATTTCAAACTTCACTATAAAAATTTCATTTACACTTAGGGTAAAAATTCTTACTTGAAATAATGGGTATGTTTTAGCACATTTAAATGTAGATTGTCATTAGGAAAAACACATTTTACTATTCCACTCCTCTGTGTCAGTTAATTTCTTTTCCTGCTCAAGATACTCCTTTTACACTAAATTAACAGGCAAGAAAATACAAAGATATGAAACTCCTGCTTTTTGAAGACTTTCCCATAATCTAGAACTATAATCACACACACAAAAAAAAACCCGAAGAAACAAACAAAAAAAAACCAACTACAAAACATGAAAATAACCAGCCACACTCAAATAACAAGAGATACAGGAACAGCTCCATGGCAGTCTAATTCCACAGAATCTCATCTTCTGAAGTCAGCACTGTTTTCTGATACAGAAAGAACAGAATAAAATTGCAAAGGAAAAATTGGGATTCTAAACATAAAAAGAAAGTGGAACATAAAATGCAGGATTATAACTTACTGTATTTACTTGCTGTCACAGTGAATTGTGCATTTGCCTTTGATTCTTGTAAAGGAGACTGAAAATTCTGTAAAAACTGGCAGTAAACAAAAATCACAAGATAATATTATTTTTAGAAGGCTTATAGTTCTGAACTTTTGTGAACAATGGTTTTAAGCTTTTCCAACACTAACTTTTTGTAACAGTTTATTGACATTAGAAATACTGTCTGAAGTTGCCAAAAGAACATAATTAAAACAGTAGATATATAACTTTACTTAAGAAGAACAGAAGCTCCCTAGTACTCTGAAAATAACTTATTTTGTATTGAGTTTAGATTCCATTTGATTGTTTTACATTCATTCATCTGATTCGTGCTCTCTCACTATGCCTTCCTAAGACATACATGCAACAATATTGAACTCATTTCAATTCTTACAACACTGTGAAATTGTTCCTGCATTTTCTTATTATCTCAGTTGATGGACTAATTAGAACCAGACAAGGTTATATCTAGGTGTTCCAATAAAAAACGTTTTTAATTGCCCCGAGACTGAGTGAGGATAATTCAATTACAAATCTTTTCAATTTGTTTCATTCCTTTCTTCCTAAGGAAGGATTATGTTGATGGGTTTCAGGTAATGGAGCTGGGTGGCTTAGGAGGGGCATTAAAACATCCTTACAGCTTTAACTAATGTGATTAGGTTTTGTGAAGTTTGTTTTTCTTCTTAAAAATTTACAGAGGTCAAGTACTCATGTGATTCCCTTGGAGCAGTGGTTGAGAAGTAGGATGAACTGAGGACACAGTAGTAATCTCTTGAAATGTGTTCATTAATTCTGAAAAGATTTGAAAAAATTATTTTCCACCTCACACAACTTTAGTTAATAAATGGGGGAGCAGGGGCAAAGGGGAAGCACCATGCTTTTGAAGTCCTTAATTAGCAATTTGTAGTACAGGATCTCTTCTTTGATAACATCCTGTTATTGGTTCACACTTCTGTGATCATTACTGAGTAGATAGTTAGGGCTGAAAAATATTTTGAAGTTGACTTGTTGAGTTCAAACCTTTGCCCTGTCAGTAATCTAAACTGACCTAGATACTTACTGAGCTTGCAGGAAAAGATACCATCATCAACTAGGACAAGAGAGGGGAATTTTAAATTTTTTTGAGATTTCCTCCACTTATAGAAAAGTGTGGCAGTTAACAGCTTTTTATTTCTTCTTTTAACAGTTTCATGTGCCTGCATGCTCTAAAAATAAAAATAGTAATTCATATTAAAAATACAGTAATTTAGGGTTTTAAAATATTGCTAAAATATGTTTATTATTTGTAATCTTGTGCTTGACACACCAGGAAAAGTGTCAAATGGTGATTCAGTGTACAAATAAATTACACTGTGTCATGAAATGTATTTTGGAATATGAGTAGTATTAATAATGCCCTTGAGAACACCCATGCCAATAGTGGACGGATTCTTAACTCCCTTTTTAAGGCTGGACTAGCCATTACCTAGCCTGTATCAGGTTACACACTGGAGGAAGAGGTGTCCCCCAAAAAACCTCTGTAAGTTTCACAAATGCAAGCATGTTCAGTTTGTGATTCATTGGGGGATTTGGTCCACATTTTCTTGGTTACTGTCATGTAAATTATTAAATGTTTAATTTTTTTAGTTGCCAAAATTTTTAAGGTGTGTAATTTTTACAAATGAATGAGCATATATTGATAAAAATAGTTGCCTTGACAGCAATTAAGTGCTGATTTTAAATGCTTTGAGCCAGACACAGTATTATTTTGAATCTGGTGGTATTCAGCATGAGTGAAAGGCATATTAAAGTTCATGGAAGCAGACGTCAAAATATCAGGAGCTCACTGTGTACAGAAACTTCAGCCTCTCTGCCATAACCACATGACAAGGGTGGCAAAGATTTTTTTTAATGTATGAGTTGCCAGGATGCAAGCCTGATCTGACAGAGAGGCCTTGTGGGAGGGCCTCAAGCAGTGATATAGCTATCCTTTAGTACTGCAGCCGTGTTATATTCCTGTGCTCATTTTCCAGTCTACTCCATAGAATCAGTGTTACAAGAAGAAAAAGAAAAAAAAATTGAACAAAACCGCAGAGGAGAGATAACTCAACAGCCCTTAATAAATATTAAAATGAAACTAAAATTAAAAATTCTGAAGTTTCAAAAATGCCAGGAAAAGACCACAAAAATTAAATAATTCCAGATTTTCTACTCATAAGTTTTTTCAAGTTCTTGAAAAAGAAGAAGAAGAAGCCCATTTTATTTGTGGACTATTTAAAAATATTAAACAATTAGTTAGATTGTATTAACATTTTAAAGCATTGAATTGATAAAGCAAATATAGACACAATATCATTCATTCCTTAACTTTTGGTATATCCCGCCTGTCAAGTTACGAAGAATTTTTTAACACAATGGCATGATACTTTTCATTGACAAATTACTGTGGTTAACACCAATATTAAAAATATTACTAAGTAATGTTAGTAAGTAGGTACAACTTGTTTGAGATTATTTGTTTGCCTTTGAGCAAGAACCACAAGCAAATATAGCATGTGCTGATAACACATAATTTTTAAAGCCGTTTTGACCATGAGTACACTTAAACACATATTAGCGTCTGCTCACAGTTAATGAATTCTCTCTGGAACCTCTAGAAATTTTGTCTTGCAGTATTAACAATCAAAAGGTCAAAACTGCTTGATTGATTAATTGATTGATTTGGTATGGAAGAAGACATTTTTCTGCCTTCTGTAAAAGTCAAAATAATAAGACTTTTTAAAAATAAAAATTAAAAGTATATTTAGTTTCCTTCAATACAAGGTCCAGTGTGAAAACCAGATATTTCACTGTCATTGATGCATTTGTTTTTTTCTTTTTCTTTTGTAAGGGTTCACAGTTTTTCAGTTCAAGTAAAGTGAAAGAGCTAATAAAAAACATATTGTAATTAAGTTATTTACTTTCCTTTTTGTTCAGAACAAAAACCCTGTTATGTTTAACAAGCACTGCTTTATTAAATAAATATGGTTTTGTTGAAACAAAAAATGTAATTTTAGATTATATGTAAAAGTAAAATTATATCTACTCAAGAGGCAGGGTTTTTTGGTGGTATTAATTAGTTGTCTACTAAGGGGGGTTTTAAAGGCTGTGAAGCTGGCTTGCAGAGACATTTCCATTGCTTGAAAATAGTCTTGATATAAGTCTACAAAATATACATTTTAGAAGCCTTGATTTTGTTTTGTGAAACTCTTTTTCGCCATGTCTGATTTTGAAGGAAATATGTAAGAGGAGACAAATGAGATAGCCTTCAGCGTATATTCTCTGTATGAAACTTAGGCTCACTCAAAATTTTCGTCAGAATAAAGCATTTCCAAGAGTATGTTCTTCTGTTCATGGGCTTAAACTAAGGATTAAGACTAGCGCATGAAAACAATAAAACTTTTAGCAGTAATTTTTGAACCCTAGCTAAAATGTATCTTGTAGTACTGTAAACATATTCTCCCATATTACCGTGTGCCTTTTCATTTTTATTTAAAAATTAGGTATCTCACTGTACTGGTCAAACGAGCCAAGTATTGCTATCTTTGCTTTATTATTCCAATCTAAGGAATTCCTGCTTGTGATCCATTTTGACTTTATATAGCATCTTTGTACCAATTAAATTCACTTCAAACTAAAGTTATTGTACTTGACTGCATCAATGTGCCTTAATTACATGAATAGAACTATAACCAGATTCCTGAATCAGTGCGAATTAAAACATCCGTTCACAGACAAACAGAAACATGTTCCCAATCACTGCAGTTGAATTTCTGTTATATAGCTTGGGGCTTGTATTAAAATCACTGAATAATTGCAATCAGATTATTATAATCAAGTACAGGAGTAGTAATTACAGGTTACAGCCATTTTAAGCTGCCCTAAAAGTCCCATATACTGATCATATGCATATTAAAAGTTTATGTTAGTGATAAAATTAATGAACAGCATTGTAAGCTCCTGTCTGTGAGATAGGTGTCACATATCTTACCATATAGAGAGCTGACTGCAAAGCAAGGACACCCAGCCTATTTACATTCTTTTTTTTGTGTGTTCTCATCAGAAAGTTATCAACAAGGACAGGGGAAAAACTCCATCTATTTGCAGCTTAGTCTGCTTTACTCCATCCAGATTTTAGTATTACTCAAAGATGTTTCCATTTGTCATTGTAAGATTTCACCAGGAGCATTGTTTACACCTATTTATTGCACTCACTTTTAAGACAATGCTAACTCAAGACAAGTGAGCAAAAGACAGAAGAAATACGAAACTTTGTCAGCCTTTAAACATTAGAGACATAAACACGAAGTTTTATTTCTGGTGGCTATTGGAGGACAGCATAGAGAAGAAATTAATTTAGGACATGAAGAGTAAGTATTAGAATTTTTCCAACTTTTCCTCATGCTTCTTTTGGGGAGGCCATAAAATAAATAGGTGCCTCTGATTATCCAAGAACTTCATTAAAAGCGGAAATCCATGCCATATTAATACTCTGTTTGAAAGAGAAAAACAAGAAAAAGTATAAAAAATTTTTCTGTTTTAACTATAATCATCTTGGGTTTTGAATCAAATGACAAATACGGAATAAGAGATATAACTGTATTGTCATGGTCTGAGTCTAAAATTAGATCTTGAATGGAAATTATCATGAGGCCTTTTATTGCAGAGAAATATCTTATGAACATGCATGCTAACCACAAAATCATTTCATTGTTTTACAGGAGAAAGGAAGCATAGGTGTTGGAGGAAAGCTAGCAGGAGCAAGCATAGTGAACATGCAGAGGGACCACATGAAGAAAAACGGTGTTGAGGCTTTCATTACACACCAAGGTCTCAAGGGGCATTTTCTCAGGGTCTTTATTCAGATGGTTGGCAGGGAATAAATGTATGACAATTAAATGTGAATGAATAAGAAAAACTTGCAAAGATAGACCACCGGACTACTCCTTTTATTATTTCAGGCTTCTTCCAACCACCACAACAACTATCATAAGCCATAAAAAAAGCCAACCAAACACTCCAATGCTGCTGTTGGAAAATTACATGCTATGTTTCAGTATGTGGGTTGCAGAGAAGCCAAGTTCACCCTTTGGTTGCCCAGAGTGGTTGGCTCAAGACACTGGACAAAGCAAAAAGGGAGTGAGCAACATGAATGGGGTTGAAACACAGGCCCCAGAAGAAGAGGTTTGGTCCAATGGGATAACAAAATCTCAGGACCTGCCAGTGAGCTTTAGAGCTTATAAAATATCTGCAATTTATGAACACAATTTTTATAAATACACTTTGCAAAAAATAGATACCTGTTTAATTACTGAGGTGTAATACCTGCAATGAGATCCAATCATGTCATCTTCTGAGACCTCAGAAAAGGTTCAGGAGCCTGGGAAGCTTGGTTCTCACTCACTATGGGATTGTAGCTTCTTGGAGTGAACAGGTTGGCTTGGGTGCTGGGAAGGATGATTCTTCTAATCGGTATGTAACAAGAGAACTTAAACAGAAAAATGGACACACTTCAGAGAATTCCTCTTCAAAAAATGGTGCCTAGCAAATACTTTATGATACAATGGTTTACAACATCACCATTAATGAAATGTATCTCAGTGAAAAGCACAGGCTAATGGATTTTTCACTTGCAAAGCATAGTAAGGTCAATTATTTCCAAAAAATTGCTGACTTGTACTTCACCTCATTCCCATGACACACATAAAAGTATTATGTTTTTCTCCAAGAAGCTCACTAAGGAAAATTTATTACTATAAAATCACTACATGGGAAAAAAGGAAGGATAAACCTAAAAGTTTAAACTGCCTGCAGAAGTCAGGAACATTTTCATAGTGTAAATAATCATGGTTTTATTGGTATTGAAGTATATCTACAGCTGCAGACAAAAAGTTTTGCTCTCTTCTCAAGCAGCAGGAATAGCCCTTCTGGCCTCTCTTGTTCCATATTGTGGATGCACAAGTCTATGCATTTTGAAATGTTTTTAGCATGAACGTGGCACTTACCGGATTTGGATCTAACACATCACAACTATAGTTAAGAGCGAAGGCCGAATGACTTCATGTATCATGAACTTCACAAAGTTAGTTTATTTGTTCAAAATACTTCAATGCCTTTCTCTTAGGAGATCTGCTGGATTTGGAGATCTCTGTGGAGAACCATGATGAAGTGACAGGTGTTTAATGAGCAGCGGTTGTGACTGGACTGCAGGGGATCCATCATGAAGAACACCCCACTTGCTGTATGGCTGGTCCTGTAAATATGAGCTAACAGGGATGTGAAAGTTTCTAGTAACAGGAAGGAATTTTTATTTTTCTCTTTTACATGATTACTTTTAAAATCTTGTGGTTTGCAGCATTTGGAGAAATTCATAAAAAGTGAAATTTTGATAAGCAAACTGTTGAACAAGAAAAACTCACTGATAGATACTGGGCAAATAATTACTCCAGTATTCCCTACAGAACTTTTTGAAAAACTTGTATTCACTTCTGCTTCTCTAACACACACTTTGTAGGTATTTACCATCCTTTAAATCTTCCTTTAACATTACACTCAGGACTTCAGACCAGATATATTTTTAAGACTTCTTGCAACAATTGAAGCATGGACTCAAACCAGCAGGGATACTGAGAGATTTATTCAGACAAACGAGCTGGTTTTATACACTTTTTCAAGAGATAGTATTTCCTTATGTGGTGTTTTTCACTAGGTGACCTATCACACATTGCCATGCCAGCAGCACGCTTTCTTAATGTCCTTCTGTGGGGTGATTCTCTCTGTAGGGCATCTGCCTTGCCATACCTCTTTCTCCCAAAGTCAGGCAGAGACCTTGTGCTCTCTGTGCTGCCATGGCATTCTGCAGGCACGTCCCACGGCCTGTAACACAATTCCATCTCTTCCCTCTCTACAATTTCTTTGTTATTTTCAGTGTCCTGCAGCTTTCCATAGGTCCGAGGATGGACCACTTTCATCCAAGTGGGATTTCATACAAGGAAAATGTAGGTAAATAGATTTGTTCTGATCTTTGTGATTCTCTGTATAACAAAGAATGTTCCTAAAATTGTGGAACATCTAAGCTTAACTTTTGTCATATATATATTAAAAAAAACCCACAACAAAACAACAACAAAACAACAAAACAACAACAACACCCAAAAAAAAAAAAAAAAAAAAAAAAAAAAAAAAAAAACACCACCAACAACAAAAACAGATGGAAAACCACAAAACTAATACAGCCTTTTCAGTCAAAATAGTTTTGCATCTCTGTCAGTCAGAGTTGAATTTGGTGGCCCACGGAGAAGAATTTTCTGTACCATTTTTGGGAGTGTCTGCCCAACAATGTCCTTTTTCTTTACCCATTTTCTTAAGTCTTCATTGGGCATTTTTGTAGTTTTAGTCAGAAAAGCATAGTGAAAAACATAAAAGAGACAATTGTTTTCAGATGCAACAACAAAAAATCACTATAGTTAACCTATTCAGAACATGCTGATTGGAGAGAAATCTCTCTGAGGCTGGCTTGGTTTTTTAAAAACAAATTAAAAGGTAAATGCCCCAGAATTAATTCCCACTACTGAACTGCATGTATAAGGAATTGTTTTATATACACCTTCCTGGAATCATTGACTGATACTCAGCCAATATTGCAAGGTTACTTCACATTATACTTGCATGTTTTAATGAGTTGATTTGTTGGTTAATGTATCCACAATAACCACATTCAGCTGGTTGTGCATTTATAATGAAATTAAGTGCAGCTTCACTGGAATTGCAAAGGAATCTGAGCATCAAAAACTTCATTGCATTATGCTGCATGAAAAAACAGCCTTCAATGTCTTTCCACCTGAATTTTAGAAAAATTTCCTCATGCAGTCCCTCTTCATATTAGCTGGATTTAGAGGTTCAGATTGATCAAATTATGACACCCAGTTTTGTTGACAAAACAGAAGTTTCCACTAATGTTTGTTGAATCTTTAATTTAATGAATCTTACTGGATTAAAATGTGTTAAATTCAAAGTATAATCTACAGAGGAGACAAAAGTATCAGAGGGTCCAGGTCCTGGAAGTAGATTGCATCTATTCTACTCAGTCTGGGACTATGAACTTGCCTAAAATGTCTGCTATTGATTAGAGATGGAATTCCTTTGGTTTTAGAAAAATAATTTAGGACTTAGTTTTATATTTATAGTTCCATTACTTACTTTGAGAAAGGTTTTTTAATACCAAGTAGTTGATAAAAGCGCGAATATAGACATGCAATGTAGTGATTTACTTTTGCTGAAAGTTACGTAGTGATCCTATAAGAATACGGTGGGGCCATCACCTTGTGATACACTTGAATCAATGACATGACAGTGCTCTACATTGTACAGCTTCCAATTTAGCACTGAATAGTCAAAACAAATTAGTATTACTTATTTTTTAGATGTGCACCTTTTCCTTTAGGCCTACTGCCTATGCAGTAATACTTCTTTCATGAATTATTATGTAAACAGAATGCAATGGAAATGAAAGATCTAAAACTGTGAGACTGATAGAAATGTGTGAATGGCTGGACTATGTCAGAGGTGAATCCCAGCATTTAGAAAAATGAAGAATTCTCTTAGGTTCCCTGAAAGCCAGCATGATGAGTGTGTTATTCAAGGTTAATCTCTCCACAGTCTCTCTCCTGGTTCCAAGCCACTTGTGTTGCAGATGTGTGAGGTCACCTGTGGACCCACAAAAAAACAGTGGAGTTGTTCCTTATACACTGAGCTTTAGCTCTCAGCCATTGAGAGCCTCAGAAACCCAGTTCAAAAAAATATTGGGATTCCCCATAGGATGGGCATGGTCCAACATGATACTTGGCTTCACAGCAGGTAACTCTTTGTCTCTATCAAAATTTGGTTTGAGGAGAGGTTCTGCTAATCAGATTTGTCCATTATGTCTGCATTGGTGTATAACATTTGAAATACAAGGCTTTCTCCATTCTTCTGGAGATTGAGTCTCTGTTTCCTCCATAGAGCTGTAGAAATTACAGCATTTCAGTGAATTCACCTGATAACTGAGGCTGGAGATGTGTGTTCCTCTGATTTAGGGATTACCTCTAAATCTTAATAAATATGAATTTTAGTTAGTTTGGTTACTCCATTCTGCCCTCAAGTCTCTCAGGCCTACTACTTTAAACCTTGCTTACATTTCCTGTAAACTTCAGGACTTTGGTTATTACTCAGTTGATAGCAGTAATGTTTTAGAGGAAATTTAAAAACAATTTTCAAGTTTCTAATGCAAATTCCTAAATATGAGAAAATATAGGATACTTTCCTCATAGTAAAGTTTTGTCCACAGCAGCACAATAAGTGTACATTCTACTCTTTTCAACATGAAGCTAGTGAAAACTGACCACATAAGTCAGCTTGTGGTCAGCACCTTTTTTTGTTGCTCAAAAATGCCAATACAAAATATCCACATTTACCGTTTTGAAGACTTCACTGGCACCCTCCTTCACCTTTCTCAATTTTTCACTAATATATAGCTGTCAGATGTTGTCATCTTGATAGTGAGAACGTAATATTGAATTTATGAATTGTTGATAATGCTTCAATACAATCTGGTTTAGCGGAAGCTAAAGTGCTCTGTCATTTAGATCGTATCCAAATGCATATTAGCAACAGTAGGCCTAAGAAATCAAGTTTCTCTAAAACAGAAAATTTCCCCCAGTTTCTATGTGTTGGAATTATGGTCATTCTGCTTCCAATACAGGAAATGCAAAAATAACAGATAAACTTTTTTTTCTCTCCAACATAAAAAAACCCTACCATGCAAACAGATCTTTAGGAGGGGTCTAATTTAGATTTCACCAACATTATCCTCATAGACGCTGATGATAAATTGTTATCTTAAATAAAATGTGTCATTTAGTACAACAATAAAATCGAACGAGAATCAGGTCTGCCACTCAACAGAATGATGGGGGAGGGATGGAGGAGGAACAGCAGAGTAAATAACTAGGGTTTAGTGGAGATATTAAAATAAAAAAAAAAACAGTGATGTACTTCTAGTGACTTCAGTCTTTTAGTGTTTCACCATGTTCTCAATCCAGCAAACACTTCTAAAACTAGCACAATAACTTGAAATATATATTATAAAAAATCAAGCAGAAAAACTTGACAGAGCAAGTCTCACAATAAAGCCGTGTACTATTGATTAACACTAGTTTTTCAAATGTTAATTAGTTTTACACTTAGGCTTGTCATTGTCTAAAAGGGTATAGGAACAAACCTTCATGAGTGAAGACTGAGAAGTTTTTAACTCCTTCATGACAGGAATTGGTGCACATTCCTTTGCTTTCAATAGCATCAGGAACAGACAAGAATTAATTAGCTTTGATGATCAGCAAGATAAAAGAATGTATCTGCATTAGTTAACAATGACAAGAGGGTGAAAGAAATATGAAGTAAATTAAGATGTACAAAGTAGTTACTGTACATGAGCTAACGTGACCCTCTTGATAAGGACAGACAACTTAGCCAAAATATGAAATCATTTCCCCGTGAAAATTATGTCTAACAATGTTTGGAATTGCTTTATTCATTTAAGTGTGAGTTGATGGTGTGTTGAAGACTGCAATGTATGGAAAATTATAGGAAATAGAAGGAATGAGATAATGATGATGTAAGAATATGTTTTTTTCATTATACATTTCAATTTAAGTCATTACCTTGAAATCTTTGAAGAAACTGGGGGAGTAAGGGTGGCCTTAAATGTATTTTCCTCAGATTTTTCTGTGCATCTAATGAACTAAAATCTGGAACAAAAGAAAAGAGTTTGTAACTTGCTAACTAGTCCTGTGCATCATACATAGACCACAATCTAGCTAGTAATTCCTCAAATGTTAAGCTAGGAATTTATAGGACAGACATGAAAAATCAAAGTGCGAGGTGGTAAACCACCCAAGCTGAATTACCACATAGCCCAGTGACCAGCAGAACGTAAAGCACTGTTCTACCTTCATCCCACAAAAGTCATATCCCTGTAGCAGAGAGGGGACCAAGGCTGTGTTGGTCCCTGTTCAGAATTTGTTTCGGCAGGCTCAGTTCTCCCAGCCTTAAGTAAAGCACATTTCTTGCACACTAAGGTTATGTATATGCTTTCAATTACCAGAGAAATGCAGAAATGTGATGCTAAATTTGAATTATACAAACCCATAAGCACTCCATTTGGGTTTCGGATTGGCCACAAAGCTCAGAGAATTTGGCAAAGCAAACAGAGGCACTTCCCACTATCTGTCCTAATGGAGTGGTATCCTGTCATGAGGAAATAGTCTTGGCTTGTCCCTGTAGTTTGCTGAACACCTTTATATATTATTGCAATTTGTGGCATTTGACAGATTTCAGCAAAAATATATTTTTTTTTACTGGTTCAAATTTCTGTGTGAAGACTTCAACCAGTTTCACTTTGCAAACAGGCCAGTTTGTTTCCAAATGCAGAATTCATGGTGTAGAGGATATTTTTTCCCCTTCAAGGGGGGTTCTCTGTTAGTGGTTACTTTGTGGAAAACATTATCTATCCTGTGAGATATTTTGCTTTTTTTTTAATGTGTTTTTTCTCCCCTTCACATGAGGTTCTGAAATTGGTACATTCCAAGTGAACTTTGGCTAAATTTAGATCACTTAACTATGAAACATGACATGTTGGAAAATCCCCTCATATCTATTCATAATTTTCAAAGAAAAAGTCAGCTTGTGGAAATATGACATGTTAATTAAATAAAATCTAGAGACAAAACTACTTTATTGAAAAAAATAACCTTATTGTGTCCATAAGTATAAAAGTGTCAAGTCTTTATTCTGTTCCCTGTATGTTTTCAAGAGAAATAAAAAAGCTGGGAATGTTTTAAGAAGCTATACAGGTTGCATTATCTATGCACAATGTAGGTATAATACTACATTGATCCGCAACTATAATGTAAAAGGTGATGTGTGCAAGTTTTTTATGCTTCTCATTACTATAAAAGAGTCTGAGTGGATTTTAAACATTTTGATTAGCACCACAAAGATTTTAATGCTTGATTTTAACAGTTTGCTATAGGGCAAACACATTTGGTAGACAAGTAAAATGAAATAAGCATCGGGTTCCCTGTTTTCTATTAAATAATGTTGCAAAGTAAGCAGAAGTCGGATTCAGATATCAGATTATTATCTCTCCACACTATGTGTCACAGTAAATAATTTTAATTGGTTTAACTTCAGGGACCATTGCTGGCCTAATTAGAAACATGAAAAGGCTAAAAATATTAGGAAATATCCTGAAGGAATGAGAACAATAGCAATTCTGTCAAGCCATTTTTAAAACAGTACACAGTAGCAGTCACATTTCACTAAAAGGCAGCTTATTTGAAAGATGCTTTTTAAGAAAACAGTACTTGTGGGTTTGTAATGTGAGAAGTTGGTGGGCAAGCATACAGAATTTGTAGTGCTTGACATTTACTAATCATAACCTGAATTCTGTTTTTAAAGACATGGGTTAACTTTGTGTGGCACAGGAACTATGAGAGGTTGGGGCCAGTGAGGAAGTTCATTTTGTTAAAAGAAATGGGACATTAAGATAAAACACCCAGGTTTTATGAAGTTTATAAGAATGGGAGGTTAGGAAATTATGTGTCAGCCTCTGTAGTGGTTTGAAAGGAAAACAAGTGAGAGGCTCCAAGTCAGAAATACAATTTAATGGGAAGAAAGGGGGGGCGGGGGGGGGGGGGGGGGGGATAAAATAAAATAAATGCAATAATACAAAAGACCAGTGTCAGAGTCAGAATACAACCTGAACAGAGTGATGGAAGCAGTCTAGATGAGGTGGTCTTCCTGAAGCAGCGATCCCGTAAAAAAGTCTGGTAGCTCTCGTCCTCTGGGAATCCAGTGGGTAAGGGCTGCTTGTACTGCACCAAATCCCAGATTATATCCAGGTGAAAATGCCTGGTTCCTCCCTCTGGGCAGAGCATCTCACAATGGGATGATGAGTCATGCAGGGGGTCCTTGATGGCCCATTAAACAGAGATAGCTCCCCCGAAGGGGTTATCTATGAGTCATGGGCAAGGCATTTGATGGGCCATTAGCAGAAGATAGCCCAGAGGGAGGGGGCCTGGGAAAACACTGCTCCAACAATTGGATTCAACAGTTCATGAAGATGGTGATAGAATACTTTGTGCACATCCTACATTACAACCCAGGACATAATCCACCCCTTATTCTTTTACCATCTACATCCAAATCAATAGATTCTTACAGAGATTAACATACATGGATATACATATATACATACAGAATGAAACCTTACACACTGTTCTCACTTAAAATTAGGTCTCCCTGTGGTACACAACAGGTTTTCTCATCTTTCTGCGATTAATCCAAACAGTCTTTCTTAAAATACCTTTTATGTGTACCACAGGGACTTTGTTTGTATTCACTGTGTGTAACGGTTCAGACTGAGCAGGACCAGCTCAATTGATGGATCTTCGAGTGTTGACCATCCAGGTGGCTTTGGCTAAGTTCATTTTCTAATTCTTGAAGGTCCTCCCACCAAGTGCCTTCAGGGCAGTCTTTAGTAGTCCATTGCACTGTTCAACTTCCTCAGCAGCTGGTGCATGATAAGGGATATGATATATTTGTTTAATACCATGTTCTCTAGCTCAGGTGTTTATAAGGCCGTTTTTTAAATGGGTCCCATTGTCTGACTCAATTCTCTCAGGGGTGCCGTGTCTCTGCAGGACTTGCTTTTCAAGGCCCAGGATGGTGGTCCAGGCAGTGGCATGAGGCACAGCATAAGTCTCCAACCATCCAGTGGTGACTTCTACCATGGTCAGCATGTAGCACTTTCCTTGGCGGGTTTGGGGAAGGGTGATGTAGTCAATGTGCCAGGCTTCCCCATACCTGTACTTCAGCCATCGTCCTCCATACCATAGAGGCTTCAGCTGCTTGGCCTGTTTGATTGCAGTGCAGGTCTCACAGTTGT
Source organism: Chamaea fasciata (assembly GCF_029207755.1). NCBI lineage: Eukaryota > Metazoa > Chordata > Aves > Passeriformes > Sylviidae > Chamaea > Chamaea fasciata. Next base: position 35,389,137 of record NW_027094089.1, read on the forward strand.
GGATGACCTGTGAGATGCTGTCCATAGTAAAGTCCACCCCTCAGTCACGGGCCTATTGGTATGTCACATCTCTTCCCTGATGACCAGAGGCATCATAGGCCCAACAAGCTAGGAACAATTCTCCCTTGTGCTGCCAGTCTAGATCCACTTGTGATGCTTTCACCTTGGCAGCTTTGTCCACCTGCTCATTGTTGCGATGCTTCTCATTAGCCCGGCTCTTGGGTACATGTGCATTCACATGTCGAACTTTCACGGTCAGCCTCTCTGCTCGGGTGGCGATGTCCTGCCATATCTCAGCGGCCCAGATGGGTTTTCCTCTGTGCTGCCAGTTGACCTTTTTCCAGTGATTCAGCTAACCCCAGAGTATTGGCTACCATCCATGAGTCAGTGTAGAGGCAGAGCCTCGGCCACTTCTCTTGTTCAGCAATATCCAAAGCCAGATGGATGGCTTTAAGTTCTGCAATCTGACTCAATCCACCTTGTCCCTCAGTAGCTTGTGCAACTCGTCGTGTGGGGCTCCATACTGCAGCATTCCATTTCTGGATAACACCTGCAATTTGGCAGGAGCCATCAGTGAAGAGAGCATAACGTCTTTCAGTCTCCGGTAGCTCATTATATGCTCTTCAGCACGTGTTACTTGCTCTTCTTCTTCAGACGATAATTTAAAAGTCTCACCTTCAGGCCAGTTTGTTATAATTTCCAGAATCCCAGGGCGATTTGGGTTTCTAATACAGGCTCACTGTGTAATGAGGGCAGTCCATTTGCTCCATGTGGTGCCAGTGGCGTGATGCGTGGAAGGAATTTCTTTGAACATTCACCCCAACACCAGTAGTCAGGGTGCCAAAAGCAGCTGTGTTTCAGTGCCAATTACTTCTGAGGCAGCTTGAACTCTTTCATAGGCAGCCAAGATCTCTTTCTCTGTGGGAGTGTAGTTGGTTTCAGACCTTCTGTAACTTCGACTCCAGAATCTCAGTGGTTGGCTTCGAGTCTCCCCAGACACTTTCTGCCAAAGGCTCCAGGACAGACTATTGTTCTCAGCTGCAGAGTAAAGCACATTCCTCACGTCTGGTCCCATCCTGACTGGGCCAAAGGCTACTGCGTGAGCGATTTCCTGCTTGATCTGAACAAAGGCTTGTTGCTGTTCATGGCCCCAGTGGAAATTGTTCTTCTGGAGGGTAACCAGCTAGAGAGGGCTCGCAATCTGGCTACACTCAGGAATGTGCATCCTCCAAAAGCCTATGGCTCCTAGGAAAGCTTGTGTTTCCTTCTTGTTGGTAGGTGGGGACATGGCAGTGATCTTGTTGATTATCTCTGTGGGGATTTGGCAACATCTATCTTGCCGCTTGACTTCCAGGAACTGGATTTCTTGAGCCGGTTTCTTAACCTTACTTCATTTAATGGCAAAACTGGCTTTCAGCAGAATTTGGATAATCTTCTCTCTTTCCTTGAAGACCTCTCCTGGGGTGTTCCCCCGTACGATGATGTCATTGATGTACTGCAGATGTTCCGGAGCTTTACCCTTCTCCAGTGGAGCCTGGATCAGTCCATGGCAGATGGTTGGGCTGTGTTTCCACCCCTGGGGCAGTCGGCTCCAGGTGTACTGCATGCTCCTCCAGGTGAAAGCAAACTGAGGCCTGCACTCTGCTGGCAAAGGAGTGGAGAAGAATGCATTGGCAATATTAATGGTCGCATACCACTTTGCTGCCTTGGACTCCAGCTTGTACTGAAGCTCTAGCATGTCTGGCACAGCAGCGTTTAGTGGTGACATGACTTTATTCAGACCATAGTAATCTACTGTCAGTCTCCATTCCCTACTGAACTTACGCACGAGCCATATAGGGCTGTTGAAAGGTGAATAAGCCTTACTGACCACCCCTTGGCTCTCCAGCTTACGGATCATCTTATGTGTGGGAGTCTCAGAGTCTCTGTCAGTGTGCTATTGCCGGCTCTGGACTGTTGCTGTGGCAATTGGTACTTGTTGTTCTTCGCCTCTCAGCAGTCCCACAGCAGAGGGGTGTCATGATCCGCTCACACAAGCAAAGTTCGTGATGGTTCATTTTAGGGATCTCAGAGCATGAAAGACACAGCGGGGAACAAACTCAGTTTATTCAATCACAAATGCACCTTTATTTAGTGCCAACAAATGCGATAGTGGGGAGAGAAAAGAGAATAGTAAGAAAGACAGAAAAAGAGGGGAAGGGGATTATAGATACCAGCGTGGAGGGTCTAGTCCTAGAGGCTTTTGAAGATGCCTATAGACGCGATCTTCTCCAGTGGGGTGATCTCAAAGTCTGTGGTTAACTCAGGGGTTCTTATAGTCCTCTCCGAAGCGACAGGCAGTTGGCCAAACAGGTGGGGGAAATCATTGCAGTGTGTTCATTTAGAGAACTCAGAACAGGTTGGTCGTCAGCAGGTACAGTGTCAACCAGTACAAGTCAGCAGGCGCGGTCACTTCACCGTGACTTGCCCATTGTTTCTGCTCAGGTTCTGATGTTCCGATATGGGTGCTGGGTTTTTCCATCGAACACACCTGCAGGCAGCACTTGGCCAACATCCCACCTCAGCCAGGCCAGAACTCCTGTATTGAGATTTTAAAGTCCCTTTTAGGGGTTTCAGTCTCTGTCCTTGACGATGGTCGTGAGGCAGATGAGGGATCTTCGGAGCGTCTCTTACAAGGGGTCATCTGCGAGACCAGGCAAAGTATTCAACTGTCTGATGTCTTTTTTCCCCACTGCGACTATCCCAAACGTCCAACAATATCCTTTTTGGGTCTTTGAAATACCTATTCTTGAGATAGTCTATGCCAAGGATGCATGGGGCCTCTGGGCCAGTCGCGATGGGGTGTTTTTGCCACCCGTTTCCAGTTAAACTCACTTCAGCCTCTAATACAGTCAGTTGCTGGGACCCTCCTGTCACCCCAAAAATAGAAATGGATTCTGTTCCTACATAGCTTGATGGCATCAGGGTATATTGGGCCCCAGTGTCAACCAATGCTGTATATTTTTGTGGATTTTATGTGCCAGGCCATCGGATCCACACAGTCCAGTGGATCCGATTGTCCCTTTCCTCTACCTGGCTAGAGGCAGGGCCCCTCTATTCCTGGTCATGGTATACATTGCTCTCTTCTTGTAAATATGTTTCTGAGGTTCTTTCAAGAGGATCAGTCATATCATCATTCCTGTACCGTCTGGAGTTCTGTGCATGAGAGACCGGAGCAACATTGATTCTAGATGGGCTCTTTGTGGTAGGTGTTTCTCTTTTCAGTTCATGTACCTGGGCTGCTAAGGAGGACGTGGGTTTTCCATCCCACTTCCTCAAGTCTTCCTGAAGCAGCGATCCCGTAGAAAAGTCTGGTAGCTCTTGTCCTCTGGAATCCAGTGGGTAAGGGCTGCTTGTACTGTCCCAAATCCCAGATTATATCCAGGTGAAAATGCCTGGTTCCTCCCTCTGGGCAGAGCATCTCACAATGGGATGATGAGTCATGTAGGGGGTCTTTGATGGCCCATTAAACAGAGATAGCTCCCCCGAAGGGGTTATCTATGAGTCATGGGCAAGGCATTTGATGGGCCATTAGCAGAAGATAGCCCAGAGGGAGGGGGCCTGGGAAAACACTGCTCCAACAATTAGATTCAACAGTTCATGAAGATGGTGATAGAATATTTTGTGCATATCCTACACTACAACCCAGGACAGCGTCTTAGTGCTTTAGTGAAGCTTTGTAAAAATGCATTTTGAGCTTTTCACCCTCCAACTCTACCTCAAGGTTTTGGATCTTCCATAAGTATCCACACCCCAAATGAGATCATGAGTTGTTCTGAATTACACCTTCTGGTTTAAACACTTCTCTGTGTTGCATTTCAAAACTTCCAAGCCTCTAAGAAAAGATCCTATTGGCTTTGAGGTCTGCTCTTTGACTCCTCTGTAACTGAAAGCCAACGAGATAGCAGGATTGCCTCAAGAAGGAATTATTTAACAGAGCTCAGATCTCAGTGAGATCTGTGAGATCAGATGAGCCATCCCTGCACTTGTAAAAACCCAGACACAGAGCTTTCCTTCATTTGCGCTCAGCTGATTCCTGTAATCATTATGAAAATTTTTTAAATGCCATTGCTATAATGGGCATGTGGTTGACTTTGGATTTGGTCTGTTGCTGTGTTTGATTTGTCTACATCTGCTTTCTAAGGGTTTGTTCATTACTTAGCCCTTTTATAGGTGTTGCTTGCTCTTGAGAGAGCTAGCACTAAGCACCACTATATGAGTTACAATTGTGCATGTTTAGAGACTGCAGATGAAGAAAGGAAGGAAAACATGCTAATGAATAAAAAACTCATTTGCTGCATTATCTGGATGTGGTTTTTCAATTGGGTCCCCATTCTTTCTTCTGTGGTATTTTATATAATATGCCTGAGGTGGCACAAGAAATACTACAGAGCAAAATTTTTATGAGAACCTTAAGGGAATGAGGATTTGATTAGTGTTATATTCTATGTTTGTCAATATAAGCAGGATAAAATCTTGTGTGAGAGGAACAATGATGGAGACTGCCAAACACCTACAATGTTTTACTTCTGGAGGAGAGAATCAAAGATTTAAGCAGATCATGCTGCTTGAAGAGTTGATCAATAACTGCTACCATACAATAAGGGATATTTTTGTTGATAATGAATCCCTTAAAGCTATGCATATGTAAAAGATATTCATAATCTATTCATGCTTAATCTCTATTCTTTTATTAACCAGTGGGAATTCCAGTATACACATACATAGCCAAAAATTTGCATTGCTCATCTATATCTTAATCTTCTTCAGTGTCAGTGCATTGTGTGGTCCATGCACCACCTAACAAGTAAACTGCTTTTGTATTTTATCTGGTTTTGGTCACGATTATTTTGTTCTCATAAGGAATGTGCTTTATCTTTTTCAAAACTCTGTTTTGTCAGGACTTTCTTGTCCCTTAATAAACAAAACAGATCCAATTGTTACAGTCTCTGCACAATATAGCCTTTGTCTAAGTCTAAAAATGCCTTAGGAAGGCATCATCTGAAAGCCAAATATACCATATAAGGGAATATAATTTTTGACCAAATGTTACTTTCAGTCATTTTCTTTTTCTCTTCTAGCATCCTCTGGTTTACGTTTTGAAGACCATTACCTACTGAACAAAAGTTCCCACTGATATAGCAAAGGTTTTTCTGGTACAAGAGTGTTTACAATGCTTAAAATGTAAAAAAGACCCAGAGATCATGCATGAGATTCAAAAATAACTTCACCTAGTCCATTGGTGTAAATACAAGAAAGCAGTGAAAGTGCTGAAAGTGCAGAAACTTAGACACTCATTAGATAATGAATGAATATGTAAAGCTTTGATTTTGTCAAACTAATGAATGTACCAGCATAGTCACATAAGACTTTAAATGAAATGTTTCAGCAAAATGGGTTTTTTGTGACTGCTTAGTTTTCCAGTTATATATTGTAAGAGGTTTTGATGGTACCTGGTTTTTTTTTGTTTTTTTTTTTTTGTTATACTTAATCTGAAAAGGGGTTTCAGTGGCAGAGTATACAAGAAAGTAGCCTGTGATATGTAGTGAGAGTTTTCCTTTGATGACTTCAGTGAAAATTTCCAAAGGCAGAGTGCAGAACATCCGGCTGTGCACATAAAATAACCTCATGGTGAAGTTTGCATGGAGCCACTGTACCACAGACTGACCTCCCTCTCTGCCCTCTTCCAGCTGACAAAAGGACATGTCTCTTTCCACACTTCCATGTGTTTTCATACTCTCAGAGATTGTCTGGGTTCCATGTTTTGAAACCACCATACCCACGTGATCTCAGAGCATCCTCTGAGTGTCTCCCTGTTTTCTTCACATAAGGAGGATGAAGATATATGCTTCTCTTACATACAAACATAAATATATCTTTGCACATATCTAAAGATCTAAAAATCACATGTAATGTGGAGAATAAGATAAAGTTCTAGAAGGTTTCCACAAAAGACCACACAAACTAGAAGGGCAAGCCAATGGTACATGAAACAGAAAATGTGATTCCAATTATATTATGGACATAAAGGGCCAGTGGCATGGAGCTCCACGGTGTGGGGAGACTACTGTTGCCTGTGGAACCATAGAAACACAGAATCATCAGGGTTTGTAGGGACCTTCAAGATCATCTGCATCATCCATCAACCTACCACCACTACAATCACCCATAAACCATATTCCTAGGCCACACACAGACACCTCTTGAACACATCCAGAGGCAGTGACTCCACCACCTCCCTGGGCCACTTATCACAATGCCTAATCACACTTGCCACATTTTCAGTGATTCTTTTTTTTTTTTTTTTTTTTTTTTTTTTTTTTTTTTTTTTTTTTTTTTTTTTTTTTTTTTTTAAGTATCTAATCTGAACTTCCCCTGGCACTACTCAAGGCAATTTCCTCTCATTCTTTCACTTGAGCAAGGGGCATAAGAGGTAGGGCACACCTCAATAAAACCTCCTTTCACAAAGTTGTAAGGACCATGGGACAGTGCATCCTGGAAATGTGTATTCCTCCTTCACCTTAGTGAAGAAAGCAGCAGAAGTCTGTCTGAGTGACACTAGAGGGATGAAACAAGACCAGAACCTTGTTCCTGACCTGTCTTTCTGCAGACTTGTAGCTCTAAACAGCAGAACAACTAACTATTGGGCAATAATTCTCGATCACCTTGTGCAAAACCCTGCCCAAGGCTCTTCCAGACTCAGGTCAAGGCTGTCAGCCAGCAAACCCCTGTCCCAGTGCATAATGGGTCACGGCTGGCCTTTGGCTCTCTGTGGCAGGGCACATCACTGGGGTCTGGAGCCAAGGGCTGGTGTCAGTTTTAACTCTGTAACTTTCAGTCAGCATCCTTGCAGAAGGGATCTAATGTCAGGCTGTATGGCTGAGGACAAGAATCTTTCATTCTATGGTCCTGCCTGGATCTGCAGCTATGTCAACAAACAATGGGACAGGCACTGTAAATTACCACAGGAAATCTTGGATAAGAGCTCTGTCAGACTTTCTAACACTACATTTAATGTAGTGAATCTCTGGCTGTGTTTCTGAGGACAGGAGAACACCATGCTCTGGTCCTCTCCCTCTCAGGGTTTGCAGCAGAAAAGGCAGGATAAATTCAACGAATATTAGAACAGACAGAATCAATTTATCAGGAGTGGAACATTCTCTGTACAGATAAGCTCATGTCTTTGCAGTGAGGTCTGTGGTACTCTTCAGATATACTAGCCATTCTAGGGCAAAATCCTTATGCCTTCCCAAGGACCACTTTAAGACCTTCCATTCTGTGTCCTACAGAACTGCTCTATGTGGATGTCTCTGGGAACTGGCAGTGTAGTTCTACATAAATATTGGGACGTTTTTAACCAGAAAAGTTACTAAGTGTCAGTTTTCCTCCTATAACAAGATAGATATTTTGGTGTCCAGGTTAGCATCTGTCCTTAGCTGGAAGGATTTTCAAATGAGAGACCATTTCCTTTATTTGTGGCAAGCTAGTGCTTTACCCTCAAGAAGTGGGAGTTTTCATCCTGTATATACTTAGAAGCTGAAGATAAAGGGTCTCATAAAAGAAGGTCCAATGCGAAACCTGTCCTAGGAGACCAGTTAAATTCAATATTTAATCTATGCTCTCCTTGTTTTGTCATATATGAAAAAAAAAAAAGAAAATAGATCCTCGTGAGAAAAGATCCTCTGCTAACTTAGAATAATTCTTCAAGTTCAATGTAGACCATATTATGCCTATGTGGTGGCTGTGGGAAGTGTTAAGGTATGATGAAACACAGGAAAAGGAATATGGGAGAATGTGTTATCTATCTTTCTCTTGTTAGATAACTGCCAAGCAGCCTGAACTGTACTCTGCAGGAACATTCTGGCCCCACCTTTAATTTCACCGTATCATTCAGAGATGCTGCTGCCTAAATAAAGATCCATTTTAAAACAAAATTCTATCCTGTCAAAGATGAAAGTATGATTTCACCATCTTCATAAATTTAGAACTATACAAAACACTTTAGCTCAACTTCTTTGTCTTTTCCTTCTTTCTGAAAATGCAGTAAGAGTTTGCAGACATTATTTTCAATTCCGCTTTCCTGTCTAAGTCATATTAATGTGACATTTATTGTTTCACTTCTGTGTAGCTGGTTTGCATTGGAAAGTGATTCTGCATTTCTGGCTAAGTTTTTTCGAAACATGATAGAGATGAATCAGGGTTTATATCTGTGAATGTCTCCAAGTTTCTTTATCTGTCCAAGGCAGCAGGTTTCTTATCTGACAGCCTTATAATTATGAAATTAGTTGCATATTAATGATTCGGTGCTTACATAAACAACTGGTCTCAGAGAAATCTAATGAACTAACTTGCAGGATTTGATTTTGCCTAATTAAATGTAAATAATGTTTAATGTTGTATGTGACAGGATTTCTTCAGAAACTCAGGGAGGTTTTTATGTAACCAAAGTCCTATTATGAATGCAGAGTGAATGCCATACTGAACATCATGAAACTGCATGTTGTGTTTTGTTTTCAGTAGTTATCCGTCTATGTCTTTAAATAGAAAACAAATTTGAGATCTGGTGTACCTTAAGATATTGGGTATCAGAAGATTCTTGTGCTGTGCATGACTACATGCTACTCTGAACTGCTTCATCTCTTTCTCTCAAAGCAGGCTACTAGCCTGAGAAAAAAATTCAATCAATTAAGATCATTTTGGTATCCATCAAAACATCTTTTTTAATACTTACCTGTTTTCTTCCTTTCTACAGGGTTATGTATCAGGGATTTGAAATGTTTTTGTTCTTTAGATATAAGCCAGATAGAGCTGAATCATCAGATGTTGTATGTCTTTTTCATTGCAGGGGAATATTTTGTAAAGGAAATCCAGAATAAAATGGACTTACAGCTTTTCATATGTGTGTGTATGAAGTTGTTTGTGCTATGATTAAGAATCCAGGAAGGATAGACCTACTCACCTTTGGGAAAAGACTACAGCAGCTATTTTTATTCCACTCTGCATTTCTCCATGTGTTAGGGTAATTTCAGGTAACTAAATCATTATAGTCCTGCCAGACTGCCTGTGAATATGCACACTTCAATTTCCTGATTTCTACAAGTACTTCTTAGAGGTAGAGGGGATTTAATTTTTTTTTCTCTGCAATCAGTGCTCTGAAGAGGACTAGTGTTTATTCAGACACCCAAATGAGCTATCACTAATTAAATAATGACATTACCCAAGGAAGACACCTTTGGATAAGGTAATGTGAAACGCCACAGGTGGACATTATCTTTTACTGATGAAATTCCACCTCATCTCAACACCCATACTCTTCAGGAGTTTTGACAGAAAACCATGCAATCAAACCGTGGGAAGGTACTAACTGGACAAATGAATGTAATCAGCCAGAAGACAAAAAGATAAGATTTGTAGTGTTTCTCATGCTTCTGTGGGACATGAGTACATTTATCCTAAGTTTTTGTCTTACATATCCTGATTAATAAAATTGGATTTGAATATACTATTCTACAACTGTAAAATTGTTAGTATTTTCCTCACATGGGTAAGTCCTCATACAACTGTACCTGATGGCAGATAAATAAAAAATGGGCTGTTATTCCATGGACAATATTTAAGAGGTTAAATCAAGCAAAAAGTCTTTACTTTGCTCTCATACAGAACTTAGACAACAACAAGTTTTTAGAATTTCTCCAGGAATGCTCATAAATATGACTATTAGGAGAAAAACATTTTCTATTTCAAACCATGCTGCTTCTCAGCCAGGCCCAGTGAAGAACAGGTACTCTAAATTTTGGTCCTGTCTTCTGCCATATGTTAGTGTGGCCCAAATATGTACTTTCAAATGGATACAGATTTCGTTTGCAATGTGTTCAGATTGTAACAGATTTTATGGTACTGATATACATACATGAGACCAAGGCCAGGCTCAATACACCTTTGTTTGATATGTTCTCTCAGATGGAATTTCTTAGGCGTGATTGTTGGGTGTTTATTAGGCTGGGAATGGTACTGCTGGCATTTTTTTGTCTTTCAGCTGTTATGACTGCTGCAACCTTTGCTTATTTCTGTTCTTTCCTTTCACCTTGTATTCCTGAAGGCTTATGTGGGTGACCCTGCAATCAGAAGAAAAATTATGACTAAATGAAACAAAAGTGAAAATATTACTGAATGTATATTATTATCTATTCTTTTGATAAAGAAAACTGCCAAAATAATGTGGGATGTGTTCATCTCTCATCACTGTTTTCCCTATATATCTTTATTATTATTATTTTACTGGTTAAATATCATCCAATTTTTAACATATGTATTATACATACATTTCTACATAGACTTTCAAAATGAGATAAAGACTTGAGTTCTATTCTGACCTAGTTTCGGTGTTTTGGTTTTATTTATTTTTGTGTTTTTCCTCCTCATTCCCACTTGACTACACTGACTTTCCATTAACTTTCCATTCTAAGTGAAAGTGCTGATGAGTACCTGAGTAAGACTGAGCTACAGATACAATGAGGTGGAAAGCTGAATTAGATCTTAGTAACACCCTCAAACATGCACATGTATTTCCGGTGAGACACATTTACTTTGGCTGTGGGCACAAAGTAAGCAAAGCCACGGAGAACTGTAATTTCTTTTTTTTTTCTTTTCAGCCAAGAAAAAATTCAGTCTTTTTCTAGTTTGTGTTAATCTTCTCTGTCCTGCTGAGAATTCACTTCAGTGAGAAAAGGCTTTGTTTTCTTTCATATTGTGTGTATAAATATCATTGTATAATTATGGTTCAAGGACTTGTAAGTGACACTTGAGACAGGGTAAATATTATAGGCAGATGAGCTGGTTAAAATCTGTCAAAATATTGCAACTAGGTGTAGATATTATTTTAGTTTTCAAGGTATTATTTGCTGTATTGCACTTCAAATATATGTTTAAGTATAAAAATATGTGCTTTCCTAAGCAAAGGTATTTTAAAAACCACAATTTTTATGTGCTTTCCAGTATTTCTGGCATGCACTATAACAATTTTATCTTTCTTACCAGCCATATTCAGAGATTTTATTTTAATAAAATCTTTCATGGTTTATTTTCAGAGTCACAAGAACACATTGCAATTTTAACATCTACAGACATAAATAAAACCCACAGCACAATGCACAATAATGTCTCACATTTGGTGGAATTTGGTAAATAGAAGGGAATTCTGGTATGAAATAACCATTCCATGAGAATCCACATTGAGACACACAACAGAACACTGTTCAGACACTGCAAGTCATTTCAAATCAGCTTAGACCTCTCTCAAAACCCTTAAATAGTAGTGAAATTGAACATGCATGCGAGGCACCGTGCTTTGCCCTATGGCAACTGTAGTGACAGGTCTGCTTTTTGCCATTTGTTCCTCATTTATCCAGAATAACAGATCACAGGTGAACATATATGTGAACATACTGTTAAAAAAAAAAAAAAAAAAAAAAAAAACCACAAACAAACAAAAACCTGGAAGAAGTAGCTGCTTCAGTTGTTCCAACACCACAAGTTCGTCAGCCCCATCTCATTGCAAGAGGTTTTTGTCTGAAGTTCAGGTCAGGATCAGGATTTGAAGTTGAACTCTAAGTACAGTTACATTCATTTTAACAAGATGAGACTGAAAAGATAAATTGAATGCAGTAGTTTTGGAAAAGTAATTATTTATTGTATCCAGTGCTTTGGATTCTTAATTTCTTTTCTCCTTTAAGTAAAACTTTATAGCCCAAACAACATATTGAACTGGTTTCGAAGTCAAAGCAACCTGTATAAATCCAGAGTCACGTCAGTTGCTTCAGTAAAATTACCCCAGATTTACACCTGTGTGGGTGAGAACCGAGGCTGTCCAATTAAGCTGAAGCCAATTAATATAAACAATTTTGCTTCAGTTTTCTACTGATTGAGTGATTAGCATGTTTTCATTGTGTTGATATTGCCTAGTTTCACTTTGCAATGCATATCGACTCAGAGTAGAAATGGTTAAATATGAAGAAGCCAGGTTATTACACATTTCAATTCCAGAGTCAAATATAAAAATTTCTATTATAGGGACAATTAATTATATCTCAAAATGGCAAATGTGCATCCTTGTCAGGTAGAGTGTACTCTGATGGCCTTTTCTCAAACACTGAATGTGGAGATTTGATCTCTTCTAATGGTGCTGAGAAAAGGGTAATTACGCTATGGTCAAAGCTAATTTGCTTTCTGCCAGATGAACTGTTGTATTTTATTGTACGCTGACATTTTAAAGTAATTACGGCACTGTTGACCTTAGACAATTCCAGTTGTATCGCTGTCTACAGCTGCAGCGTTCTACCTTTGCCTGGCAGACAGCGGCTGTAACAAGGTAATGACACGGACAAAGAGCACCATATGGGGCTCCTTTGAGATACACAAAGGCCAGTGAAAGGAAACAAGAAAATTTTAACATCATCATTTCAGTCACCTATTTCTACAGATCCCATCTCCCATGTACACAAAATGCCCTGAATACTTTACGTGGTCATATACTGTATATCTGTGTGTTTTCCTTCTGTAAATGGCAGTGTGCATTAAGAAGAAAGAGGTCAGGTAGAACTAAATGTGACGGACTGGTCTTTCTCTGACTGAGCTTTCTCTGAGTTCAAAGGCTAAAGGCTATTGATTGAGATAAAAGCCTACGTTCTTATCTAATGTTAAAGACACTCCTTGTTGTCTGAAAGCTGTGCACATAATTAGGCTGAAAGAAAAGCACTTCATCCAGAAAATCACTATAAACTGAGCTTCATTAAATGTAGATATTAGTTAATTTAAAGAAAGGTGTTATTTTTCATTGATACATTTTAATGGTTGTCTTTTCTAAGGTAAGATATATAATCATGTGCAGGGAGATCCTGGTTAATGTATTCCTGCTAAGACAGAAAAACAGATTGCTATCACTCACAGAGAGTAATGCTTTATTCTCTCAGAGAAAAAAATGTGGCTCTTGAAGACAAAAATTTATTGTTTCGAAAAGCTGGTAGAAAACTGAACTTTACTGTTGCATTAAACATTTTCCTACTATTTTGTGGCATGGGCAATAGAAATGTTCACTAGTTCAAAGCAGGCAACAGGATTTTACCTGTGTCATGCTCTACAGCTTACATGATAAATGTAAAGAGATAGTGGAAACTATTCTATTATTGTAAATCAGTTAATCTCCATTGGAGTTAGTTTTCCACAACGAGGTCTTGTTAGAAACAGTAAGAAAAAGGAGATTACGGTTGGCATGTGTCAGAAAAATTACATCTGAAGAAACAGGTTAGTCCCAGCATTCAGTGTTGCTCTCGGCTCTGAACTGATAATATCATTTCTTAGAAATCTAGTTTTCAATTTTGCACAGTTCATCCAGTTGTGGCTGAATGGAGAAATAACCTATGCATCCTAAAAGCCTGTGTTTTGAGAATACCATCTCTTTATGAGAGGTTCTGGAATGGGAATGGTGTTTTAAAAGTTAAAGTATTATTGAATATAGAATTCTGTAACTCTGACTACTTGCTGAAGTTAGACTTCTGGCCCAGAATTTACATGTGAGATGTATATGTTTCTAATAGTTGTCCAGCCTCATGTTTCAGTTCTGGACTCTGGTTATATTTTTGGGAGTTGGGGGAAATATTCTGAAAGCAATTTTCTTGTCTTGTTTTTCCTCTTTTAATACTTCTGTTTTTCCATACAAAAACATGCCCTGGTGGTGAGTGAAACAAGGGCCACCACTCTGTGCACGTAGGACCTGTCTTGTCAGCCACTCAGAAAAACACCATCCCTGTGCCTGAAAGACAGAGTGACAAAAAGCGCAAGCCATGCCAGCTGCTTTATGGCTATGCTTTCTGTGGGGGTACTTTGGAAGAGGGCATAAAGAGAAGCCAAAAAGGAAAAGATTATAAAGAACCTGGAATTAAAAAAAAAAAAAATCTATCTGTAGCACTGTAGCATAATAATGTAGAGTGTAATGTAAGAGTGCAATAGAGAGGTGCAATATATTTGAATAGAAGACAAACCCGTGCCCTTAACACACTGCAAAGGTGACACAAAGGAGAGATAAATTGTATTTCAGATGTTCGTATTCACACTGCTAGCCTGAAAGTAGAGATTCAAGGATGTGTTATGGCACAGATGATCTTTTTCTTTACAGAAAATGCAGAACAAAAGCAAAGCATATGACAGGTCTCACTAAATCCGGTCCTACAATAAAGTTCTTAGTCTCTGATATCTACTCATCAAGAGCAGTAACAAAAAATATCTGTATGGCAAAAGAGCAATTTAAGATGTTTAAACATATAGATATTTCCCCAAGGAATAAGGTTAGATAGCATCAGGGAAAATGCATTGTCTGTGTACTGTTTTCAAATTTGGTTGTACTTTGTCCTATGGCTGTGTTCCAAAGCAGATGGAATCTGAGGCTAAAACATCTTTGTTATAATCTGAGGTTAGATACTGCAGCTATTTTTTTATCACAACATGCATGCTTACTCTACGTCCTGTACATCTTGTGTTTGCTCTGTATGCTGCAACAGCTAAAGCTCAAAAGAGGACTCAGCTTCATGCATAGGCAGCAGCTTGAGCCAGAATGGGTTTATCTTCCTGGCCAAGCTAAGCTTATCTCAGCTGGAAATTGCACTTCACATGTTGGGTAGTTCACAGGTAAAGAATTACAAATTGCACCCTATTATTCTCGTTTTATGCAGATTCCAAATGGGACATGCATGGATTGCTATTCATGCAGTTTCACTGGAAAATGGCTTGGAATGGGGAAATAGTCATTTTTGGTCTTTTAAATTAGAAATGGGAATACATTTTTCTGAATTATTAGCACAGTTTTCATTTGTAGGTTGAAATTGTTGATGATGCCACCTGCATACCTTGGTGGAGGTCATGACTCAGGACAAGATCCACTATTGATCTTTGTGAAACTGTATTTTCACCCTTCAAATTGGTTTCCGTTTAATGTGAATTCTTAAGAAAGCTAACAAAGGGAAAGAGAGTTACATTTCCTGACAGAAAAATAGATTTAGGGAATAAGCAACCTATGAAAGGAGAGGCAAAGTTTAACAGAAAGAAATTTCCAGAATGAAGACAAATAACTTTGAAAACAAGATCTTGAAATGGAAAACTGAAAACTGATATCAAAGATGAGAAAGGGGGAATTTTGAGAAATTCATGAACCAGGGGCATTGTAGGTGAAGAAGTACTCATTTAAAACAATTGAGAAGGTAGGGTGGTAAAAAAAAGGAAAAGAATCTGAGAAGAAAAGGAAGAAGACTAGTAGAATGAAGATTTCAGGCTAAATAAATCCAGACAGTTTCTGCAATATTTTGTCATACTGCTTCATCAAGGATTTAATATTTGGATACATTCTTTGTGTTTTGCAATATTTATATTTAGTCTTCCTCTTTGCATATGAAGATACTGGGAGCAGTTCACAAGAAATTTTTTAACTTTTTTGAGAATTTCCAGAAGTTGCTTTCTTTTAGAACAGAATGGCTCTCTTAACTCTGTTTGAAATGAACTAGCTTCCCATGCAAAGCTATTTAGTGCTATAAAAGATAGTAACTTTAATCAAGTACATAGATTCATTAAGGGTCATACTAGATCTCTGTCAAATATGTGACCCTCCAATCTGTGTGCAGTTAGCTGTGGCAGTTCTGTCTCCTCATTACTATCTTGAATTTATTGCCCATGAAATAGTCTGTTGTCTGCTTTTCTCTCAAAACACATATAAAGACACATATCTGGTACATAAAAATATAACTCAGAATACTGACATTGAAACTTTCTGAGATATAATGAAGCAAAAATATATTGTCTAAAAAACAACACTTTCTTCTAATCTGATTTAAATATTCATTTCCAATACCAAAAGTTTATACCTATTTTTTTTTAATTTAACTTAAAATTTAAAACTTTTCTGTGGAAAGTAGAATGGTTTCTTAGCATTCTCTCACAAGTAATGTAATTCAAAATGTGGCAGCAATAACAAATTCAAATGGTTTTTGAAAGGGATACCCTAATTCTTTTCCTAGATTACAAGTTATCACAGGCTATTTGATTACACAGCAGACATGGCCACACTATCTGCTTTGAATATAACGCTGATCCTCCAGACAAGTTAAAATTTCTTTCAACATGGAAATCCATAAGGAGGTAATGACACTTTCATTGGAGAAGAGTGTAGATATATGCATTTCAAAGTAAATGCGTTCACTTTACTTATAATTCCTATATCAGTTTGTTGTGGTTTGTTGGTTTTGTTGGGTTTTACTATGTTGTTATTTTTTTTCAAGAAGCTGGTAGTAGCATTTTTTTTACACAGAGGTCTAAAAGGCTTAATTTGCCTCCCAGAACTTTGGTGTACATACACAAGCCTTTAATCTCAGTTCTGGATTCAGAAAAAAGAGCAATAAAATTATTTTTCAAAGTTTGACTTTGACAGTTAAGTATTCGTTTACTGAAGACATACTGGCATTTTTCTCTCTTTAGGACAAGTCCCAAGTTGTTTCTTCTAAGTCACTAATAAAAGAGTCTTTCAGCAGGTCTGTGTCAGTCCTTGGTCACAGAATGTCCATGTTTAGAGTGTCTGTTCTGTCCCTTCCTCCTTTTCCATGAATACCATAGGTTTAGGGGAAGTGTTATTCTTTCATACTCCTTTGGGCAAACCTGTGTTTGTTGGAAGCCATCATGCCTCTGTTCTCTCTGTAGCAACCACAAAGTCAGAGGTGAAAAATTATTCCTATTTCAGTGCTGAAGTTTAAACATTTTTCTTTTAAATGCATGATTTTGATAGTAATGAAAAAGCCTGGCACTATGTGTAACTGCCAGTTTCTAATGTTATAAAATGGTCTACTATGTAGGCTTCACTGTGTCCTTATCTGGACATTCTGCAGTGTTTCTGTTGTGCCCTAGCTCTCCTTTTGTTTTTATACTATTCATTTTAATTGACCTAATTAAAGAATTGTTGTCTACATATAATTCTAAATAGAACAGCTTCGGCTGTGAAGTTCAGATTATATCAGAATTTAGAAGTTTCATAGGTGATGTGAACTTTCTGTGACATTTAACCCCATCTGGAATAAGTTGTTTCATTTATTTTAGTAAAAGTTTATTACTATTGTCATCAAAGCAGAGTGCAAGATCACCTCAGAGTTACTTGTAACTCAGTTCATATCAGTTCAGGACCTCAAGGGCACAGGTCTTCACATGTTAAGGCAGCTGAAATATATGGGGTTTTAATTAATCGTTATTCACTCATTGAGTTAAATATGGTTCTGTTTCAATGAGCTAGAATAAAACTTTCTTAGGGGCTATGGCCAGGAAAGTTTGATATAGTCTGTTCTTTAGGGACTCTCCTGCAGGGTACTGAACTCATTGATCATGAATGTAGGACATTAAAGGAACAGTGCTTTTAAAAGATGTTTTCTGGAGGTGTGTTAATCTCTGGCTAAACCGGTCATGCACAGTTTCTGCATGAGATCATTCACAGCACTGCACTTCCTTCCCAGGTCCAGACATGAGAGCAAACTGATGACAATACATCCATAATATTTTTGTATACGTCCTTCCGATGTTTGATATAGGCAAAAATTAAGTATCTTGTATATATTTAGTTGACAGTGTACTAGTGGATTTTTATGTTCTGAAGATTTAAACTCATATTTCCAGACTAGCTGTAGAGGAGATAGTATTATCACCTGGTAATTCATTTTTTTATCTCTGACAGGGTACAGTTATTCTTCAGAGTAAAGAAACTAACACCTTTACAGAGGGTGTCATGCCTGCCAAGAGAAATGGTGGTTTATTTTTGTTAGAAAAGTGTAAGAGAGAAGTCAGTAAAAGAGGAGGACAGGACTTCTGACAAATGACAAGTGTTAAGGTTTCACAGAGAGTTGGAAAAAGGTGAAAAAGCATTGCCTATGTAGAACAATTCTGGTTGGCTTGTTTAAAGGAAAAATAAAATGGGTTAAACTTAAGACAGTGTGTATTTGAGCTATTCTGTATTTTTCTTCTTAATTTTCATATCTTTTGCCTTCTCCTATTTTTTTATAGTACTTGAAATATTTTGGAAGATACCTTTATAAAGATGGTTCTGTAAACTTCCTCACCCTTTGTTGCGTCGTGAGTGAGTACAGCTGCGTGTAATTCCCTAAACTTCAGGATGAAAACTGAGTCCACTTATTTTAATTCTGCTGCCCATTAACTTTAGGTGGAAGACAGGAATTCTAAGCTGAAAACAGTGTGCATCTCAAACTGGCACAGAAGTCTGTTTTTGCAGATTATGGTGGGTTTAAGAAACCTCTGAACTGTCACGTACCATCTGAATTAATGAGGCCGTACAGGTCTACGGTCTCTAAAAAGGCCCATCTAGATTAGAACTGATCAATCCTGTGGTGGGCTGCTGAGTATTATTAGAGTGACGACAGATTTAGGTTTTGTGTAAGCATAATTTCATAAAGATCATCAGCTGTATTCTTTAATTAGTGATGATCACCTCTAACTTGTCTGTAGTGAAAGTTCTTCCAAAACCATTAACGCACATTTGCTGAAATGTAACTTTATGAAGAGAAATAGAAGTTAAAGATATGATTTATAAGTAAGAAAATGTGTTCAGAAAAATTCAATGTGGAACACAAATCCTTTCAAATACTTGAATTTCTGACAGAATTTCTATTTCTATCTCATGCATGAATTTCCACCTTCCTATTGAAGTCATTACTTTTTCATTTTTATCAATAAAATTAACTTTAAAATCAAGTAGTGACTGAAAGATAATGTAACTCATATTGATATACCTAAAACCAAAACTGCAGTTTTGAACTCCATTTAACATTGAAGAACTCAAAAATATTCTGATTCAAATTTGACAGCTGTTGTTTCTGTAATCAGTTAATATAAAGCCTGTGATCCGAATACTAATAAGACTTATTTCTTTTTAACATAAATACTGAATGCTAAGCCTAGTGGAGTGCTGAAGACAATGGAATTTTTAAGATATAAATGTGGAAAAAGAAAAAAAGAAAGCTTTGTGGTGTGTTAAATATCTCCTGTTCTATAATTCTACAGAAATAATTCCACAGAAGAAATTGATCGCTTCCTGCAGCACCATCTAAATGATTTATCAACTGTTTGCATGATGCTATTGGTAGCACTTAAAAAATTATTCTCTAGAAGAACAAGGGACATTATTTTGTTAGCAGACCTTTTTATTTTTTGCTTTGTGGTTTTGAATCCCAATTATGATCAATTGAATATCACAAAACCCATAAGGTATCTAGCCTTTAATTTCCTACCCTTCAATATCAAATGGTCAAAATAAGTGGTTGTTTTAGAGTGATTATGATGACCATAATGAGGCCTGACACTTGTGACACTTCAGACATGCAACCACCAGCAGCTCCATCACAACAAAGGAGCTCGGAGTGCGGCACATTGTGGTGGTGGGGAGAGTTGTGAGTTCACGGCTTTGCACAGCAGATGTGGCCGCACATCTTTGCACCCCTAAACACACATGCTCATCCAGTCTGACAGATCAGACAATGGCACAAAAAAACCATCGTTGGTGCTTAAACAAAGACAAAGCTGCGTGCTGAATGCATTGCCACCAGTAAATTTTCCAAATGGAAAACAATGCATATTTTATTAATGAAAAATAAATTGAAACAGGGATGACAAATGCATTAGTGCTTTTTTAAAATGTTTTATGAATGCGTATTCTCTTTATTTCTAATATTTACCTTCATACCATCATGCAAATGATTTTGTTAATTAGTTGGATATGCTTCACACAACAAATGCAAGGAAGCTAGGGGAAGGGAAGCTGGGGGACTACACTAAGAGAGATAAAAAATTCATCAATCAAATGAAATATGATTTAGCAGTCTTTAGTGTATAAACTGCATTTTTCTTTAATATTTATTTTGAAGAAAATATAAATGTATGAATTAAAGTCTTTAAAGTCAACTCTACCTGGGTAATTGAAAAATTTATTCTTAAAGAAGGAAATAGAAGCCCAATTTTCTATTCAACTTAACAACAACAGAGCATTAAAAAGTGAAGCTAGATATGTGCATATTTACCATAAGGGGGGGGGAACTGGGCAATAATGGGCTCTGGAGGCTTATTTGGAGACAGCTGCACTTATCTTGAATCAGGAAAGTGAAATAGCAGCCCTCGTGTGCTGTAGGTCAGTCACAAATGTCGACTTCAGAGAGCTATAAATCTGCAGCATTACTTCAGCTGCCGAATCTGAGAACTCCCTTCTAGCATTTTCCTATAATTTAAAGATTATGTAAGGTGTATAGTGAGAGTGTTCGATGAAAATATTAATTTAGAGATAAATCCTCTAAATACTCTAAAGCAGCCTTCTGCTGAGCAGGATCATCTTTTGGTACACTTCAAATAGGAATTGCTACTAGTTTTGTCAACAGTAGGAGGTCATGGATGACTGCCAAACAAAATAAGGACTTTTTCAATAAAATGCTTACAGTTATAAGTAGTCACAGAATATCTTCCCTGTGCCATTTTATTAGTGATATTTATACTTGGATATATTGTTTCATACTGACATTCCTTGACAGAAATCATAATTGTGAAATGAGCTGGAGTAAAAAGCAATTAATCACAATTAACTCATTCTGGCAGGTCCAAAAAAGATATTTCATTGTCACTTCTGAGTGTTTTAAAGGTATTATCCAGGCTCACAGATTTTGTATCCCACTGTGAGGCTGCTGGTCTTCAAAATCTGATATTTACATGTTAAAATCCAAAGCTTTTAGGAAAAATAGTTACATTTCTTAGCAAATTAGTATGTTAATTACTGTGAAATAGAAAAGGGGGTTATATTGTTTTAACTTCATCAGCATGAGCTACAGGAACAGACCTTTTAGCTCTTGATAATTGAACCTTGTAGTTTGGTATACAGATTTTTTATTTTCTGGCCTGTTGGTAGAATTTTTGTAAGATATCAGTTCAATGAGGAAAAAATAAAGTTGAAGTTCCAGAGGGGGTTTTTGCAAGGTAAAGTGAAACCAATGATAAGTGACAAGCTTGCCTGTGATAACATGAACTCAACTTACAAAACTCCAAGTGCGGTATTTTAGTTTAAACACCAGTTTTCCAGCCTTCAGATTGTGCAATACATCTACAGTTCATCAGTATGCAGTACACATAAGCTACACAGGCAATATTCATGAGCTGATTTTAGCGGACCAGGTGAGTGTTCAAATGAATGAATTAGAGTGTCAGACACTACTGTAGTTCATAAGTTCCTGAATCTGAAGTTGATGATGAAACTTTGTTAATTCTGAAGATGAAGTATATTAGACCTGAAAAATTGTCTCTTAATACCTGGAAAATGAACATAGCCCTTTACATGCAAAAGGGTCACAATTCTTTCATCTGAAATGCTCAGCTAATACAGTCTACTTTTAATTGCATATCACAGTGGTCTTTGAGACATATGTATTAACAAATGTTACATTTGTTTGTGCGTATGCTGTTCAAGATCTCTTTTATCATTCTGGTTGAGTAGCATTCAATCTCTGTCAGGTTCAAAAAGTGATCCTCTCACCTTTGTGAAAATTGGACAAGTGCTTAAATATGTTTCTTTTATATATATAAAATTTTTCTTTTAGTTTTAGGGATATATGAAGAATGCTTTCTAAACAGCTGTCTAGTAATATTTTCCATGGCAGTATGGCATTTCAGTATGTGAAAGCTTGATTTACAATTTCAGTTTTCTGTTCCTTTTTTTTAAATTTTTTTCTAAGGGACTTATCTAAGGATGTACAAATATATTGCATGGTGTAGAAAATTATTTTTTCTGTTCTTAGTCCACTGTAAAGGTTTAACATCCCAAAAAAACTTCTCATGTTTTATTTTAGTCAGCAAAGTGGACAGTGATATTGAGTGCACCCCCAGCAAGTTTGCTGGTGACACCAAGCTGTGTGTTGCAGTTGACACGCTGGAGGGAAGTGACACCATCCAGAGGGGCTTTGACATGCTTGAGACGTGGATGCACACAAACCTCATGGAGTTCAACAAAGCAGAATGCAAAGTCCTACACTTGGGTCATGGCAATCCCAAACACAGCTACAGGCTGGGCAGAGAAGTGACTGAGAGCAGCCCTGAGGAGAAAGACTTGGTGGTGATGGCTGATGAAAGCTCAAAATGAGCTGGCAGCATGCACATGCAGCCCAGTGAGCCAAACGCGTTCTGGGCTGCATCCGAAGGGGCATGGCCCGCAGGGCAAGGAGATGATTCTGCCTTTCAGCTCTGCTCCTGTGGGACCCCACCTGGAGTGCTGTGTACAGTTCTGGTGTCCCAACAGAAGAAGGACATGGAACTGTTGGAGCAAGTCCAGAAGAGGGCCAAGAAGTTCATAAGAGGAACACCTCCCCTGTGAAGACAGGCTGAGAAATTTGAGGCTATTCAGAGTGGAGAAGAGAATGTTGAATGGAAAACTCATAGCAACTTTCCAGTAACTAAAGGGGACCTACTGGAAAGCTGGAAAGAGATGCTTCATCAGGCGCTGTAGTAATAGGACAAGGAATAATCAGTGCAAACTGAATAAGAAGAGAGTTACCTAGATATTAGGAAAAGATTCTTTACTCTGATAGTAAGGTACTGGAACAAGTTTCCGAGGGAGGTTGTGGATGCCCCAAGCCTGAAAGTGTTCAAGGTCAGGTTGAACTAACAAGTCTAGTGGGAGGTGTCCCTGCCAAAGGTATGGGGGGTTGGGTTTAGATGTTGTTTAAGGGTCCCTTCCAATCGTTAACATTCTATGATTCTATGGGTTTTCTTTTCTGTTCATTTCATTCAACCACTTAGAGACACTAAGACAGAGTCTATTGTTTCATTACATCCCTATGTCAGTTACCAATAACATCTCAATATTTTGCATCCTAGCTTTGTATCTGAAATACAAAGGCATAGTACTCAGCTAATTTCTCTCCTTCATGTGCTAAAAACATAAAGGGATCTGAATTTAACATAGACATAATCTCAGAAATCTTTTATAACCTTAGTTCACGCTGGTTCCATGAAAGAAGTGCATTCTCCTCAGATCAAGCAAGTGTAAAACATATATTATAGTATTAAATACAGACCTGTATCACAGAGGGGAGATCATACTCCTGTGTTGGGATCTAGATATTTTGCCTACCAAGGGAGTTGGAAGGCTCTGTGGTACACTGAGGCAAGATCTTTTCTGTTGGTGACCATCAGCTCTCCATGCAGTATGGCTGCCTGTGGTGTTCAACGCTTCTCCCTTCATCTCTGTTGCATCAGTGTATCTCCTTTAGACCACAGCTTTTCTCAGTAGGAATTAAAACTAACATAAGCTGTTTTTCAGAGCTAAAGTCTCTGCAAAGTTCTCCAGAGCACTAAGTTTCCCTATCCAAACCAGTCTCGGCCAGGTAACTCCCACCTGGAATTGCTCGCCAGAAATCTGAAGTTATATGTACTAGTTTCCTGTGAGCAATGCAGGAAGACTTCACAGCTCATATTTTACATTAAGAACACTGATAAAACACAAGCACTTATACTTCAGGTGGGAAAGTTTTGAAGTCAATGCACCTGACCACATTCCTACAGATCACCTGCTTCAGAGCACATCATTGTAATAACAACCAACCTGTTTGCCATTTTAGAGAGAGGTGGAATCACACTACAAAAATACTTTGGGAGTTATCCTGTCTTGGGCCCCATGCTCTGAAAGTCCTTTGTCTAGTCTTCAATGGATAGAGATCAGGATTCTCTAATATGTAATAGTATCTCAGAGATGTGTAAAATAGGTAGACAGAACGCCACTAGAAGAAATGCTAAAATAGTTTGCGTGAGGCTAGTCTTAAATGCAAAAGTAAACATTGTTTCTGGGAAAAATACAGTGAATTTTAATAACTTTAAAAATAAATATAAAAGATTTTTTTTAATTAAATGCATGCAGAAAATTGTTTTGCACGTTGCTTCAGTAAAAAAACTGAAATAACTGCCAAGTAACATCTCATGTAACTTTTCTCTACTATTTTCAGTCATTTTTTGAAATGACTGGTTTCACAATCTGACTAGGGCATAAATTTAGATCTCTGTGATACTCAGCTTTTTTCTATGTTCACTCCCTGTTTTTGAGGGGTGGTTTTTTCGGTGGTTTTTGGTTTTGTTTTTGGGGTTTTTTGATACAAAAATTACAGGGTATTTGTTCTCTAGATACCAGGATAGATATGTGATTTTCAAGCATATGTTGACATCAGTTTTTCGTAGGCAGTGTCTACAGTATTTTCAGTAAATTTACCATCATTGATGGGAGAGGGTGCAAAAAGTCCTTTTATTTCTTAATGCAAAGATAAGGAGGTTAAGGAAAGAGAACCCATGAAGTTCCTTCAGGGTTTTATCATTAAGTGCGAACAATGCTGTTGTCTCCTGGATAAGCCATAACTATGAATTCTACCAATTCAATTAAGTATATCTTTCTAGTTGTAAAAATTACCAAGCAATATGAGACTGTTGGAAAGGTGACCATTGGACCATGGTAGCTATTCACTCTGGTTTTATTTCAGGATTTCTGTGTTATAAAATTTTAAAGTTCTAAATAATGTTGTAGCGGTTATTGTGGTGGCTTTTTTGGGGTTTTTGTTTATTTGGTTGGTTGGTTGGTCATTTTTGCCTTTTTTCTTTTTTGCTTTTTTTTTTTGCCTTTTTTTTTTTTTTTTTTTTTTCTTTTTTCCAAAACTGTTTTTCGGAAATGCTTCCTTTAGGACATGGACTATTTAACTTCTTTTTCTAAGAGAAAACAGGAACTGTACAGCTTAAGCACTCAGCTTTGTGTCCTTCCTACTGCTTTTCAGGTAAGTCTGTTGTATGGGCAAAACCAGTCATAACATCAATGTTTTGAAGAGAAAATTCCATCATAGCTGAACTGTGTGTACTGCTTCTGTTTAGATGATATCTATCAGAGCAGCTCTCTTGATATTTTCTATTTGGCATAACTGTTTACCAACTTCATAGCTAATTTACCAACTTCACCATAGCAAGATTAATTCTGTAAAATGTTTTGCAAAAGCAGTACTTTACCAAAGCACCTCTCTTGGCAGAGGCTTCTGAGACAAGCAGGCCATGGCTGGAGCAGCAAAGATTTCCTGAGAAGCCCTTTGGACAGATGAGCTCAAATGGCTATTGGGGGAAAAACTGTAACATGCTTTATGGTCTCAGTGCTCTCTTGTTGCAGTATCTCACCCACAAATCTAAAAAATAAGGCTGCTATTTTCCACATGGGACAAGCCCAAGGCAGTTGTTATAACACGTCCTGCCTTTGGTTGTATTGAATGTCTTTTGAGGTCAAGGATCATAATGGGTGCAGGAAGGGCTAACCTGCTAATATAAATCTTATTAAAGAGCTTCAAACTGTATGGAACAATTTTTGTTATCTGTTACCTCTATGCAGCATGCAAAGTGAGTCTTTATTGCTACAATTCGTAGGTAACACCAGGGTTGCTTTGATGCATTTAGAGACTACAAAAATCATGGTGATGGAAGGGGCCATGACAGCTTCATGAGATTTGTTTTGCAAAGATCATTTGTAATGAAGTATAGAGTAGTGTTTGCAAAACTGAAATCCAACTTTTGGCCAGGCATCCAGAAAAATTTCTCAGACTTCTAGAGACGAAGCTCTTTTAACTTGTTTAGGAAATGTAAATCTGTTAATAAGTCTCCTTAAAGTATTAATTTGTTTTGATTAATGGGTTTTGACAGACAGAAATATATGTAAAATCTTGACCCTTCCTACCAGTAGTTTTCTTTGGTACAGTATTTGTAATGACTTTAGTGTCTTAAGGTATTGTTGCATGGTGAACTGGTATGCATAACTCATAATTAAGGCTGTAATCACAGTTTCTATTTTTGACTATTGTGTCTATGTGACTATTTCTCACAAAGCTGTTTTATCATTTTTTCCATGAATTGCATACCTTTTAGTTTATATGTTCAATGTTGTTGATATAGATATCTTTCAAACACACACAAAAAAAAGAGTACATCTTCTCTTCTTCCAAACACTTCCTGACAAAGTAATTTAGAACAGCACAGTAAATGTAGACACATAAAGAAAGCAATTTCTAAACATAATCAATGTCCTATATTTTTCAGTACCTTTAAATTATTCTGATTTAGAGTAATCAGTTGGAGGTGCTTTACAAAATGACAAAGTTTTCTGAGTTCTGTTCCACAAAATTTCAAGCCTCTTGGATATGCATTTCAGAGGACACAAAAAGTAAAGATACTAAAATTCATATTTTAATATCTCTTGAGCGATAGAGGAACTCCTAGTCTATATGAATAAGCTGTTTAGAAGATCAAAGAAGTGTTATGTACAAACACAGACATTTTTGGGAGTGTTTGCGTTAAGCTAGATACAAAGTGCTCCTGGTGATTCAAAAGATCAGATGACCCAATAGCATAGACATCGGCTCTAGTGTGGGTATAGAAGTTCACTCTATCTATTTCTTATGAACTTGTGCTTGCCCTGTCAAGAGTCTGGATATACTCTTTCTGGTGTCGTTTCATGGCTTTTCATGCTCAATATCTGAGGTCAAATAAGATCTACTTTGACGGTATCAAAGTTGCTGAGGCACTTCATCTGTAAGTGTGCAGTACTGATTTTTCTGCCTAAGAATGTGAAAAGCTCTGTAATGAATCTAAGAGTTAAATTAAGTGAGCTTGAAGTCTCTCCACCCTAGAACTGCTCAAACATATTAATTTATTTCCTTTCAATGATAAGCTTAGACAGGGATTTTTATGGCTTATGGGTGCAATTTAAAAAAATACAGATCATCAAAATAAAACCTCTGAAGAATAGTAGGGAGGAGAATGGAAGAACACAGAAGGCTTACCATGAATATTTTCTCAGCCTCCAAGAACATTTTATGATCAAAATCAGGGTTTTTGTCTGGTGGGGGCTACATTTCTTGGACAGGCTTGAGATTCATGCCTCAGTGATCCAAAGTGTGTCTGGGCCTAAGTCTCAACAGTTGTGGACATTCTATTTTCAGAAATTAAAAATTGTGGAGTTAAGCTTTATCACCATCTCCTTGTGCTTCTGTTATTTTCTTGTTGGCTGTATGCTTGTTGCTTTGTGTCTGTACTTTTCCAGTCTTCTAACTGCCACAACACAATTGTTTCAGCAGAAGGATAGACCACTGGAAAGTGATAACTGATAGTACAAAAGTAAAACCCAAATCTTCTGTTCCATATGTTCTGTGAGCTCAGTGAGCTCTCTGTTTTCCTTTTTTCAGCCCCTTTTTCTTTTCAATTTCTTCCCCTTTTCTTTCTAGGAGAAAGAAACAATCAAACTCTGCCTTTTACACTGTTGTGAAACGAAAATTTGAAGAAAATCTTATAGACATGTGTAACACAATAAAATATTTTACTGTCTCCTCTGCATTTTCAAAGTCAGATAAAATTCTATGGAGGTATTTTACCTCTAAAGGTAACAATTTACTTGGCAATAGTTTAAGTTGTATGTTCCTGAATTTCTTTCCATGTAAATCAATGTGGCAGAAAATTAAGGTTACTGGACCTTTATGGAGATGAAGACCATATCTGATTTTTTTTTTTTTAACAGAAATAAATTAAAAGCATAACCAATTTAAACAAAGCCTTTAATCTGAAAGTGCAGAAAGTGTGATTTTCACACTTGCGTAACTCTTGACTGAATTTTGAGTCTGATGTATCCATCTTTTTTTTTGTTTGTTTTTTTTTTGTTTGTTTTTTTTTTTTGTTTTACATGCAACTCTTCCTTGCATGATCTTTTTCGTTCTTTCCTTACCAGCTTAGTCGGAAATCACAGATGATTCTCTGGTGGGTGAGTCAAAATAAACTCTCCTTCTTGCCAATAGCCATTTTGGCAGTTTTTGTTCATTTCAGGACAGCACTACTTTATGAAAGAAGTAAATGGCTAGACATAGTCTAAGACAAAGTCAATCACTGCAGCCTGCAAATTGATAGAAACATAACGGGCTTACAAAACTACCTTTTTGAAGATGCAAGATGAAAGAAACACAGGTCACAGAAGCCTGTAGGGACGCAAGTTTAGTAGACTTTATGCAGCAAAATTAGGTGACAGGAGTTTTCTGCTCATGAAGCTGGTGGTGTGTGCACTCATTGCTGAAATACTGAAGTGTTACAGGGGTTGGACCCACCACCACACTGTAGTCATAACATCATCGTGTTATATGACTACAGGATGGTGTTTGGTCCAATCACCAAATCATGTAATGCCTACTTTGTTTTCATAGGTCATTATCTAATATAAAGATCAAGGTATACAGTAGAAAAAAGTTTTTTTAAAGCACGTGGCTGTGTGTGGAGATTTTAGATATCTTATTGTGGATATCCCAGACTCACATAACATTTTTTTGTGTGTTAATCAATAATTTACAATAAGAATGATTTTGTGATGCTTTTTTTTTTTAATGTGCTGACTAATGCCATTTCAATTGAGATTCTAGATAAGAGAAAAATGTAAACACTAATTTTATTTTGAAACTTCAACAAGCGTTTGTTTTAAAGCATCCTTATGTGCCATTTTACTACTTTTGACATTTCAATGCATAATGTTTCAAATATAATGTGAGCATATAGGGGGTTTTGTTGGGTTTATGGTATTTATTTTATATCATTTGTGCGAAATCAAGAGGTTTTGCACTGGTTAGATAAAATATACAATTTTCCCTTCTCGCTTTAATATGGGTTATATTTCTTTAAAGTAAGGTCCATAAATAAATAAATAAATAAATAAATAAATAAATAATCTGTATCTATATCTATCTAAAGATAGATAGATATGAAAGTTAACATTTTGAAAAAAGAATTGAGTGTCTGCTGTCTTTAAGCTAAAAACCCAAAAGCAAAACAACAGGATAAACTGGTGAATGCATCAAAGAAAGAGTTAAAAAGGATGAGCATAGTTTTTTTTAATTCCTGTAGATATTAGCTAGTACTAAAGAAACTGTAGAGATCTTTCTAAATCTAACTGACACCAGTGGGTTTTAGAGCTCACTAACTTGTGACTTTGCAAAGTGTTCCTTCACATTGCTTTTACTTCACACCAAATATTATGTGTACTGGAAGTAACTGTGAAACAGAATTTGTTGGTAAAAAGTATTGCATTAAATGGTTGTCTTCCATAAAATTTTCAAACAGAAATCAATAAAAGAGTGTGTGGTAATGTGCAAATTTTCATTCAATTTGTACTGATTTGACCCTTCAGAAGGTTAAGGTAGTTTAATGGTTGAAAGCACATTGCTGTGCAGCAAGCTGCAGAAGTCAAAGGGTTAGGGGATTAGGATTTAATTTCCTTTTAGCCATGGCCATGTCTGTTTTCTGTCTAAACTACTTCTTGTTCCCATTTAACCCGTGCCTTTAAAGACAAAAGGGGTTAGAACTTGCGGGCCTCCGGCTTCATTTTAACAAGATGTCTCTAGCACTTTGGTGAATAATTTGTCATAAATGTCATAGGTCAGGGAATGTTAGAAACTTACAGCCTACAGATGGTCATTATGACAGCAGTTAAGTTTCAGAAGCAAAAGATGCTTTGTGATATTTACTCTGGCATGTGAATATTACACCTCTGAAGAATATTTTCAAGTTCACTCTTAAAATGGACTCATCCTTTTTATCACCCACTTCTTAACTAGAGCTCACAGAAGCCCCTGAGCCAAATCTTCCCATTGCTCAGAGTGTTCAGTGGAGTTCCTTCCAGCAGCAAGATATATCTGTAGAACAGTCTATTTTGTACACAAAGACTAGGAATTTTCCAGAATTCCTAGACACAGAAAAACTTTGTTGTTCTGGTAAAAGAGGAAGAATTTCTTTTTCATTCTTATGCTATTTTCTGCTCTGTTATTTGTTTTCAAATATACTAGAAATGAAGGCTTCATGTATTCACAAAATGGGCTTGTCATGATAAGACAGTGTTTTCAGTTGAAATCTGTAATATTTTTATTTGCAAGATACCACCAGACCTAAGAAACTTTATCTAAGCAGGATACATTATATACAATAATATATAAATATATAAATACAAAATATTTAAGATTTTAAAGAGAAGGAAGAAACTATTAGGGGCAACCTCAGCCACAAAACTCCTGCAGCCCAAAGTCACATTTAAAAAATCTCTCTTCAATATGCATATGTAGATCACTACACTCAGATCTGCATGGGAGTTGTTTTATAGAAAAAAAGCTGTCTATTCCTTCAAGAGAACTGGCTGACTAGTTGGCTGATCTCTTATAAGCCTTATGACAAACACTAATCTTGAAGAGAGAACAAGCTGGTCTTTTTTTACAAATCAGCTCTATTGAAAGCGTTTAGTGCATAAGGGCTGTAGATTCAGATAAGTGCAGGAATATAGATGTAAACTTGTGTCTGACAAGCTGACAGGCAGGCAAATGGGTTTAATATCGCTCATAAGTGAAGGAGGTGGGTGAGCAAAAGGTAAAAGATAAGACTCTCTTTCCAAGATAACGAGTTAAGTCAAAAAACCTCTGCTATATTTAGTAGGAAGAAGCTACGTTCTGCAGATATGCTTGAAGCAGCATTCAACAGGTCATCATTCAGACTGAGAGAAATAATTTTCTTGCTAGACACTGAGGAACCTGTTTTACTATGTCTCATCCAAGTCAGTTGTACTTTGTGAAGGTCACTAACTGACATGTTTTATGCATGTGAGAAAATAATTATAGCAACAGTAGCTGGAATTTGAAGACATAGTCTGCTTTCCAGGAAAATAAGGCTGTATCATCCATTTGTGTGCCTGGTAGTTCCCCTTTAGTAATTTTTGACCAGTTGTCCTGTTTCAGAAAAAAGGTTAAAAAATAACTCCGTAAGTTTCCTGAAAATTAGTGACTGGGTACGGAAGGCAGACCCAATTTATTCCTGTAGTACAAGACTATCAGTAAGCAGTGCTCTCAGACTCTCGGTGCAGGATCAGTGCTTCCTTGCATACAACCCACCAAGATGTTCTTATTGCCAAAGGGGTAGGTGGTTGGTGGTAGGTGAGACTTAGTTCCTAAAGTCATCATCTCAGTATGGGAATAGGTGGGGTGCACTGGTAATTAGTGCTGTAAAAAAGTCTATCAAAGTCCTCAAGAAACCACGCTCAGTTTGTTCCACTGCTGAGAGGACAATTTGTCTTCTCTTTGCAAAGTCACAGAATAACTACCTGCAGCACAAAAGGTTTCTTCCTCCTCCAAGCTCAGGACCTCATGTTCCCAAAAATGTGTACTTTATGTGTGCTTCATTCTTGTTCACAGTGATAAGAATTTTCTCATGGTGATGAGGGTTTTCTCAATGCTTAGAGTGTGAAGGGTAGAATCTGTGGTTCTTGGCACCCTCAATGTTTCCAAATTTTGTATAAAGAGCTGCCAGCTACCAACTTGTGAACCTTGCAGTTAGTTATATCTTCTTGTTTTCCCTTCCAGAATAAAAAGTCAAATAGAATGCTTATACTGGCTAAAGGTCACGAGAGAATTGTGAGGTGATCTTTTCTCCAGGGTCACCATAAATGAAATATGCAATTTTTACTTCCAAAGGCTTCAGAAAAGAGAGATGAAAACCTGAATGATATTACCTTTCACAGCCTGAATTCTATTTTATGCTCTTGCAAGGCCTCCAGAGTCCTGGTGACCCCAATAGCTGTCTGTGAGTGAGTGGACTACAATTCCTAGCAGTCATTACAACAGATTTGATCAGCAACTACCTTTATTTAAACACTTTATAATTAAAATCTGTCCCAATGATTGATAAGTATTGGATCTAGCTCCCGCTGAAATAGTTTAGCTATTCCTAGTCTCTGGATTTTCCAGGTCCTGATAGTGACAAAAAAGGAACTTAGGCAGCTAAGAGAAAGATATCACAGATGGTACAAACCTTCATGTGGAGGATTATTATTTTATTATTGCTTGAGGAAATACAAGCAATACTCAAGAAAATTCTGAAATTCATACAGAAGGTAGTAAATTATACTTCAGACACTATTAAAAAGATACTAGGTCTTTCTAGATTTTAAGTACATGATGAAGCATTATCAATATGTTCTCTAATTTCAGACATAGCAGGAACTGTAACTTTCACATGGTAAATTCTTCTGCCTATAGCTTTACCTAACTTTTCAAAAGACATCCAATTTGGTATAACATGAACACATTTTTTGAAGAAAATTTGGAAGCAAACCCTTCTTTTGTGTTATTCCTCCATTTAGAATTGAATATTGTTTGATATTATTCAATAAACCAGTAAAATCACATGCATTTTTACACAAATATGTCATATACCCTTAGTCAGTGTTTAATAACTGACAAGTATGTATGTAGAGTCTTCTTTTGATTACCATTTATTGGGTGCTATGTTTCCTGCAGTTCCTACTTAGTAATTTGAGGATGGAAAAAGGAAAAGATCAACAGAAAGTTAAATTAAGGGTTGTTCTGAAAGTTTCCAACATTTATATGTAGTAAGCGAGAAACATTTAAATACAGCACTGTGTAATGTAGATCAAGCGATCATTTTATTTTCCTAACAACTCTCTCAGGTGGAGTAAAGACATTACTGGATGTAGATGTAAGATGCTTATGTAAAAGCACAGAAGGTGATCATTAGCACTTTTCAATTAAACTTATGAAAAAAAGAAATTTCTTTTCTCATGTTAAGAATACTATTTCACACATACCCAGCACTTACCAATTTGTAGGATTCTTCAGAGACTGACCCTTCACACATATAAGCATGTGTGTACACTGCATCACAGAGAAGAATGTATTTGACTTAGTATTTCTGCAGCAAATCCACATCTCTGTATGCTCCACACTGAGCAATTTTGCTTACAACTACACAGCTGTATGCTGATCTTGCAGGGTAGTTACCACAACCTTTCTTGGAGTGTAGCTGCTGTATAGAGAGGAGAGAGAGGATTTATTGACATATGGCACTTGGGATCTTTCTATCCTTAAAAAAGGCACAAATGAAAGAGAAATGTCCAAAAGCAATGCCTTCCACGGAGTGAAAACTTTCCCACATCCTTTTAACCTATCTCTTATTTTCCTAAGGTCTGTTTTTGAGTGGTGAGATTTCCCCCAGAGTTATGAGAATATTATGGTAAAAGAGAACATGTATTAGCAAAATTATTGACATTGCCTTCACCATAGTAATAAGAAAGTCAGGAAACTATGCCTTGGTAAACGAAAACATCCTGACATTTTAAAATGTAATCAAGGGTTTCTGTGGGATTTTCTTAGTTTGTAATTTGCTTTAAATATTACATTGTTTTCATTTTTTTTTTTAGTTGATAATGCATGCCATAGTTTCAAAATGTAAAGAAGCATCTTAAACTTATGAAATCAAGGAAATTATTAGGTGTGTATGCTGTATTGAAATCTCTATTTAGATCCCATACATATATAGATTAGATAAAAAGTAATGGAATGAAAGGTATCCCGGATATTATTTGCTAGCCTTAACATTTAGTGATGCAACGTTTAAACAATATGTAGATCTTTGCACAAACTGCTTCAAACACTTCCAAGCACATAACTAGCAGTAACAATCTACCATCTAAAACCTCACGTTTCTTCTCTTTTCCATTTGTATTTTTCCTGTTTCTGTTCTATTCACATTAAGTGAATATTATGACCAAATTTATGACAAAAAACAATTTTGCAGGAAATTTAAGTGAAAAAACCCACAGAAGTATTTCTAATTATCCAGGTAAGGAATCTGAAAGCACGGTTCTAAATTACTGCTGTGTTGTAAATACAAAAAAATAACTGTTGTAGTGCTATTTTCCCTCAGTCACTTCTGGGTGGCAGAGTACGCACGGAACAGCTTCAGGAGTGGTGCTCCATATACTAACAAGCAATTAGTATAACACATGCATTAAAAAAAAAAAAATAAAAAAATTAAACGTCCATAACTCCTAGGTCTTGGAAGTAGAGGTGGCCACTAATAGTTGAAATGGAGTAATAAATAGCTATAAATATTTAGGCTTTATAGTTCGATTTGTTTGTAGAGGTATCTATTAGCCTGCTTGTGAGATGGTAAATTCCTGCCTAGTACAATGCAGCACAACAGGCAGCTTCAGTGTGCACGCAGACAAAGAGCCCCAGGGAGCCCCACCCTCGCATATTTTGCTTTACGACAACATCCCTTGTTCACGAAGCCCCTTTCAATTATAGTCTTTGTTAGTAATGTTTATTTTTTTCTTTCAAATCTCTTCTTCCTTCAGTCCCAGTCTTCCAGACAATCAGCTCGCTGGAGCCTGCTCAGGGAGGCAGAGAAAGAGAAAATGAAATCCAGCAGATGTCTACTGGGGTAAAAAACACTTCCAAATCCAGCCAAAAAACCATCCTGAGGAGGGGGGGCAAAGAAATCAGATTATTAATATTGCTGCTGTTGTTGTTACTGTAGTAATAGTAGTGGTAGCTGTTGGTATTATTGTTATCATTATTACTGTTGTTATTATTGTTGCTGTTGTGATGATGATGATGATGAATATTATTGTTAAATACATTTTGTAATTCTCCTTGTGTTATTACCCAAAACTGTCTCCCACCTCTCACTGAGGATGCAGTTTTGTCACGTGGATTCACACTGACAAGAATGCTGCTTTAATGTGCTCAGTGAATATCTTTCAACTTGTATCCCTGCTTTTTTTTTCCCCAGATGGTAAAAATGTTATTTATTAAGGAATGACATTTTTCTTCTTAGGCAAAAATGGCACAAATGAGAATCAATTGTGTGATAATATCCAGAGCTTTTCCTTGGTGCTTTCAATTTTTTGCTCTTGTGATTTTTATTTCCTCCCTAGCTTGTGGGGATTTTTGCTTCTGGACATGCGAGATTTTTTGGTTTGGTTTGGTTTTTCGTACAAAAGCAGTTATTTGCTTTCATGCCTGAAGTGCACCACAAAGTGTCTTTTGGAGTATATAACAAAATGTGGCAATCCTGCCTCTATATGACAGATTGTAACAAAATGAAAAAACTGTAAAACACTTTCACGTAAAGATGTTATAATACTAGCTTGCAAGTTTGTAAGATGGAATAAAAAACAAATAAAAAGCAGTAGTTAAAAGTGCCTTCTTTCCACCCCCCTCCCCCCCCAGTCGTTGTATCAGATTAATTAAGACCAAAAGATGGATACTTTGATCAGGAGGTGGCAGCTGTCACTCCAGCATCTGTAACATGCAGGTCTGGAAGCATGTTCTTCCTGTGCTCTGTACTCCACTGATAGAGAAATGCCATGATTCTTCTCGACAACTTTGATATTGTAGACTGATTTCTACAATGTCTCAAATGTATACATGCACATGTACATATATGTGTATAAATAAACACAAAAGTATGTTCACCATTAGAGAACATGTTTCTATGTTGTCCTTCTCAAATTCCAGCAAAAAAAAAAGTGTTAGCATATAAATATTAACATTTAATTAAAAAATATTGCTCCTTTTGTTCCTTGTTGTTTCTGCGCTTAGGAGAGAAAAAAAGTGGTAAATGAAAAAGTCAAAGGTATTGTCCCCAGACAAGGGACAAAAGTTGGCATAGCTCTAGAGTTTAGTAAAGCCTGAAATTTTAGTAAAGTGCTGAAAACATGTTGTTTCAAGAAGTTTAGTCAGCTCAATGTAAAGTAACACAAATGTTGAGAACATTCTCTTTTTTTTACTGAAAAGCCAAATTTTTGTTTCCTAATTTATGAGATTAAAGGGATCATTATATCTGATTATATATAGTTATACATATATCAGGTTATATATGGATATATCTTCTATAATTCAACATATATTTACATTTTTGGTGGGCTTTACCATGTCCTTATGACTCTAAACAGCATTTAACTAAGATATTAGTAATTTTCCTAGCTCTTTTTATCAATAACCAGAAGAGGGGTACTTGTTTTCTTCTGCATTGAAATTTTTGTCACTTGCTATTAACAAAAAATAATCATCTGTGTTGATCATCTGGCCACACAAACCCATATAACCCTCCACAAGGAACACCTGTATTCTAGCTCTTTCAGAAGTTAAAATAAGCCATAAATCCAGTTTCCTGTAAATGAAAAGGATTCATGGACAACTTAATTTGCTGCAGGAAGCCAAGTTCCCTTTAGCCTCCCCATTTCTCAGCCCATGACTTTCAGCATGTCCACCTGCTGAAAACCATGTTTGATTTCCAGGCTGGCAAGCTGCCTCTCAGCAACAAAATGGTGATTTAAGGGGGAGTGGAGGAATTTCTGTCCCTCTGTCATCATTAAGGGGGTTGCCCTATGTTGAAGAGAATGGAAAGTGCGATTTAATGCGGAAAATAAAAAAAACCCAAAGAATTCAAAAAAGGCTGAAAGATTTACCAAGCGAGCCATTGCAGTTCTTGTGACAAGTGTGATGTCCCTGAGGAATTCACTACAGGATGGACTGAAAAGGGGATTAAATCCATTTAAAGGGAGGAAATGTAACAAAAGGAGCACTTTTATGATGTAGCAGCATAAAATAAGGGACTGCTTTGTGCAGCTGATTGTCAAAGTTCTTCAAGTGAAGCAGCCAGTGCTGCAGGCCCCACTCCCCCCGGAGTGAGCAGCTCCCTCTAAAGCCTGTGCCTACACTGGAATAAGAGCACAGCTCTCATTTAGGAATAAATAAGAGATTATTTGTTTGTTTCTATGTACCTTTTTTTTTCCACACCTACCAAAAAGTGGCCTGTAGGGAGATTATACTCTAGTGAAAGTTGCTGCTAATTAAAACAGGTAATTAGTGTTCCTCCAGGCTTTGCAATTTCACTCACTTTTGCCCGCCAGACAACATTAGTTTAAAAGCAATCGAACTTCTAGCAATAACAGACCATTAAAAAGTCGCTTAACAAGTATATCAGTGTAAGGTTACAGTTCAGGCTTTGATTTATCTCTCCTGGGCTATTTAGACAGCCATAGCAAAGTTGGAGGGAAGGGGGATGGGGGAGTTAAACAGTTTTTTATTCAGGTTTAGTTTTGTTGGAGTTTTTGAAGTCATGTCACTGTATTCAGGTGAACTTCAGTTGACAGCTTTCCAAGCCACATTTTAAACAGAATTTGGTTTAAGGCAGTTTTCCAAGAGACCCCTCACTTAGCATTTTGGAAACAGATCATGTCATTAGGACCTTTTGTTTCCACTCCTGATTCTGACAAAATGAGAACTCTTTGGTGACTGTGTCTCTCTAGATGAATAGGAGTTTAAAGGTATTGTTGTTTCATGATAATACAGTCAAAAGTGATTATTTTCTTGCTCTTCAAGAAACTTAAAGAGATTAGTATAAAATTTCAAACGTGGTGATTTATCAATTAACAAAAATATTATTGTAATACTGCTCCTATCTTTGATTAGTATCCAGTGTTCCCATGATCAAAAAACTCACAGCTGGATCATCTTATTTGATGTTGACATATGTTGGATTATACTTTCTCTAAGGATATTTCAGCTTCATCTGAACACCTCTGGAGGTGCAAGGAAATTTTTTTTTATGCATGGATAACACCTAAATTGCAAATTTACAACAGGAGTATGTATAAGTGATTTTTTCCTATAAAAACAAAGTACAATTTTCTAGTGTTCCACCAATAGACACAGATTTTACTTTTAGTTTGGTTATCTGCTATATCTATTGATAATGAACAAGAGAAAGGAAAATATGATTTTTGATAATTTATAAAAATATCTTACATAGATAAACAGCTTGCATAATAGTCTTACTAAAATAGGTTAAATTCAACACTAAACTGTCATTTTAAAGAGGGTTTTTTTTCCATTACATAGCAAGAAACAAGACTGTACAGATGAATTGATTTTCTTGTAATATTAATTTCAAATACACAAAACATACTGGTTTTCATCACAAGCAGAAAAGGTGGAAATATCTACAAGTTTTCCTTTTTCCTTTCTGCTAAAATTTTAATAATTCAGTCTGATAAGATCCATCAGGTTATGTTTATATAGATCTTGATAAAATAACTTCATCATATTGAATAATAACAGATTTAAAGAACAGTTCAGACCTGTCTGAATATCAGGATTTTCTTTAACATTTTAAGCATCTTAGAATTTGGAGGGTTTTTTGACTGCTGTTTTCAATTGACGTCTTCTTCTGTAAGAATAGGCAGAAAGAACCAACCAAGTTATTGGCTTTGTTTCGTGGGTATGCTTTGTTACTTTGCTTTACTGATAAGGATAAGAACAAATCTCCATCCCTGAACAGACTGTGGGGCACCAGTGGGCAGGATCCTCTATGTCTCATGGGCACATAGTAGACTCCTCACAGATTAGCATGAAACCATAAGGGGCAGGATATTAGCTCTTATTTTATGTAGTAAGCCATACTTGCTCAATTCCATTACAATACAAAAGCCAATCTTCAGAAGCAATTTAGAAACAGCAATGGTGTTCAGGTTGAATCAGAGAAATGAAGAAGAAATTTTCTCATGCAAGCTGGTTTCAATGCCCAGATGTCCTCTGTAAATTAATTTAGTGGTTATTTGATTCTAATTTAAACATGAATTGGCCTTAAGATTCAACTCTATCTTACATCTCCTTTCCTTGCCCACTTCTGTTTATTTCAAGTCATGGTTTTTTCTTATGTTGCCTCCATACTTATGGCTTTTTCTCCTTATGACACTTTTTAGAGTAATTTTCAGTTTATTGACAGTATTGAAGTGAAGAATCTCAACAGCATAATACACAAATCACTTAGCAAAATGACCTAGGAACTTCAAGGAACATCAAGGCAGTAAATGGTCACTGAAGTCACATATTTTCAATTAATTAAAAACAATAATTTTTCCCTCCCAACAAGTTTAGAAGCCGACAGTGTTCTTCATTTTTTATCTTTTTTTGTGTAATGATAAGTACTGAATAAAAACAATAATTATTTATAATACTGTTTAGTGAGGCATTCAAGAAAATGAAATTAATCTGCCATATTGTTACAAATGATAATGTGCCTATTTATTTCTTACCTCATAAACTTTCTGCTGTTTTAGAATTCTAATCAGCAAGTGAATAAGCATCCCAGGGAGGGTAACTTCTTGATTTTGTTGCAACATTATCTACACAGTATCTTATTGATCTTTCCACAAAACTCTTAGAAACAAAATGCAGTAATATGCTTACTGCAAAGAATTATCCAACTTACCTTGATTTGAAAATGTTGACATTGATATGGCATCTTGCTTCTTACTCAATTTTTAATTCATCCTATCAAACTATATTCTTGCCATTCTTTTCATACTTCCTAATCTCAAGATGACATAGCATTGGGGTTCAAGATTTCAACCTTGTACTCTTCATGGAAGAAGGACTAGATACACATCCAAAATGCTATTTATGATCGGGAGTGAGTAATACAGATGAATGAGGGATAATAGATGGCTTCCATGTTAAACTGTAGCACAAGTTTAAGTGGTTTGGTTTTAATTTTTTTTTAATCATACTAGACAAAACAATTACAAGTGGATGGATTAATCTAGTAGATTCATTTTGTGTGTTAGGAAATATCATTTCATAATCTTTGCCATGATTTTTGGGGTGTTTTATAAGTCAGGCTGTCAATCTTCAGACACTTTTTCTAAGTCAAAAAAGTAAGAAGTGTTAACACTGGTGGTATTCGTTGTTCTGAAATTGGATGGAAACAGGAGCTGAGTCTTGACAATTCTTTTTTTTTCTTTTTTTTTCCCAGAATGTTCAAATGCTGAAAGGCAAGCACTGACACAGATTTTGATCATCCAATTTTTTTCCTCTTAGTCCTGATTATAAAAGTTATTTGCAGCCATAGCTCAATATTTGCAGATTTGATGAACTTTGAGAAGCAAAACATTTCAATTACAAAACACGAAGATGTCCACTAGCAATAGCTCCTTCTGAAAACATGGACAGAAGATATTTTAGAAAAGCCTTAAAAAACAGGAGCTCTCAATCTTCAGCCTTGTGCTATGTCTGAGGCTGGTTCAAAGCGGAGTTATTCTCATCTGGTTTTACCAAACTGTCTCTGCACGTGGGAATCACAAGTAGTGTTGCATTACTTGCAGGATGCAGGATGATGGGTAATTTTATACTTTGAATGGGCCAGACTGCATCTGGTGTAAACCAGTGTAAATGTAATCAAATTAAAATGCTGCCTGAAGAATGTCGTCTCAGTCTCTGGAGCAGCCCAACCCAACACTGCACCTGTTAAAGTACTGTTGTAAAAATTTTCCTGGTCAGAGGAATAAAATGTGTGGTGTACAAAATTTTCTCAGGAGGTCACTTTTTAATATGTAGGATTAGGTGTCTAATTCAGAAAACACATCTCAGTTTATTTCAGTGTAGCATCTAACCTCAAATTTTATAATTATCTACTATGCAAGGCTGTGTGATATGTACCACTGTTGGAGGAAAGTGATCAAAAATCTTGAAACGTGTGTGACATCAGGAGACAGCAGTAAGCAGACACTGTTTTGCTGTCCTTGTGCTATGTTTTCACCACTAATGGTAGACCGAGTCTCCTCAGTTAGATGTTAAACATTTTGGTGATTTTGAGAGTCAATACATAACACCATTGATTTTGAGGCATAGTTAGAATACATTTGCTTTTTCTCACACTGTGAAGCCAAGTCAGTATTTTTTATGATAATTGAGTGTTCTAACTTTTTTGAGAAAAAAAATCATAGAAATTGTGCACAGAATTAGCTAACCAAATTAGTTAACCATCACTGTTGCCTTTTCTACATTGATTACTTAGCTTTCCTGTATGGAAGACATCTTTATGATTTTTATTATAGTCTTAAAGATCTCCACATTTGCTGTATTTATCTTTCACTTTGGGCATGGCTTCCCTTATTTCATCTTAAATCTAGCTGCATAAGAAATGTTGAATAATATTATTACTTCTTAGGAAACTGAGGGTTTCTGAAGAAGCTCAGGATATTAAAAGCATAGTGAGGATTACTTTTGTTGGTAGCTTCATTACCAAGAGTTTCAAAGAGTATGGGATACAATGGAAAAGCTTACAAAAAAAAAGCCTGTTTCTGCATTTCTACTCGTTGCACTTAATCACTTCTTTTCTTTGAAAAATGTTCAATATTTCTGGACTTTTTGTTCCTCTCCAGTTTTGACAAATACTAGGATATTCAACTCCAGGTAAAAGGCCTTGTACTCACATTATTACTTCTGCAGCCTCATACAAGTCCTGCAGTGGGCATATGAATGAGCGAGAAAAATTATGGGTGTTTCTTTGCATTGTCCAAACTTCAACTGGCCTCTTGGTAGCAAATGTAATATGGACAAGTGTTAAGAATTCTGTAGCTTCCTCTAACATAATGCAAGCCCATCCAATATCAGAGAAAATGTCAGATTAACTTGATGATACTTTAATTCCTGTCATAAATGAGTTATACTGTACATTCCTTAGTTGTCTCTAAGAATCAGAAAAATTAGTTCAAAATTATCCATTTCAATCATGGGAAACATCACTTTTGGATTCATTCAGGATATTAAGTAAGATCACACTCAAACTACATATTAAAATATAGCTATCTTATTTAGTTGACTAATGTCATGACACTTCATTAGTGGTGCTCCATAATCAACAGGAAATATCAGCATGGTTGTCTGTGCATTTTTCAGAGTACCCAGTAAAGTTATTGTCACTTTGAAAAGAAGTTTAAAGTACCAAATGGATGTAGGGGATACACTTCCATTTTCAGATGTGGATCATCTTAAAGTTAAAATTCCTCCGAAAAATAGATGTAAGAATATTTTCAGTTCCGCAGCCTGTGCTACTTAACAGATTTCAATGGTGGTCAATCCAGTACTTTTAACAGATGCCAAATATGCCTCTCTTAAAATTTAAAAGTATTGTGGAACAAATCTAGAAAGCAATTTCTTCCATATATATGGTTGGAAAACACCTGCTCTGAACTGAGCATCCATATTTGTGTCAGTCTTATCTATTACCTCTTTAAAGCAATCAGTAACAGAAGGGTCAAAACAAAAAAACAAGATCCACAAAACAATTTGTATCCATTAATGGAATTTAAAAAATAATTGTCTCCAATTTGCAATATATTGCAGTTAGGAACATAAGCACAGGTATACACACATTTTGCTCTTTAGCAGATTTGGAGCAATGTTCTTTGCATGTAAGAACTGCTAGAGCTAATTTTGGAGATGCATAGGTTTTCAAATATTGTATACTTGTCTCTATTTTTGCAAGTAGAAGACTGCATAAGGATTTACAGAGAAGTTGCACATCAAATAATTTCATCTTAAAATAATGGGCCTAAACTGCACATAGCACACAAAAATTAATAATAAATCATTAAGTTGCAGAAAAATTAAAAATTTTACTTTTTTTTTTTTTCTTAAGATAGTCAGAGAAAAGTCCAGAAAAAGTCAGACACAAGCAAATGGTCATACCATTCCCTTCAATTCACCTAACCCAAAAGCTAGAGAAGACGAGTAGAGGGTTCACCATCCCAGTTCCTCTCAATCTTCTTTATCTGGGTGTCGGGCACCCTTGTAAAGCAGTAAAAGCTTTTTTTATTTTCAATGTTACAAAAAGAAGAGAAGGCAATTACTCGAAAACTTTCCTTGCTACTCTACCCATCTGAGGTGGTACAGCTTGAATCTGAAAGTAAAAATTGGAGGGTGGAGAATTTTTTCTCTAAGTACCCGTACTGTTATGGAAATGTGTTGAAAATGCAATATCTCTGTACAGTTTACTTTTTCAAACCATTGCTATGTATGTCAAGGTAGAGAAGGTCTTTTAAAGACAGGCCTGATAATAGAAATTCAATAATAGTGACACCTGTTATAGGAGTTAGTAACATAGATTTCTGTGTATTTGTCCTCTAAAGAATCTGGCAATCTCTTTGTGGTAAACAAAGGAAAACAGGTTGTTAAGGAAACATAAATGGATGCTTTGTGACTCATAGTATGTAACAGGCCTTGTCAGGCATAAGAAACTGATTGATTGATTTGCACTACGTAAAGGACTTTTGATTGATTCTCTGAAGAATCATACGGATGAGAGTCACCAGAAGAAGAAAAAGAAAAAAAAAAAAGAAAAAAAAAAAAAGAAAAAAAAAAAAAAAGAGACTGAAATGGTGAACAGAGAAAAAACTGTTAAAATGACAGCACTGTTAGCTGTTAAGAGTATTTAGATTAAGGAAAATTATATAGCCTCGGTGCTATGTGTATTGATTTGATCTGCATTTACTTGCTATGAATATTAAAGAGGAAGAAAAATATGACACAATATTATTGCTGCTCAGTATGTCTAAGAATGAAAAACACCCAGAAAAAGCACCAGCTAGTAACTCGGGCAGGATGGGAGTTGATGTATAAGTCCCACCAGAAGTGGTCTGTCAATTTGCTTAGTAGTCAGTTCTACTTTTGCTGCTCTCCCTTTCATAGTCTGCTGATGGAAGTTTCCAGTTCAAGGTCTCTGATCTGCTGCCCAAATGCTTCCAAGGGTTTGATTCGTGATATCCAAAAGATCAGCTCTCCTTCCCTGACCTTTCGTGGCAGCAGTTCAGTGCAATTGTTGACTAATAGAAGGGATGCTTAGTTACCCACTTCACAGGCTCAGCCTTGATTATGGAATTAACACTCACATGAAATACGTAAAAACACAAAACTGACCACAGAGTCAGACTCAGAGATTGTCACCTGAGAAATAATTCCTTCCCATACATATATAACAAACATACACATGCATAAACTATCTCACCAAATGATGCAAACAGAAAACCTATAGGCAAATTGAACTCTTTCCCTTACAATCTTCAAGGAAGGAAATAAAGAAATAAAAGTATTAAGAAATTGCTTTTGCTATGTAGTCTTAACTTTTTTAAAAAGTACTAGAAGATAGATGGATATATTGTAACAAAGAGATACCTTAAGTCATGTTTTACATACCTAGGAAGAGAGTTCAAAGAACATGAGCATTCTG
The DNA here is from genome assembly GCF_029207755.1 of Chamaea fasciata. Lineage (NCBI taxonomy): Eukaryota > Metazoa > Chordata > Aves > Passeriformes > Sylviidae > Chamaea > Chamaea fasciata. The sequence goes on from NW_027094089.1 coordinate 35,433,195, forward strand.
TCCCACCACTGTCATAAACAAGCCAGAAATACTTTTGATTTAATTGAAGTTACAACTGCATGTTTCATTCCTGATTTTACAACAATAGAATGCAGTTATATAAGCTACACTTGAGACATTAATGAAGAAAATACTTTCTGGGTACCAAATGAACCTTTATACAAACTTCAGATATAGCAGGTTTCACATTTTTACAGGCCTATAAATGTTATAGACAGATATCTGTATCACATAATAATACCAGGTGCTAAAAGAAAAAAAGGATTTAAGAGAACTGAAGCTTATTCAAACATTTAGCAGGTTTTTGCTCATTGAAAGGCAAGAGTGTTGTGCAATCATATATAATTTCTTTGGCTAATGATTTAATGAACTGGAGAAGTTCAAGCGTTCTCCATGTAGATCAAAGTCACAGAGGCAGCATAGAAAACAATGTTCTAATCCATATTCAATGTCTACATTGTTTCAGTGATGCTCAAATATCTTCTGCAGGATACCTTGCAAATACAGTAAATTGTTAAGTGAAGAATTGTTCTGATCTTGTGTAGGACTTAAAACTCCAACCTTATTATTATCTATAAGGTTGGAAGTTAGTTTTATTTTGTTTTTCTCTTTAGTTTAGAAGTCTGTTAAATTGCCAGTGTAAACAGATTTAAGGCAGAATATCCTTCAAGAGAAGTGTGATTGATTAATGAGACATTATATGTATGTTTATAAAGATTTTCTTATCAGTTCTATTGTTATATCCTTTTTTAACTTTTTAAAAAATTTTCTTGACCAGAAAAATGATAGACAAAATTTCTTCTTCCATCTTTGTTTTTAACCTTTCTCTTATCCATTTTTTCTCTACCCATCAATACCATTTTTAATATATATTTTGAAGTCCATGCCATCTTTAATTCTTAGATGTCTGAAACAATATTTATATCTCTTTATTATGATTTTTACTGTTGAAGAAACCAGATTTCAGGAGCAAATATTCTGATAAAGTGCTGTGTCTGTAACTCTGTTCTGACTCCTCGGTGAAGGGAATTTTGTGTAATGGGTAGAATATCTGTGTCTTTATCTTTGTATCTTCCTGAGTGTCTTCTCTGCACCCTGCTCCTCTTCACACAGCAACTGTTTTCTTGTCAGAGAAACAATTTAGAAACTAATTAAGATGCTGAGTTACAGTTTGAGCCCTATTTACATACTGCCTTTGGTTGTGTTTCTCATTTGACTTATCTCCTTGGTCTGTGAATCATGCCATCCCTATTGCAACACAGATGATCATCTGCCCATTTTTGGGAATATCAGTATTACACCAGACAGTCTCCTCAGACTCAATGGCATGTTAATCTCTGGGTTGTTCACTGGAGGACAGCAGGATAGGATGGGTACTGTTATTGTCGCACCTAGGAACTGAAGTGTGTATTATTTTGCATGCAATGTTAACTGCACATAAGGAAGACATCAGACTTTTCTTTATGGATGATTTAATGCCTCATTAGTCAATTCTCATTATATTTTAGCTCTCCATCCAACAGTGCCCTGGTATAAACAGAATAAATGGTATTAAAGATGATCTTTCATATTTCTGTACCAACCTCTCTCTTTCTTCCAAAATAATCAATCCATGCCCTACCTTTGCGCTTATACTGCTTATTTCCATAGTACTTTAGAAATTGCACTTTTGTAAAGAGATTGCCCTAAGATGAATTTCTATAGTTCTGTCCACTTCAGTTAGAAATTCTTCAGCACAGATATAATCCACACATACTTGCAGCTCACAGATCTAACCAGTCTAAATATATTCTGATGGCAGAGCTCTGCTGCATGCTAGCAAAATAAGTAACTTTAGGAAGCTTGCAACATTTTTAGTTCTATTTTCTGAAACATTTTTTTGTTGTTGTAAGTACTCCCAAATTTGCTAACGTGTATACCTCACAGAAAGATGCAGAGAGCAGAATTGTCCGTTGTATCAGGTAGGTAAAGCTTTCAATGTGACTTTGAATGAAAAATCCAGATATTGGAAATTGTTTATAAAAGAATATAGTGAGAGAAAAAACACTAAATCCATTACAGTGGCTGATTTTTTTCAGATAAATTTTACACTTTTACTTCAAATTTTGCATGCTGTAATATTTAATATTGAGGGGGGAAAAAAGGAAGAAAAGCCACACTGAAATGGCAAAAGTTAAACGGGCCATCTAGAAGTTATCAAACACAGCATGATTTCTATTTTTCTTCTGAAAGAAAATTTTGTGTCAATGACCATAATTTTCAAAAGCTGGTCTTTTGCAAGAGAGTCATTAGAACAATGGAAAATGTTTCAACAGAATTTTGCTTGGAGATCATTTAATAGATGTTTTCATATCTAAAAAAAAACCAGTGAGTTTTTAGCTGACATCTGTTTAAGTTTGTTGTTTTTTTGTTTTTTGTTTTTTTATTTCTGGGCAGCTAAATAATAGCTGCTACAAGAGAAGTATTGCATATATTAATCACAGGTAGATATCAACTAAAAAAAATTATCCAAACTAATAAAAAAAAAAGTATTTCCTGTCACAGATAATCATTTATGATTTGAATTTTTAATAATATTTTGCAAAGAGTTAGTTTTTGGGGGGGCATTTTTATGTTCTGGATTTGCAAAGAGGGACTTGAAGGCAAGGTCTGATTTTACATTTCTTGCCTTAACTAAAACACCATTCATTTAAAGTTAAATCAAATCAGACTTAGAGATGATATGCCAAAATACTCTCATTTGAAAAGCTGGGGTTTATTTTTTCGGTGTTTCACAATACAATAAATTCTGTGTTGTGTCTAGATGTGGGTCCAAGTCTGTGTTTCACAAAGCCACAGAACTTTTAACCTTTCAGGTTTCCAGATTTTGATTATTATAACTAAATGATGTTCATTTAGATTTTGTTTCATGATTGTAAATCCAAATCATCAATGTGCATGTATATATATGACTATGTTGACCCTCAAGCAAAAAATTACGTATTTTGCAGATCACTACCAAGACTGAGTAAGGAAAGAGATATGTGAGAAACTGTTTCCCCTATTTCATTAGAAATGAGCTCTTAAATGAAAATTTCTCACACAATAACTGATTTTCAGTTATTTACTCACTCACTTAAGAAGAAATAGATGCTTTCCAGGGATAATGATGTGCTATTTTTGCCTTCTAAACTCCAATTATCTCAGATATTTTGCATGCCACTAGATTTTCTTTTATTTTTCTGAAATATCAGGCATTTTTACACTAATTTCAGACTAGATCTTCATTGATATTTTCTGTTTGTTCTTACAAAATTAGCTGAAAGAAGCCAAATAAAAACACATTTAAAGGTTCCTGTTTACTTTTTCCTGCTACTGTCATTAAAGTCTTTAGCTAGAAATGGGCAGAAGTCATCTCTGCTAGAAGTTATGAAGCGACTGGAGTGACGTGTCTCTCCCCTTCTTAGAGGAATAATGTGATGAGCAGTGAACACTAGAGGGGGAGCTTAACCGTTCAGGAAACTTAAACTTCTAGACCCTCTGGGAGAGGATCAGAGTGATATGATAGCTGCTGACTTAAACAAGCAAAGTTAAAGCATGGACAGCCAAAGTTCAAAAGTCAAGAGGTCAAGAATAGTAGAGAGCCAATTTATTGTCATTTTCCAAAAAGGCAGCAAATCATAAGTGAAATTGAGAAGTTTAGGGCTCTACTTCTACCATGATGAGGTGTACTTTAAAAAACTCTCTAGAGGCAGTTTAACACGAATAGTAGGATTACAGAGATTTTCTTTTTACCCAATGACTGTCTGTCATTTAAATGTCTGAGGAATGATGAAATGAATTATCATGAAATTTTGACAAATGTGATGGCTCAGCCGAAGGAGAAAAACAGACGTTCCGCTTATTGGGTTCTAATAAGACATGACATTTAAATTGAATATACATGGCAGTTAGACCTTTGCTTTTTTATTTTTGTTTTCCTTTTTTTCTTTATTTGACTAAGAAACATTTCTGTTTGGAGAGAAGTGATTTATAACTGATGCTTGTCTAAGAATGGAAGGCATGCTTGTTTTAGTCCCTGCTTGCTATGTTTTAATAACTTGGTGCCTGTTTAATGTATTTTACTTCATATATGCTTAAGTTTGGGTCTTGCTGGCTTTTTCAGAACATCTGTTCATCATTTATTGCATTAATAAAATGTGAATTGATGGTATAATGTCACTAGCTTTGTTATAATAACACAAAAATTGTTTGTCATTTAAAAAATTACAGGTTTTTATTCATACTTGTTTAAATAAAAGTACCTCAGTAATTCAGTTTTTGTTTTTATTAGATATCTCTTCTTATGGAAGTATTGACAGGTCCAATCTGTTTGGTGTTTATGCATCCATACAAGTATTTGGCTAAAGTAGCATTTGTGATGTGTGATTTATTCTGTACTTTGATGATGTGGAAAAGAGTTTTTATATATGTATATTATGTTGAATTATTATAGGCAGACATCACTGCAATTGTGCTGTGAGTGTCCTCATAAGTTCCTTCATTTGAGAAAGTAAATGATTGGATTGAAAACAGAAACAGGTCCATGCATTATACAGCACACAGATCCTGCCAGTTTTTAAGGGCGCATTTTCTTCTGTTTTGTTCCTATATCCACAATGATTTTCAATAAGCTTCACTGCTGATATTAATAGGGGAATTTGATCCTATGTCTGCAAGAACACTAATTTCTCTTTAGACAAGACCTTTTTATCCTTTATTATTTCCTCCATCCATTTATTGCTTCCCTATGATGCTTGAGGAAAGACCATGGGTAGAGTAAATACAATTCAGGAAGAGGGAGAAGAAAAATAGGAGGTCAGTAACTATGGAATAAGAGCTCTTTTAAAATCAATATCCATCATGCCTCACCAGATTTCACCTGTTCTTCTCTGATCCTTTATTTTCAGTTTACTAATATATGCATCTGAACCAGTTACAGGTTTTTTAAAAATACAGGGCCATTTTGAACAGTCCCCTAACAGACATTTTGCTAATAATGTTTTCAATGGGGTTTTTTTTGGTTTTGTTTTTTGTTTGTTTGGTTGTGGTGGGGTTTTTTTTTGGGGGGGTGGTTTGGTTTTTTTTTGGGGGGGGGGGGGTTAATATAACATAAGACTAATATTTAAACCATATCTTATTATGGTAGGTGGAACTGGTGCTAGAAAAATTTTATTAAAGGCAAAGCACTATATTAGACAACAGACTGTTTATAGAAGCACAAGGTGCTGGGATTTATATATTGAGATTTGCATTTATGGCAACTCTGAGTGAACTAAGGCTATAACTACAGGACTTTTTGGATGAGGCTAGAGAAGACATAAAAACTGGAAATTCACCAAGAAATCAAGCAAGACCTAAGGTAATTTTAAAGAGGACTACGTGTGGGGAAATTATTGTTTCCAAAGGAAAAGAAAACATTTTAAAAATCAGCTTTCTAAACAAAAATAACATCATAATTCATTTTTCTTGTTTAATATCATTCCAAATAATTGAAACATGATCTGATATTTCTGAAATGTTTTGGTTTCTTAGGCAAATAAGTAAAAGAATGGTTTTATGTTGGTGTTGAGCAGAGGTAATAATTCCTTCACCCAAAATTTCCTCAGTACAACTCTCCCAGGGCAGACCTGTGTGAAGCAATTCTGATTCTTTACATGAGAAGGGAAATTCAGGAGGAAGTTCAATATTGTTGATGTTTCTCTAAACAAATGATTGTAGGCTGATTTCCATAAGGATGTAGATAGTGCAGGAGATCCTCTCCTTAAGAATAAGATAATGTAAGTGAGTCAATTACAGTGTTTATAGAATCATGGGATATCCTGAATTTGAAGGAACACACAAAGATCATTGAAAAGAAAGTTTTCCTTTATTTCCAGAATCAAAGTAGCATTCCCCTGGTCTCAATATTTGCAAACTCCCTGGTTGACGGAAAGTCTTTCCTCATGATATGACTGATTTGGATTTCATCCTTCAGCTTGAACTTTTCCAGCCTCTAAGCAAAGACCTCAGATTTGCTATTCACTAAAGACTCAGCCGCATTGCAACTGGATGATTGAACTGCTTTATTTTAGGGAATTTTTGCATTGTAGCTGGAGATTGCTACTCAAATTCAGCATCTGTCCCTAGGAAATTCAATGCAATATCTTGAACACTGCAAAAGACTTAAAAATGGGAATGCCATATCTCTCATAGGTCAGGTTGATGTGGAGAATAAATTGTGGACTAGGCAACAATATTTACCTTTTTCAGTGGTCTGGCCCATGAGATAGCAAAGATTTAAGGATGATGTTTTTCACACTGAGCTATAAAGTATGAAGGAAAAAAGTGCCAGGTGTTTCTAGGAACACTGCAATTAGGGGAGGGGTAAGTTGCCTTCAAAAGATAAACATTGTAATTGAAATATGGGATATTATCTAGAGAGAATGAATTAAACCAGTAGATGTGAAAGAACTCGTCTTCCAAAACCCGCAGAATGATTCATAATAGATTGCTGCTTTCAGCTCTAAGTGGTTAGCAGTTAGATCTACTCAGTAAAAGTTTTTTGTAGTTGCATGTGAAAAGTAATGGATGAAAAGCTTACTGGGAATGAAAACAAATAGTGATCCTAACAGCCTGGCATTTGACATCAAAATCCATGCTAATAGGTAAAGCCTTTGCAAATTCTGCTACAGAAATTGACATGTACTATTTTGGAACTGTAAATCTGTCAGTTTGAAGGAATTCACTAGTTTATTTGAGGCTCTTGATTCATTTTTAGAGTTTAGTTCATTTCCCATTACAAACGTGATTTCTAAATTTACATTTCTGAATTGCTCCACAGAGAAACAGTCTCTTCATAGCTTACATCATACATCTTTAGCAAAACCTGTGTTTTGAAAAGAAATTTGGAGTAAACTAAAGACGTCATTCTAAATTTAGGGCAGATCACATGCTTTCATTTCCTTTTCCATTTTTTTCTTTTTATTTAGTTACTTGGCTATGTTCTTGTTCTCTTGTTATGGAGAAATGCTTTTTAGTATACTTCCATGGGAGGAGAATGTGTCACAGGGATGACATGCAAGCGCAGGAGGTTGTGACGCAGCTCTAGAACTCAGTTCAGAGGAGACAGGAATACAGCTTTGTTTGCTGGAAGGGCACAGCTAACGCGGTGTGGATAATAGCATGTGAATGAGATGCAACTGTTGTAGATTAAATGATATAGAGGGCAATATAGAAAGCAAATGTAGTAATACAGGGATGACATCAAAGCAGAATGAGAAACTGTATGAAAATTTCAGTGTTTCAAATGATCTTCAATGTTAATATAAGGTTGTGAATTTATTTTTGTTACATTTCTTTAGTGGTCTACTATCCCATGTAAAAAAGTCCTCCTTTTCTTTTCCAAAGTGTCTGTTTCTACAGTGAAATATTAGTGATTGTAAACCACAAGCATTGACACAGTACTTTCTCAGAGGAAAGGAAAATAGTTTTAGTTAAAATTACAGTGGATTTTAATTTTGCAGAATGCAGCTATCCAGCTTAGCTTTAACTAGTATACCCAGCATTTTAATGCCGTTGTGTCCTCAGCAAATTCAAGCACTGGGTTGGATTCATCTCTCAGCCAAGAGAAGGGAAGGAGCTGCTAATAAAAACATTATGAAAAGCAGAACATTATTTTTTCTTCCTTATCATTTCAGAAATGCTAAAAATATATTGCAAACACTTATTCCCTTACCTTCAAAGTAACTTTGTCAAAACAAATTGATTGTAGCTTAAATCCAAATTAATGAACCAGCTTTATTATTTCAGGAGAGGGAGGTTAGAAAAGAAAAGAAAAAAAAGTAAAAAAGGACCCAAGAGTCATTGATAGAATAGGTGGTTTATAATGTGTTAAATGTGTTTATTTGCACTTCCAAAGTTCAGATTTCCTCATACATTTTCATACTGATAGAGATAAAATGCTAAAGACTTAAATCCCTCTATGCCATGCTGAGTTGCTAAGGGCTTTTGAGCTTTTGTTATTTCTTCTCTCAAGTTAGCTCTGATTATTCCTGCTGAGTGAAAAATTTTTATTTGCCGACAGAAATAGGAACCACACCACGTGTGCTTGCACTCAGCAAATACTCCAATACATCACAAAGATTTGCTAAACCCACCTTCAGAGACCAAATTGAGGATGTTATTTTCTGTCTGGATCTGGTCCTGAAGACTATCAGTCAGGAGTGTTTCTCCATCTCTGATTAAAACAAGGCCTACAAAGCTGCAAGTGTTCATGCACAGTCTCATTAGAGGACTGAATGGAGTGACCCTGGTTTTCTAGCACAAAGCTGTGAGTGAACTTCAAATATAAGAGTGCATCAATCAGATCCAAGCCAGGCTTTTAATGTCATTTTTTCTACTTTGCCTTTAAAGTCGTAAAGGAATGCCCTTTCCACTGTGCAGCCAGCCATCATTCAACGGCAGCAAACAAACTAACAAAAAGCGAGAGGCAGAGAGAAGGGTCTTCCCTAACAAAGGGGAAAGCATGATATTTTACTAATAGGTTTTCTAATACAATAGAAAATACACTAGGCTCAGTGCAGGTGTTCGCACCCTTCTGATTTTTGCACCTCTTTACTGAGGGAAAGAATAGAAAAAAATGCTTTTGAGAAGTGCAACACTTGATCCAGATATTTGGTTCTCTAGCACAATGTCATATGTGATTCTTTTCTATTTAAATGATAGTAACATTTTAGTGAATATTCTGAAAGGGAAAAATTAAGTTTAAAAAATATTACAGTTCCCCACCTTAAGATCTTTTTCAAAAGTTGTGATGATGCTGTGGAGTGGGATCATAAATGAAAGGAAGTTGTTCTTTGAACATAAACAAGGATCCAAAAATAAATAAAATCCTGGGATGACTATCTCTGAAAACTAAATATAATTAACTAGGGGAGGTAGGAAAACAAAAGAATCTAGATAAATGAAACAAGCATTCATCTGAGGCTATAAGGACCTAGTATTTAGTGTTTGTCCTTATTAAAAAGTAGCCTTTTATGTCTGTGTCATATTTTTTCCCCAAAATTTCATCAATTATGAAGCAGCCATGACCTAAACACCACTCTACCTCCTATCATACATATATCTATATCTATATATATATCTATATCTATATCTCACTTTTTTTTTCAGTTTTAATGTGTTGTAGTATTTCCACCATTCTATTTAAATGTGTTTTTTATTCAGGGGCTCAGATGCTCAAACACTTAGGTAAATTTTACAAATGAGTACAAGACCATTTGTGCCACTTGATGGTGCCCCATCAGTGCTTTCCTTGATGGGGCACTTGTGTATATTGATAATTTTTATGTTGTTTGTTAATTAGCTCCCTGCATAAAAAACATCAACCTGTTGCAGTTTTAATAGAGTTCACAATATGCTTTTTTTTGAGAAATTTTGAGTCCTGAGTTTGCCTTCATTCACAGTGTCTGAAACCAGATGTCAAGTTACTTCTCACTGTAGTCCCTGAAAATACATGTCTGAAGTAATTAATTTTTGTTCCTGATTCTTGGATAGCCATATCTCTTCATTTTCTATGCTATCTCCAGTTTAATGTACTATTTGAATTATTTGAATTTTGTACATTTATGAATTTATAAATTAATAGGTGTGTATTTACATTCCTAATTTTTTTTTCAAAATCTCCTAGCCAAATCAGCAAATTTTGCTGTTGACATTTACTCTGCCTAGTTACCCAATTCACCTTTTCTTATGAGCTTCCAAACACCTTTTTAAGGGGTTGGGGTTTTTTATTTCCTCTTCCACTGGGAAAAAAAAATCAAACAAACAAAACCCCAAACCTTTTAAATGTCATTTTTTCCAGAGTATTAAAACCTAGTCTAAAATATTTAGATCTTTTTTGCAGCTGAAAAATAATGTTTACCTCAGTGTTACCATCTTTAATTGCTATTTACAGAAAAATTAAGTTGTCTGATGGGATTACTTGCTGATTTACCTATTTTCTTTCTGCTAAAATGCTGTGCCTGAAACTTGATGATTCTGTGCCTGGACCTGTGTCATGGGACACTTGGGACTTCAGAAGAAGACTGTAGAAATACAGAAGTCTGAGCAGGTAGTTTTAATTTGAAAATGGCCGCATGCATTTTCAATATATTGATATATCAGATATAGAGTATATCCTGTTAATAAAAATGAATGCTAATCCTAATCTGACCTACATTATTGTTCACGGTTAAATTTCAGCTTCTGTTTTCCAGTAGTACTTGTTTTTTTTCTTTTCCAAGAGTTATTGAACAGGGGATTTTGAAATATTTTTGTTTCCCTTTTGCATGCTGGGATAAGTTGTGGAGTAAATGGACAGTCAGAGTATTAAAAACAATCCAGTGTGTATGGCCATGGTCTTTGAATTGATTTATCAAAGGTGAGAAATATGAATAGGTGTTTTGCCATCACAGGACAGTTTTTTTCTACACAGAAACTTGCTGGACTATCTTAAAAGTTTTGCAATAATGTTTTTGTAGAGTTCATTGAGTGGTAAATAAGCAAAAATAATTTATGAAAAAGGGAATACTAAAAGCTATCTCAGGTTCAAAATAAAGGACAGGTTGTATAATATCAGCACTGTGGTGTCCCAGCATTATTCGCTAAGCACAACTAAATATGATCACCACTAATACTCAACATTTCCCATACCCTCTCTCTTGTGATCTGTGCAAGGCTACAGATGGTATGAAACCAGCAATAGCAAACTTGCACTGAGCAAGTGCCTACAGTGCCTGTGACATTCCAGTTAAAACTATGTACTCTAACACTCTCAGTTATGGGCAGATTTAGATAAAACTATGCTAATGAAGTCAGGTGAAATTTGTCAAAATAGTATGGTGTTATCACAACAATCTGTTTCAACAACTAGACAATCTCAGTAGATACATCAGCAGTAATATTGGGCAGTGTTATCCCAATCTTTCTTTTTCTCAAAAAAAAAGAACCTAAGCCATAGTCCTGCAAGTAATTAACTATATTTTTCCAAGCAAACCTAAATATCATATTTCTATTTATTGATCAGTTTTCTTTGTTAGGGAAAAAAAACAAAGTTACACATGAGGAGATATTTAGATCACTTCCTCTTCTCTCCTGTTCTCTTTCCTACCCCATTTCATGCTCCTACTGGACAAGATACTGCTAGGACAGATACTCAGTTATCATCTGATATTCGTGATATCAGATGTTTGATATTATCTTTGTTTGTGTTGAGACATGATTTTGTTTTAGTAAGAAAATAATCGTTTGTTTCTCCTTATCATTTTGTTTTGAAAATGACATTGATTGTGCTCAAGTAGACTAAAATGAGAAGTAGAGGCATCATATAATTTCATTTCAGGATAGTATATTTTATTCTCTGATCTGTTAAGTCCATCACCCATTGATCAGGATATCCTCTATTTTAATAATTTTTTCTGGTGTTGGTCCTCCATTTGTTTTAACCCTTTTCTACTTTTGTTTTTTGTTGTTTTTGTGGTTGTGGGGGTTGGTTTGTTTGTTTGTTTTGTTGTTGTTGTTGTTGTTTTTAAACTTTTTGAACTATATATGCTTGCTTTCATTTAAACGATTTCTCAAATGTGTTCAGGACTGGGCCTCTCTGGTTATTCTTTAATGTCCTTTCAACAGCTGTTTATGATCTTGTACAGATTCTGTTCATTTATTTTAATTTGCCTGGATTCACAAGTTTCAAGATTAACTTTCTGAAATTTTTCCACCATTCTTTTCCTCAGATATTGTACAGAGGTATCTCAATATTATCTTTTTCCTCAGGTAATATTGAGATACCTCAATACATGAGGTACAAACTCCCAAACCACTCCCTTTATCAATATTCCTACCATTCATCCAATTTGTAGTTTGACAGATTTTTCTAATTCTTTCTAGAAACTAGGGCATAATACAGACTAGCATCTGACAAGTGAATGATCAGATCAGATTCTTCCAGGCATAGGCTCGAATATTGTCCATGGCTTCTTCACAGAAAATGTTGATAATAATTAAAAGTTTCCTTGAAAAGTCTACGTTGTTGATGGAATATAAGTCAGTTTTGGTTGGTTGCTTTTTTTTTTTTTTAAGAAGTCACTACAGCTATGTTTATATCTGAGCAGAGGATAAAGCACTTCAGAAAAAATGTGGCTGTGTTTATGATAATAGTTTTTAAGTGCACTGTTGTAATGTAACCTCCAGACAATCCCCTCAATTTCCTGTACAGTAGGATAAAACCTAGGAAGAAAATTTATGAGAGCAAAATGAACAGTTGATTAAAACACTGTAGAAAAAAAAGTTTGAGGTAAGTGATATTAAAAGAGCTTGGAAACAGTCTGGTAAAATATATGAAAAAGATTTGCAGGCTGTCAGTTGTGCATTGACTGGGTCACTACTTTTACACAATGAATAAGAGATTTTTACCCTTTACATACTAAGCAATTTCCTGTAATTTTTACTGTTTCACATTTGATGCTGAAAGAGAGTAATATTATTTGCTTCAAGTAAATACTTTGGGCTAGACCAGGATAGTTAGTGTGGGATTTGTCTCACACAGTTTCTCTTGAAAGCTGTGTCCAGGTTCCTTTTACAGCAGTGGAAAGAGATAAAATGATCAGGCAGTTGGGGACATTACTCAGTGCAGTTTAGATATGTGATTTGAGATTGCCATTTGTACCACAGAAGTTATTTTCTCTGGTGATTGTGAAGACACAAGTGCAAACAGACCTGGTGCAGAAATACATGCTAGCGGGTGAATCCCACGTCTCAGGTGTGCTCAAAGTAAGATGTGGACAAAGAGCATTTTCCAAGAGCTACTTTTTCAACTGTCAGAGAGAAATTTTTGTATTGATTATTCTTTTTTTCAAGAAGGAAAATAACCTTCTGAACCCCACTGCAGAATCCAATATACTGCCAGATCAGTTCTTTAGTTCTTCCTTGATATTGTCCATCTCCTTTTAGGCATCTCCTACCCACTAGTTCAGGATATCCGCTGAATGAACATGAAACCAGATGAACTACATACATTAACAGGATGATCTGAGATTATATGGAATTGTGTTTAAATGCTTCCTTTAAATGGATCATGGCACATAACATCTCCTTGTTGTGATTAAACCAGGTCATGCTGGGCAGTAGAAAATCATTGCTGGAGCTAGTGAAAAATTGCTCTTTGGCTGCACTGGGGTTTTGTTGCATTTTATTAATAGCCCAAGCTTTGCAACTACCTCACATAAGAAAATGCTTTGATTTGTAATATTTAATATAAGAGAATGTACCAGTCAAATTCAACCTAGACTGAAGTATTTATTTTTATTCTCATTAAATAAAGAGAGTCACAGATTATGATAAATCTTGCATTGCCCTTCAGAGATACATCATCTAGTGCTTGAGGCCAAGAAATGAGTACTTTCCATAATTAGCAAGGGAAATTAAATAATTGGGCTGTGGTTTATGAGGGTTCTTTCTCTAAGAAGAGAAACCATCTAAGTCTCAGCCAAGTGGGTTAGCATGATTTATTTTTTTTAGCACGCAATTATTGCAATTTCATTTTACTTAAATTCTATGCATATTTTTTTTCATTTCTTCTTTAAATAGCAACAAAACTTTGGTTTTGTTAATACTTTATGCTCATATTTTCTGCCTGAAAATGTACTTAATTTTTTGATTAGTATGATTCCTGATTAAGTGTATTCTCTGGCATAGTTTTCTGAACATGGCAGAGAAAAAGGTGTTTGTATTCCAATAAATGGAATAAATTGGTATTACAATGGAATTTCACAAGGTGACAAGACACTACTTTAATTTGTGTTTTCCCATCATGTAGAAACTTGGCATCTGAATTATTTATGCTCAAAAAATTTAAAAACCAAAATTAGTTTAAAGTTATCTTCCTTGCTATACACAAAAATACTGTTGTGTACTGGTATTTCTCATGCATGCATGTTGTGGTTCAAGCCCAGCCAGCCCTGTGCAGCCACTCACCCACTCCTACACCAGCAGGATCAGGGAGAGAATGGAAAAAGTAGCAGCTAGAAGACTCATAGGTTGAGATGAAGATGGTTTAACAGTGAAAGCAAAAGCCACAAGCACGAAGCAGAGCATGGAATTAATCCAGTGGTAGTAAGGTGTTCAGCCATCTCCCGGAGAGCAAGGCCCCATCAAGTAGAATGGATACTCGGGAAGACAGAAGCCACAACTCCAAATGTCCCCCCATTCATCTTTCTTCCCTCCACTTTACCTTCTGACCATGATGTCATATGGTCTGGAATACCCCTCTGATCAGTTTGTCCCAGCTGTGTCTCCCTACAACGTCCCCTGCACGTCCAGCTTTCTGGCCACTGTGGCAGTATGAACCACAGAAAAGGCCTTGGCTCTGCATAAGCTTTGCTCAGCAATAACAAGTATCTCTATATTATTAATTTTGTGTTTAGGAGAAATCCAAAACACAGCCTAACACTAGCACTATTAACAATTAATTCTACCCATCCAAAACCAGCACACATGGAGATGACTTTAACTTACATTAAAAAAAAAAAAAAAAAAAAAAAAAAAAAAAAAAAAAAAAAAATTGCTATTATTACCTTTTCTTTGGTTTGACCAAACATCTACTTAGCTCAGCATTTCTGTTTGTGTCAAAGCAGCTGTAGAAGTTTACAGAAAAATATACGAATATACGTAGACTAGAAAATACATAATATTCATCTAACAGACCTTAACCTGAACTCGAAGATCTTATTCATGTGAATAAAGTCCCCTTGAAATCAGTGGATTAGCCTCCTGACAATATTGTTCTGTTCCACTTTTTAAAAGAAATAGCATCATGAACTTGCCAAATTGATATTGATCCTCTAAACCCTCTTACGAAAAGCCCCAGTAGAGTTCCCTAGGAGAAGTTAGGATTTACAGAACAGCCAGGGTATAATTTCAGCTCAACATAAAATGTGCAAGTGCCTGTATAATTTGTTTCCTGACTCTGACCCATGTGCAGGTTTTGTAGTAAGTTACTTAATATCTCCTTCTGAATGCAGTTTTTAGGGGTGAAAATGTCCTTATATGCCATATTTAGGGTTTTGAAAACCAACCAAACAGTACAAAACCAAAACATCCTGTCAGAGAAAAAAGGTTAGGTTGAAAGTTATATTAGTATGATATCTCTTGAATTTTGATGAATTACACTTAGCACCTTTCTGATGGGAATCTTGGAAACCTTAAATATCACAAAATGATAATGGCATTTAATGGTAAGGGTTCAAAATACAGTGTTACGTATTTTGAAATACGTAATAAGGGTTACGTAATACGGTAAGTGGTTCAAAATAAGGGTGTTTAAAAGTAGCCATGACTCAAGATTTACATGCATTAGACTGCATCAAGTAGCTTGGTCGGGTTATTCTACACATACCTAAGCTCTGTGTACATGAAAGGCTGCATGTAATTTTGCTGAAACAATCTCGCTTTAAAAAAAAAATGTTTTCTGGTAAATATTTAACTGGAAAAAGAATCAATATTCCTTCAGTAATAGCAGCCCCTCAACAGCTTAACTGATATGCTGGTCAAGAAATGCGAGAGAGGGAGGGAGAGGGAGAAAGAAGGGAAGGGAAGTTCTGGGAAGGGAAAGGAAGGGAAGGGAAGGGAAGGGAAGGGAAGGGAAGGGAAGGGAAGGGAAGGGAAGGGAAGGGAAGGGAAGGGAAGGGAAGGGAAGGGAAGGGAAGGGAAGGGAAGGGAAGGGAAGGGAAGGGAAGGGAAGGGAAGGGAAGGGAAGGGAAGGGAAGGGAAGGGAAGGGAAGGGAAGGGAAGGGAAGGGAAGGGAAGGGAAGGGAAGGGAAGGGAAGGGAAGGGAAGGGAAGGGAAGGGAAGGGAAGGGAAGGGAAGGGAAGGGAAGGGAAGGGAAGGGAAGGGAAGGGAAGGGAAGGGAAGGGAAGGGAAGGGAAGGGAAGGGAAGGGAAGGGAAGGGAAGGGAAGGGAAGGGAAGGGAAGGGAAGGGAAGGGAAGGGAAGGGAAGGGAAGGGAAGGGAAGGGAAGGGAAGGGAAGGGAAGGGAAGGGAAGGGAAGGGAAGGGAAGGGATTATGCCACCTAGCTACAAGCTTCAGAGGGAAATTAATATTCAAAAGGTTAAGGTGTCTGCGAAATGTGTGTAATGAGTAACACTCATAGTTTGTTACTATAGGTTCATTGCCTCTAACATAGAGGACAGCACATGGATAATTTATGATTCCCATTGTCCCCTCTGCAGGGATTAATTCTGAATTATTTATGTACCTATATACGCACAGAACTGAAACATTTTAGTTAAAGTCAGCCACTCACTCACAGGCTTGAAATTATGCAGCCCTTGTTGCTAAAAATGATGTTAGCCTCTTGTGATTTAAGTCATAACATTTTATTTTCAGTCCCACTGAGAGAAAAAGCATAGAGAAAGGGAAAAGATATATTTTCCTGCAGATATCTGTGAATACATTTTTTAGAGATAATGCATTTTTAAATAGATAATGGTAATTTATTGAATCAAAACTATTGTTATAATGTGAATGTAAATAAATGTCTATTCATGATTAGAGATAATTTTTCTGTTGCTCTGTGAGAATATTTTTTATAAGATGGTTATTTTTGAATATAAATTCTTTGCATTTCAATAAAGGGAATCACATCTACTTATTAATTAATCAAAGAATGGAATTTCATTTTGGGAAATTGGTACTTACTGTTAAGAATTCTCACCAAATCATTACCTTCAGTAGAAATGAAACTTTCACTGCTGTTTCCATTTGAGCTCGAATTATTCCTTGCTGCTCTAAATGGTTCTTTTGGATATATTAATTTTTTTTAATCTTGGAAAAATGCAGATATTAATAACTTCTTAATACAATATTAGATTAGGGAGTGTCTTGAGATCTATACCAAGGATAGGATCTGATGAAGATCTAACCCAGTCAGCATGAAGAGAACACAGGCATTTTATTTCAGCTAAATATCAATTTAGTATGTTACATCTGTTACATTAACCAATTTGGCTTCATCTGGAGGAGAATAATTTTTTTTTATTCAAACCTCTTTGAATATGACAGGATTGCAGCACAAAATTTCAAGTTTGTCATTATACAGATGTCACTATTCTAAGGGCAATTAATAAAAAGGGTAAGAGAGAAAGAAACCATTGCTTGAGCAGCCCCAGACCTTTGGGGTTTTATATGAACCGGCTGTCTCTGCCCTCAGGAATTGTACCTATAATGATAACTGTTCAAACAGACAGCACAGCCTGTAAGCAGAGTATTTAATACTGAGTGGATAAAGGTGTAAAAGTATTTGACACAGAAAAGAGATTTTAAAAAGTTATAAAAGATCAATTCTTCTTTTTCCCCCTCCTGTACAATTCAACAATTGTTTGAATTAGGAGGAGGGGCATATTGATGTACTGCTTGACTGTAACACAAAGAAGTGTAGTTGGCAAAAAGCTGCAGTGGGTAATGAACAGTATTTTAGCTCGGCAGTTTAACCTCCGTGTCTGTCAGCAATGACCTTTTACCAACCCCAATGAGAGCCTGATTTCTCACTTTTGCTACTCACTGCTGGATGAGTGAATGTAGAATTTGACAGCTAGAGGTTTTACATGAAAAGGGAAGGTATTTAAAAAGCATGTTTTGTGATGATAGGCAACATTTATTCACTGTTCATTACACTGGGTGCGCAGGAGCATTTATGGATTGATTGGGTGTGAGCAGCTTGTCTTCTGGGGCAGTGAGGAGACATTATTGACCTGCATGGGAGTCGAGGTGGCCTCCAGATGACCCCCCTTTCACCTGGAATTGACCTTGAAAACAACCTAGGGTTCACCCTGCTTTGAATAAATAGAAAAGTGTCTTAACAGCATGTGGATTATTAGAATGGACATATTGCACATTTCTCCTTTTTCAATTTTTATAGAGGTGCATGCATAGGGGGTAGAGAGAGAGTGTTGTCTTTTAGATTTCCAGATACAGCAGCTGCACAACTTGATATTTGCACAAATTTATGACAAGAGGCAAGTAGACTTTCTCCGGCTTGATGCTAAATTTTACCATTCATCATTATTGATTAGAGCCTACACTCTATGACAGAGCCCAAACCTTACTATGACAATTGCTATCTCAGTTGTTATGGGCCATAATGGGCTACAGGGATGATTTAAAAGAGTAGAATAGCTATCTGTAATTACACATGAATAATCCATGAATTCTCTACCACAGTGCTTATAATCAGACTCTTAACAGCCAAGGGATAGATATTTGTACTTGTTTCCCCTTTAGCAACTAGGCTAGAAGGCACTGCTACATGTAAACTCCACCACAACAGGCCAAAACCAATTGTTTCTTCTTGCCAATCTTGACTTTTCTCCCTGTGCTTAAAATAAATCAGTCAAAGCAGAGGGTAATGGCACATTGCATCACTGCCGAGACTGCAGCCTGCTAATGAGCTTGGCTTGGCATGGAGAGCTGCCTGGAACTGCCCTCTCAGAAGCTGCTTCCTTTGGTTTTATTAGACACAAAGAGTTATTTTTTCAAGTTTCTAAACTCTGATAGTAGCTTGCTTCTGTGACAACCCTTTTCTGTATGGAAAGACAAATAAGGGAAACACATAAGTTTGAAAACACGTGTGTGTTTGATTTTACATTGTCTTATTTCACATTGAACATTTTCCGAACTGTTGCCCAACCTTTGCCTCTGTTTTGAAACATTAGGAGTGCTGATCACAAAAGTAAATTTCCTGCAGGTCATATGCAAGTCTTTCAGGGAACTATGTTGGTGATAAAACCTTGGGCTGATGGCATCACATAAGTGGCATCACATAAGATAGCCAATTTTTCTAAAACAAGGCCTCTTTAATCTCAGATACATCATTCTGAGCTAATGGAACAAAATCTAGGTGACTAACACTCTGCAAAACCTACACTCACCACTTTTCCTTATGTTTACGATGGCTGTCCTGTGGCTGTCTTAGACTTCCATGTTGGTCCTAGGTAAGCAGACAACACTATTTGTGCTGACCAAAGAGCATTGTGTAATTTTATTTCCAACAATAACTTTCTGGGTACTCATGCCATTTTGGGCTCTGCAAAAAGTGTTTCCTTCCTCTTAAAGAGCTGAAGAGGGTTTTTCATTCTCTTGGAGAAACTATTTTTATTCCCTCCAAGTTTCAATTGGAGCTAAGGCATTGTTAGGACATGCTTTCAAATGGCTTTCTTGCAAAAATTAAGATGTAACTTATCCCAAAAAAACCTATTGCAAAATGAAATAAGAGCCTGCACAATATTCTTCTGAGTCATGCAAGTTATTTTTCAAAATATTATTTCCTCCTAACTGCTGAGTATTTTTACATATCTCTGTACATCAAGTAAGTACAAAGCAAGGATGAGTTTTCTTTAACAGCTGAGTCTGTACAGAATACACACACACACACACACGAAAGCAGTAACTTATAAGTGGTAGGACATAAGAAAGACATGTAGTAACAGTCAGCTTCCAGCTCATCGTTTTTCCTATGTCTCTTAAAAAGAAAAAGCAGTTTTGCCCAGAGGAAGAAATAAAAGGGAATCCTCGTTAAAGGGTACATTAACAAAATAAAAGAACAGCTTTTTTAGGGACATGTGCAGAAAGGGATGTTTGAGTAGCAAATGATAATTTACTTTTGAGGTATATTAAAAAGGTTTAATCTTACTGATCATGAGTTAAATTGGATGTTTTAATCAGTTAGAAAGTGCCAAAAATAATTATGCCAGAGTGCTTAGTCTGCAGAATGTGTACACAAAGCATATAAATCCTTTTCTTCCCCAGGGACTTCTCAGAATAACATACAACTAGAAGACAAAAACGATATCAAACTCATATAAATTAACATTGCAAATGATCTGAAAAAAATACAATAAATAATGTGATTCTATCACTTTGAATATGCTATACAGGGGAGAGTGTCCAAAACAAATATGTTCATTAATCTCTTATATTCTCACTAAACTTTTTCAGGAAACATTCCTGCCATTTACTTTTCACAGTTCAATTGAAGGTCATCTTATGAATAGCAAAAGTGGGTTAATATCTTACTACAGAAATCTATAATCTTTTCTGAAATAAATGTTCAAAACTGAATTAAGTTGACTTTTTCTTCCTCTTGGGAAGAAAAGTATTTGTCAGTATTTAATACCCGCTCTGAAATCTGGAACAATGCCCCCTAATGGATCCTTTTCTTTAGTTCTGTCGCTTCTCACAGAAATGCATAGAGATTTCATTTATACAGGATCTTTTTTCAATCTAGTATGGTGCATAGCTACAGTGTGTGTGTTTTTGTATGCGTGTATATGTGTTCATAATTACTGAAGATTGGATGCAAATTTAAATGAGATGGCAACTGTGTAGGTGAAATTATCTTTGATCTTTCCAGCCTTTGCAAAATAATTTTGGGCCTAAATTTTTCATATAACCTTTTTGCTTGCAAAGTATAAGAACACGCCCATCACATATGTTATGCATACGCTATATGAAGGCTTTTTTGGAAGCACCCAAGATATGACTTGTGAAATATGAAAAAATAGTTTTATGATTCAAGGGTTTAATTTTTTTAATTTTTAAAGATCCTATCTTCACCCTTTCAGTTAATTCCATTTTTTTTTTTAATACAAAAAATCTCACATGATAAGCCCATCAACTGGGACTAACAGGTTGATTTTAAAATTATTAAAAATTATTCCTTGCAGTTTCACATCCTCAAGACACAAAACTGGAAAGGAAAACTGATGTAAAAAAGAAGAGGCCATTATGCTGACATGGTGAGTTGGTAATTATAATATATTCTTGCCCTGCTTCTGACATGGCTGAGTTTTTTCTCATGCTTTTATTTCCTTTTAGAGGTGATATATAGGCTTGATTTTCGCTACTCCCATTGTTTCTCAGAAGTTAGCTCTGCTGAAGACAACGGAATTAGGATTGCAAAGGAAATAAAGAGGATGCTGCTTTTATTCTCTTGCCATTTACATACCTCCACTATACCTGCATAAGTATTCCACATGAATGAAGCATTTAGTAATAGCTTTTGGCAAGACATGTGTTTCAGATACTTTAGTACCTAAAAATAAAGCTTGAACCCATACACAGCACAAACTGTGACCATTGACAATGTATTAAATTAATGCCAGCTCATGGAAGACCATTCTCAAAACTCATTTGTTTCTTTCAGATGTAAAATTCAAAAATAATAATAATTCCAAAATAACATTTATATATAATTATACACTATCTTTGACTGCCTTCCATGTTTTAGGCACTTTCTACTTGTGAACAGCAAAATTTCAAAAAATTTAAAGCAGGGTATAAAAACTTGTACTATAAGCTGCACCCAGAGACCACCCTGAAGTTTCAGTTACCAAATAAATACTGACTTTTTAACTGAAATTTTAAAATGGGTGATTTCTATATTCCACACTTATTGAAGTACCCACATATAATTAGGTGAGCTAGAGACAGAATATTACCACTAAGCATGAATGTTCAAACTTTTATCAGTAAAGTAAAAATTCATTTGATAAAAATCTGCTCATGAAATTTTGTTCAGAAGTTCAGTACTTGCAGCAAAGAAGCATCATAGAAACACCTTAATTATCTGTTTGAGAAAGACTTTGAGAAAGACATCTGCTATGAATTACACACAAATTTTACTAGTAGGGTTCTACAGGATAGTTCAAGTAGTGTTGTAAGGGGCTTTGAAATTTCTATTTCTTTGAACTTTCAGATTCTAGAATAATCTGATGAGATTATTGTTGATGAGTTATTATTGTATATGAAAAATAAATTTCTTGCAATCTCCTACAGTCATGAAAATTCAACTTCTCTTCTAGAGAAAAATTTAATAATTTTAATATTTAAATTTAATAATATTGTCCATTTTTGTCCATTTAAAACTGTTCAATATTTTCTTTAATAAAGAAACTATAAAAATTAAAAGATTATTTTAGGTTGAATACTCATAAAATCCAAACAGTTATCTGAGATTATCCACTATTATCTCAGGGCAGCCAATTTTTAATTTCTGCCATTCTTAATTTCTCTAAGGGTAAAGTAGGGGAAAAAACAGAACAAAGCAAAACAAAAAACCACACCCAACCAAAACAAAACCATAGTAAGCTACCCACAGTAAAATACATTTATGAAAAGAGTTAGCATTTTTTTTCCTGTTTATTTTACCCATACTATTGTTAACTGTAAGCTCAGTTTGCCTCCACAAGATCTCACCCACTCTGTAATATTTTAAGTTCATTTTTTTAAAGGCAGCTTTTCTTTTTTCCATTTTGAGCTGGAGTTTTTTGAATGGAGTGCTGAGATTTCTTTGCTGACATGTTTGGAGTCCAGAAAAATAGTCAAGAGACAAGAATTATTGTGGGGGGAAAAAAAGGTAGAAAATGCGCTTAAAATCAATAGACAAGTGAAAGGGGCAGAAACTCACCCCCAAAAAATTTCAAAGCAAAATGAGAAGGAACAAAGCCTTAAAATCTCTCTGATTCACCCACTTAGTTACTTTAATTTTGTCTCTGTCACAACTTTCCTATTTGTATATAATCTTACATTTTCTTTTTCTCTCAGTGGATGTTCTCTGCTGTATGGTATTAAAATTACATACTGCTTATGCAGTAACATACAGGAGAGGAGGCGCAAACTCAGGGGAAAAAATAAAGTATTGAGAGGGTAAATTAAAAATTAGACCACACAAAATTATACAGCTGTAGTCCTGGGAAATGGTTTGAAATAGGGAAATAAAATAATTTTTAAAAAAATGGAAGCAAAGTGGATGATGGAAAGTGATAAGACGTACAGGAGCAAGAGAAATGAAAAAAAGACAATGTGAAGTGTAGAAATACAGGAAGTACAGGAAATATCTGAAAATAATATGGTCAAAGGTTGGAAATAAGTTAAAACCACAGTAATTAAAGCTAAATTGTTTCCAAATATTTTTTTCATTTTTAATACTTGCTTCAAAGTGAAAAGGAGCCCAAAAACAGAAGTCTTGATTGAGATACAGCTTGAAAGAAGATGAATGATTACAATTTCTGTATGGATGTCTGTCTGCAAGTTCCTAAGGCCATTTTTAGTTTAAATGTGTTAGAGGAGGGGAAATAACACTTTCCCCAGTTTGGTCACAGGACTGTTTCTGTCTGAACTGATTACAAGCAGTTTGAGCCAAATCCTACTGAAAGAGGTGAGTGATCAGTTCATAAGACCTCAAAGTTCAACTTCCACAATTGCAGTTACGCAAAGATATTTTTAAAAAGCAGGGCTGTGAATCTTGTGGATGTACATGTGAGAGGAGGAGGAAGAGTCAATAATAGTATATAAACATTTACAACTTCTTTATACAGCTGAGCATCAAAGAAACACATTTTAATAAACACCTTAATTATTTCAGTCTCTTATGTTTTGCCAATCCCACATCCCATGTCAGTTACTTGCACCCAAAGCAATATCTTGTTTCCAAGGACACAGAGTTATTTTTGTTCTTTGCTGGGAATATCTGCATTGGAGGGATTTCTGATAGAAGGTATGAGTTTCCTTCTTAGTAACATGTGAAGGTTTACAGACTTCATGACATGATTTCAGTGGGAAAAGCTAACTCCCAATATTCCAGAGTATGTTCAAAAAGTTAATTTACTTGCTAATGTTTTTCTAATAATGTCACTGTTATCAAAGGTGGTTTTTTTTTAATAAAAAAAATATCTCTTCTTGTGTCACACCTCATTCTTTTGCTAGACACAGTAGTGGTCTCACAAGCCCAAGTGGTTGTAAGGGAAGAGATAGGATCACAAATAAAATTTGTCCTCACTGCAAGTTAATAGAACCCTTTAAATTGTTGTGTGGTCATACATAGTATCGTGTCCTTGTATGGTGTGAGTAATTATACATATTACTGCATTAGAAGCATAGATAAATATTGCCAAAGATTTTTTGCTATGTGGTTGTCTTCTCCAGAGTTGGAGGGAATCTGCTTTAAAAAGTGGCTGTAATCAAATACCTAAAATCCTTGTTTCAACTTAATGTCTTTATCTTTTATTCAATCCCATTAAACGGTGTTATTTCTTACATTTGTTAAAACAGAATTTCTCACCCCTAATGTAATAGTTTTTCTGTATAAAAGAGGAAATTTTAGTTGGTGGCCTTATTTACACATTGAGAACACACATCTGCATACATGAGATATTCTTATTCCACTCCTTTCTATCATTTTTTGCATCCTTTTTTTTCCCAACAGTTTGTAAAGGTAAAATGAACTGTACTTGATTTACAAACTGTTCTCATTATTACATTTATGGTTGTATTATAATTATGTCATTCATAACATTCCTATGAATTCCTAGTGTCATGGATGAGTAGCCTTTCCATAACTTTACAAAATCCTTGGATGAAAGCCCCCTTTAAAGCAAGATTCCTTGTAAAGGGTGTATTTCTATCACGTTGCATTTGTGCTGAACTGATAAGCAGATGGTCTGCAACAGCTTGTGCTTTTCAACTTTTATAGTAAATCATTTTATTTCTGTATATAATGGGTTGTAATATAAACTAGAAAACTAAATATAGAACTTTTCAGGAGCAGGGAGGTGTTAAGTAGAATGAAATATAATTTTAGTCAATCGCAAATAGAAATGTACTCTCTGTCCATAGCATTTTAAGTAAGTATTTCTTTCAGCAGTTCATACATACAAGTGGCGTACTCTTCAAAATCCATTTCCCACCTTATTTTATTTGGTCCTCCTAATATTTATGCAATTCCTGGTGTTGGTCTAAAGATGGGAAAAATCAATTCAATTTGACAAGAATGCTGAGTTGATGAAAATCTAAGTTACCACAATGTTTCAGCCCACTCTTTTTTTTAGAAGATAAATAATGGGAAGAATATGCTTGGTGTCCTGTTTAAAGGATGGGTGTCTGCCAAGGAAGGCAGGAAACCTCCCTTGAAATGGAAAATGTGACCCCTTCCCTTTTCAGGGCTTTCAGGCAAAGATATGGGAAAAAGAATAACACTTCTTTACTAGTGTGTATAATAAGGCAAACAAACAACAACAACTGCAGCAACAAAACCTACAAACCCAGTAACAGACTTCTCTCGGCCTCAGGCACTTTCCCCTCGGTGCAGTTCTGGTCACAGCCAGCAGGGGCGCTGGTGGCTCCTAGCCAGGCAGGTGCAGGGATTCCTCCACGGCTGCAGGGGGCGCTGTGGCGTGGGTTCAGCCATGTGTCTCACATGGTAATGGCGGATACACCAGCAGAAAAGAGAGAAAAGGGGTTTTCTTTACCAGTTCATGGCAGACCAGTGGTCACAGCACTGCTCCAGATGGCAAAATGGGCTGTAGCAGGACATTTAGAGCGGCAGGCCAGAGCAACAAAGGTGAACACACTCCAAAATGGCAAACAAAGTGTAGCAAAAACTCCAAAGCCCAAGTAGGAGCCACAGGGCTCAGGTAGACATAGGGTGTCAGATTAAAGTGTACCAAAAAACCCGAAGCATCAGAAAACAGCAGGGCTGGGCAGTGGCAGCTGAGTTCCTCCAAACAGCTGGGAAAGGCTCCCTCTGGAAACAGGAGGGGATTGGGTCCTAGGTTTACTCCTGAGGCATCCACGTAGGTGGTGAGGCTCTTTTCGTATGAGGTTGGATGTTGACAAGCTCCCAGTTAAACAGCTGCTCTTATGAGCAAAGCCTCACCCACAGCAGGAGAAGCAGTTAAGGACGGAACTCCTCAGTGGCAGTGAATTCTCCCCACAGCGACAGCAGCACCATCTCACCTGTACAGAGAGCAAGAGAGAGCGAGGAGCTGAGCCTGTCTCTTCACCCCCCAGCCGAAATATTGCTTTATCTCTGCCCTTCCAGAGAGAAAACCCTCCAGCTAAGAGATGATAGCAAACTGCTCACTTCCCCCTCCTCCTTGGCTCCATCTTTTGTCTCTCTTAAGTACCATCAATCCCATCTCTTAGGCAACAAATAGGAGAAAATTCCCTGAGAAAAAAAAAAAAAAAAAGAAAAAAAAAATCCTAACCTCCAACATTTGGTAAGAGGTGAAGGATCTAACAGCAAAGGATTCCTTCAGAACATCATCATTTTATCATAAATTGGATCATAAATTCAACCTCCTAGATGAAGATAATCACATATGGGCTCAGAGTTCAGCTTTTTTTTTTTTCTTGGTGATCAAGGTGAGATGATCAACCAGTGGTTCTTTATCAAATGGTGAAGCAACAGTAGAAACTGGCACAGTAAATCATTTCTTTCAGCTTTGCTGAACAAGGAAGAAGCATGCAAATAGACAGGAATTTACAAGTTAATTAACTTTGTAAAATTACAGATTTATTATATGAATAGACTATGGGCTGTTCAAAGTGAGTTTAAAATTAAACTTTATTTACTTATTTTTACATGATAATTTACAGATGTGTAAGAAATAAAGATATGTCTGGTAGGTTTGCACTGGAAGCAATGGTCACCTGGGAAATGCCATTACATCTCCTAAAAGCCGAAAGGTAAATAGACAAGTTAGGGAGAGTGTTTCTTCTTGATGTTCAAACTAAGTTCCTATATTGTAGTAACAGTTGCAGACTTTATTGATGTTTTGACCAACAGCATTGTCTCCTTGTCACATGGGATAGGAGAAGTCTCTGGCATCGCTAGAAAAAAAAAGAAGTGTGTTTTTGCAAAGCTGTCTGTGAAGAATCTTGGTTTCTAGGTTTTCAGTGAGGGAGAATTAGAACAAATGGAAAATTAACAGCCTCCCTGAAGGCCCCCTTTCTAAAGCTTGAGCTCACTTATAAAGTGTTGACAGTTTCCTATATAAAAAACATCAGAAGTGCCAGATTTCTGAAGTGCCGGGAAATTGCAAGATTAGGTGATATGCCTAAGGAAACTGAAGGAAACAAAACAAAGTAATCACTGCAGGGTTTCTTAAAAAAAAATTTTTTTTAGTTGGTCTTCAACACAGATGCAGATAATATGTAGTTTATCCAATTGATTTCTTCATTTCCAGTCATTTTTTTGTTGTTTGACTGCTTTTAAGTGATGTAGAAATTGATGTGAATTGGACAGAAGGTGTATGTTTTGGGAAAGATTACTTAGGATTTAAATTTTTATTTTAAAATAATTTCATAGGTGTCTTGTGCTGTTTTACAAGTAACAGCAACCAAGAATAAAAATGGGATTTAAACAGTGCTAGTAATTAGTACTTTGTAAGTGATAATAGATGTTAAACGTGGCTTTCTAAGACTGATATCAAAACAATTTTGAGCAAATCATCTTCTAGAGTCTATTACAGAAATGTTAGCAAACCATGGTATATATTTGAAAGGCAGTTTCATTCAGAT
Source organism: Chamaea fasciata (assembly GCF_029207755.1). Taxonomy (NCBI): domain Eukaryota; kingdom Metazoa; phylum Chordata; class Aves; order Passeriformes; family Sylviidae; genus Chamaea; species Chamaea fasciata. The sequence continues at coordinate 35,460,582 of NW_027094089.1, forward strand.
GGTGAATACAGTTGGATTGATTTTTTTTTCATTATATCTCTTACAATCTTCTCCTGGAAATTCCCATGAACACCTTAGCCCCAGCCCCTCAATGCATTTTCTATTTTCAATTCAAACACAAGGTGTATGGTGTTTGTCAAAGGTAAGACATGAAGTGTTGGACTAACAGGTAAAAGATGCTGCTGTAGTGGAATAAGGGGCAAATTTTATCTCCACATTGAAAATATGCCTCTTAAAGGTGAAATCTTCTAACAAAACTTTAACAAGTCAATGCAATGCAGAGCCTTAATTAAGAATTGAAATGATTTGTAACAACTTCGTAGCTGGTCTCCTGAGAAAAGACTACATAACTTTGGGAAGCTGTAGGAGATAGTACTGGTCATAGGAAGAAAAGTATGTTAGGTTTAAAGCAAGCATGGAGCAAGTGCTATTTCCAAGTAATTTCCAAAAATAAAGCTGTTGTGTTTGGTACCTCTGCATAATAATTACTGAAGACATCATCACAGCCCTGTGCTGTGAAGTCATTCTACAGAAGGGCTGCAGAAAACCTAAAGTTGCAGCCAGCACTGACTCCTGCTAGGCAACCAACCTGCAGAGATTGGCCTGTCCTTTCCCGAACTTGTTCCACTCATGGAAGTTTTGGGAAGTGCACACCAACCCTTGGCACAGGAAGTGGCTTGGTCTTGCACAGATCTGCAAGTAAATGGAGCACTGGAGTTGGAGCGAGGTTGTATTCTCTTTTTCCCATCACTGAGTCATTCTGTGTATGGGAAGGATTTGGTTTCTCTTCAGAGGTTTCTCACCTTTCTTCATCTTTCCCAGCAGTTTTCATTCCTTAGAGTTTTGTTGATTTGGGACTGGGTTTTTTGGCTGTTTTGGTTAGCTGGTTCACAGGTTGGTTGGTTGGAGTTTTTTTCTGTCACAATCAGGCTGATTTGGCTTGTCTTACTGATTTCAAAATAGATCTCAAGGATGGTTTCCAACACATCCTGAACATACATCTGTGCATGCTTTGAAGCAATTTCCTTGACCAAGATCTGATCAGATATCTGATTGTCTCTGCTTCTACCTGCTCACCAGCTTTGGAGAGGGGAGGGCAACCTTGCTACCCTGCCATGATACATGTTCTGCATCAGTTTGTGAAGTGTTGACATCCTAATGAAACAACTACTGCTGGAGTTAAACAGACTAGTTTTCACTGAAGTCTTGTTTGTTCTACCCACAAGCAATGGGCTAGATGACACTTTCCACAACATCTTGCTGTTCTCAACTGTTGTGAAATGCAATAATCCTTATTATCTTGAATATCCTTCCGGTTTTGCTGTGCTACTCTCTTTGACACAGAGTACTCTGAGACATCTCTCATAGACAGAAAATTTGAACCACCTCTTGTATAAACAGATTTCCAGGGCTTTGAATTTCATTTTGCAACTTATCAGAAATCTTTTTGTTCACAAAGATAATTTTGAGAGAGTTGGTATATTCTGCCAAAAAGTTTCCTGTGTGCACTTGTATTGCACTTCAGGGGTCAGAACTTGCAGCACAACCACTGTTTTGAAATCACATTGGCAATACGTGTCTTTACATAAGGCATTGAAAGGATGCTTTTGGTTCTTTGCTTTGAATGATTTGATAGCAAGGTATCTTTCAAGAATGTGATACTTTTGCATAGAAGCAATGTGCAAAATCCCCCACAATGCCTGAAGTATCAAAACAGGCCAAAGCTATCTCTTTTCTCTTTGCCTCTGGCTAGGCCTTAAGTATGTTACTTTTGACTACTAGTTCTACATCTTTATAGGTTTCTTATATCAGTTTCTGAATTTGCTACAGAAATGGCCAAAAAAAAAAAAAAAAAAGACTGTAACGTGCACTTACACTCTGTATCATGATCCACATTAGTTTCTACTGTGGTAATTATGACAAGTAGTTTTGCTGCCGTGTTTCAGGACACGGCTTAAATTAAAATGCTATTTCCATGGTCCTAATATGCATGTTGGTTTTAACGGTTGAGTTAGTCACGTTTTTTGAGGAATGTTTTCTAAAGTTCTGTGCTCAGCAATGGAAGTATTTTAAATTATTTTCTTCAGACGCTCTGGTAAAAGCTTTTATGCTGAAACACATGCATATTTTCTAACGCAGTCTTCTTTGTTTCACCACATGCAGAGCACTCAATAAATGCAAACTATTTGTTCCATCCCAGTAAAGGAATAATTCCCACAGGAAATGTAACATCCAGAGATGTATTCAGAGTATATTGCAGAGTATGGAAAGAAATCTGGTTTATGATGTCCCAGGTAAAAGAAAAGTGTCTTCAGGTCTTTTGCTTTAAACTTTATTGTAGATGGATTACTTTAAATTCCACCTGTATTATCTGGATGGTCATTCATATGATTAGTATGTCAAACATTACTGATTCTTTAAATTAACAAGATTAGCTACAGATATGGATTATATTGACATGATAAAAATGTTTATAAAGATTTTATAGGAAGAAAAACTCCCCAAAGAAATACTTTCCCAGGCTCCTTTAGTTTCCAAGTTGAGTGTGGACTGGGAGAAGGTTTCAAAGTGAATCATTACTGTGAAATAAACAGGGTAAGTATGTTGTACTAAATCCATAAAAATCATCCTTTGAGGAACTCTGGTTATTATTTCACTTTTTAGCATAATTAATTTGGCTTCTTTGTTGTTTTAGTATGCCATACACCTCTTTTCTCCACCAAAACTACTATGAACATACAGCGAAAGAATTTTCTGCAAAATTTTCTGCCAAATACTTCTCAATTATGTATTGACACTATATATTTCATTAAATCATTGCCATAACACAGTCTTTCCCCTGTTTTCCTGCAGATGCTAAGTGAATTAAAAAACACGACTGATAATAGGATCATCTCAGTAATTTTTGAAATAAGTACCCTAGAACCTCACACAGACTTCTCAGGACTTCTTTTTTCTTGCCTTTTTATTATTTTTCCTGGTTTTCCCTCTATAAACTTTAAGTCTGCTTTAAATTTATTGTAAAGCCCCTGGATTTAGCTTAATGATGTTTAAAGATTTGATTTAGTTTTGAGAATGTCTGTCGTCATTTTATTTTGTTTCTTTGAATTCCCCACTCTATTTTGCAGCTAAATGTTTTTTAACATTTTGCTATTTATATATCAAGAGTTCTCCTAGTCAGTAAGATAATTTGCAAGGAAATATTGCAGGTGGAAGGGAAGTAAAGTGAAAAGAAGTGTGAAAGGGAACACCAGCACTTTTAAAAAAATGTAATGCCAAAATTATTCCAACTCTTCCAATTATGTTCAAACAATTTTCGCTGCAAGAGGGGTTTAGTCCCCTACTCAATATTTAGTTCTTAATCTTCTCATTTTCACAACATCTTGCAGAAATTGTGAAATTAATGAAATTGAAAACTGTGAGCCAACCCTCCACCTATATAGGGCACTGTCTGAGAACAATCAGAAAACAGTAATAAACTTGGCAACTTTTGTCCATCACTGAAGTCCCAAAAAGGGAGTACTACAAAATCATTTTTTACTTAATTTGTAATTAATTGACAATGATTTTTTTTAAGAATTAGTGTAATTTTATGTTCCTTTTGTTGTTCCTACATGTTTACTAAAACAGTAAAAAAATATTAGTAAGTAATATACACCCTTGCCTTTCAACTAATATTCCTTCAATGCTCTGCAGCACAGACTTCTTATTAACTCACGGTCTTGCATTTATTCCAAGCCTGTAAATAAGTGACTTTGTCTAAAATCTACTACTTCTGCAGAGAGATAAGTATTTAATAGAAGAATAAGCCTCATTAAGGTTATACAGAAACCCATAAAAGCAGTAATTATTTTAAAATTTAATTATATTAGAGAAAAAGCAGAGCTAGGAAATGAGACAAAGGAATCAGTACTTTGGTCCTTTTTGGATAAGCCCAATGCCACTGAAAAGAAAGCTCTGCTTGTGATTCAACACCAAGTTTCCTCGCATTCTGTAAAGATAGATAGTTATTTCCCTCGCTCTGAGTTTTTAATCCTATTTTTTGCATTTTTCTCTGTACTTGGAGGTAATACCCTCTGTGTTTCATGATGCTGTCTTGGAAGTAAGCCACTTATGATGAAATAGGATGGAGTTCAGGCCTGACACTGTTCCTCCTCAAGAATTCTTTAACAACACTTCTCCAAACACTGAATGGCTTTCTGCACTGTTACCATTTCATATATTGATGGACATACAAGCTTCTTACTTGAAAGGCAAAGCAGCTTATTTTATTTTACAGCCATCTACTTCTTTCCCTATGTTCTACCATTTCTATAAGGTCCAATCCTGCAAGGGAGTCATCATTGTGTTAGTGTGATCACCTTTCTAACTAAACAGCCTGATTTCTGTAGCTATTAAAGCTGTTTTGGAACACTGACAAAATCATAAAGCTCTGGGCAACCTTGCAATCTTGTCCTTGCATTTTGCAGGACAGGACACTCTGGGAAAAGGTCCCGATTCACTCACATTTCACATTAACAGGTGCGAGGCAAGGTTGAAAAACGTTGAGATGGAACTTTAAAAAGCAAAAAAAGTTCTGTGGTTTTGTGTTCTAGAAAGAATAGTGAACAAACCACACCAGAACTTCATTGGTATCGACTCAGCTACTCCAAGGACTGCTCTGCCCCATTATGCAGTTCCCTGTGGCCCTATTCAGAAAAGAACAATATTACAGGTGAGAGAACATTGAGAGCTCCAAAATTATGAACTACTGTGTTTGATTGTTCCTCAGTTTTCTTTTTAATCTGCTTTTTTTCCTCAGGGTTTATTTCCCTCCAGAACTTTTCCAAGAAAAATTATTATCCTCGTTTCTTTGGGGAGATTTTTATTTGTGTCAAACAAACTTGTTTTCAAGGATTATTAAAAAAAAAAAAAAAAAAATCAAACTACGCTAAGAGATAACAGTCACTGTGCAATTTTTGTCGACATGTGTTGTCTTTAATCAGTGCTTTCACATTCATCAGAAATAAATATCTGTTTACAATGCTGGGGGAATTAAAGCTCTGAAGAGATTGTTTTAGTTCTCTTTATTTATGATGATTTGTTAGCTCTTGACTGGAGAAATTATTTTGTTGTTTACATTAATCTGTGGTAGCAGTATTAACTTCACATCATACATAAATATAATTATTGATCATTACCAGCTGTAATTCAGTGTTAGAATTACAGATTTACATAATTGTGCTATTACATGTAAACTTGAACTTCATATCTGGGGTCACAAATAACTGGAGGCAGTAGAAACAGAAAATTCTGATTATATGTCATTCATATTTTAATATATGCTGTTGCAATTTTGATCAGTGTTAATGTAAATATTTTTGTGTACTATAACAGCAATGAGATGCTAATGGCTAGAAATTACAACAATATTGATCTAGCTAATAAAATGAAATGCATTAGTAAGAGAGAATATTTATTATCTCCTCCAAAAACTACTATATATCATCTGCCCAAGGAAAATTTCCTCAATCAAAGATTGAGATGGGATTCTGGAAATGGTGTAAAGCTCTTCTCAAAAATCAATCACAGGTTATCTTGTTTTTTCTGCCTGCAGCTTTTTCACTGATAAAGCTTCACAGGGAGAAACAAGCTATATAAAGGGACTCACTTCTGTAATACATTCTCTACTTCTCATGTAATCTGCACATAAAAAGATCCTCTAGAAAGAACAGTCAAAATGATTGACCTTCTCCAAAAATCCCTCTACAGGCATTAGGGGAATGTGCATGCATATCCCTGCCTTACTGATTGCCTCAAGCAAAACCTGTGAACTTGGTGCTGCTCTTGGGCACAGTGGGATGACAGGCCTTACAAGACTTGCACCAGCTCTTCTTCTGGACTTGTCAGGTAGAGACAGCATAAAACCACACACTGAAAAGAGCTGGACTGCTGCACATTACAGGAATGATCTAGATAAGGAGAAAAGATGTCTTAAAATAAAGGTTTGTGTAAGATTTGACATCATACATAGCTTCCCAAAATTCATCCTTTGTGAAAAAAACTACACAGAAAAATTTTAGTATCCCAAGCAACGGGAACAAGTTCTGTTCATCCACAGGGAGCTGTAAACTTCTCATTTCCTGTGCTTATGCAACACAACAGCTCAAGATTGTCCTGGGTTGTAGCATAGGATGTGCACAAAGTATTCTATCACCATCTTCATGGACTGTTGAATCTAGGTGGGGCAGTGTTTTCCCAGACCCTCTCTCTCCGGGCCATTATCTTCTGTTAATGGCCCATCAAATGCCTTGCCCATGACTCACAGATAACTCCCTCCAGGAGCTCTCTCTGTTTAATGGGCCGTCAAGGACCCCCTGCATGACTCATCATCCCATTGTGAGATGCTCTGCCCAGGGTGAGGAGCCCAGCATTCTCACCTGGATATAATCTGGGATTTGGGACAGTACAGGGGGCTCTTACCCACTGGATTCCCAGAGTAACAGCTACCAGACCTTTCTACGGGATCATTGCATCAGGAAGACCACCTCATCTAGACTGCTTCCATCACTCTGTTCAGGTTGTATTCTGACTCTGTCAGTGGTCTTTTGTATTATCGCATTAATTTTATTTTACTTTCTTTCCTTTTTTCCAATTAAATTATATCTCTGACTTGGAGCCTCTCATTTGTTTTGCTTTCAAACCGCTACAAAGGTGAAAGTTCTCACAAAACTTAACCCATAGAAAAGCAGCACTAAACTTAAAAATCAGCTAAATTGAAATTAGTATTAAGAGAAAAACTGAAAGTGAAAAACAGCTTTTGTAAAAATATTTTTTTACAAAATAAATTTATTTTTAACAATAGTTTAGAGAATTATTTGAGTATTATTTTGAAACATCTTTTTTTTGTTGTTGTTTTTCATCTGATTATTCTACAGTTGAGTTAGTAATGCCACCTGGTAGCAGGAAAACAGTGAGAATTCATAATGTTGGAAAATTTCCTTTATTTCTTTGAGTGAATTACAAGTTAAAAAATAAAAAAAAACTTGTTTAGCTTTCTGGTTTAGGCTAGATAGTGGTGGCATTCATCCCAACACGGATGCATTTGGCTAAGTGACATGGCAGTTATGCCTTGAAGATTACAGAAGTGCAGTCTACAAGTAGTTATGACTACATTTAACCATAGACCACAGAAAAGTTAATGCCAAGTGTGCAATGGGTTTTGTACAGGAATCTGACTGAGAAAATTTTACCAACTACTGCAGCTTGAGAAATATGAAAACTAACTAAAGCAAACTGCAATAAACTTGTAGTCATAGCTGTTGCTAATACAAGATATAGACAGTTTTAAAGTGTCCTGCATTTGAGAGAACAGCAAAGTTTTCTTACCAAACTGCAGCGGTGTTCTGAACTGTCAGACACTAACTTCACAGACAACACAGCACATAATTTGGAATTTATACAAGTAAATTAAAACCACATTGCTTTTGCTTTCCACAATCTCTTTTGTTTTCTCCTCATTTGTTTTGCCTCCAAGTTCAATCTGATGGAAATGTCTTTAATCACGGGAGGTTGGATCATGGGCTGTACTAGATTTGTGTTTAGTACATCTGAAGTTAATGAGTTTGCACAAGAGGATTTCATTTCTTTCAGCTCACCATTACTCCAGCCTGAGTAAGCCTAGGTGTGAGTCATTAAGTTAATGTCAGGGCTCAGAATCTATGGGCTAGCCACAAATCTGAGTTTTGTAGCCTTAGTATAGTTCTGGAAAAGTACATTCTGATCAGGGTCATGCACTGGGGTATGACTCAGGCCCCTCAGTAGTTTGATCTCAGCTCAACTGTGGGTCATAAATTTGCATGAAAAGTCTTTACTAGATTTGTCCATATTTGTGGGTTGCACCAACTAGACTTTCGACCAAATCTTACATACTTTAGTAAGCAGAAACACTTTTGCCATTGCCAAAGAACAAGTTTCCAGCTAGAATGAATAATGAAAATACAGGCAAACAATTTATGTGATATGTCTGCATAGAACTTTGTGTCTCATGCAAACAAACAGGGTTAATTTGTGCAATAGCCAGAAGGGTCCATGGCAGGGACCTAGAGGTTATTCCCCCAGAGGGCTGGGGGAAGGAACTCTTCTGGGGAGAAGGGGTTTGTTCTGAATTACTGTAGTGTGGTCGAGGGAGCAGTTAGGTAGTGGTGTTTCTGTGTGAATCTTTCACTTTCTTGTACCCTCTGTCAGTATTGCAGTTGTACTGTTTGTTTCCTTATCTCATTGCTGTTTCCAGCACATTGCTCTTATCTCAACCCATAATCTTTGCCTTCTGAGCCTCCAATTCTCCCCTCTAGCCCAAGCAGGGCAGAGGGAGGGGGAGGCTTGGGAGCAGGAGAGCAGTGCATGGATTCAGTGGGAACACTGAATTGGAGAATGCCATTCCTAAACCACAACACAATGTTATATGACACTTGGAGATGTAGTTTAGCAGTATGGTGGTGCTGGGTTAACAGTTGGGCTTGATGACATTAGAGATCTTTTTCAAACTTAATTCTATGGTTCCCTTTACAATAATAGTATCTGTTAAAAATACTGACTCATGTACTAAAGAATCCCATCTACTTGTTCAGAAGCAGTCTCTTTGTAAAGGCAGTGACTTTAAAAAGAAAAATCAAATCTTTTCCAAAATAGGTTCCCTCCTTTTTTTTCCAAAACCGAAATTTTATAGGTACTGTTAAGGTTTAATTGAAGATAATTTAAAACAAAAGGACAATATTGAATTGAAAATATTTTGTGGCTTTGTCTTTTTATAACTGAAAAAAGAATTGTCAATCTGAAAGAGAGAAGGAAAAATGTACTGACCTTTCTCCAGAACAGAGGGAAAAATACCTCACAAGTGGTTTTGTGGGGTATTTTCAACCAGGTTTTTTGGTGTAACTTTATGTCTGGCTTTTTCCCCTAGGATCCATGAAAATGTGTGATGTGTAAGGAAAGTGAAAAATGCTCCATTTATGATACCTTTCAACCACTGGTTGCCCTTTTGCATAGAAAAATGACCAGGCATTAATGACAGTCCAGTATTGTCTGCTGTCAGGTGACACAGTGGGGTGCCCTATCTCCCCCCAACCTGCATCAAAAACTGATCTCTTGTTCCCTGGGGACTTCCCACTCTTTTCTTTTGCTCCATCTCTTCCCTCACTACATCTTTCTTCATGTATTTCTTCTTTCTGTATCCCCTCCTTCTCTATGGGGAAAAGGCAGCAACAATTTACCCAATCTCTTTTTACTTCAGAGGTGCTACACACCACTGTTTTGTTCAGGTTTTTTCCAAGCAAGCAAGAAGTTATTAAGGGAATTAATAAGAAGTTCATTAATTAAGAAGTTATTACATTTATGAAAAAATTTGAGATTCTGGCTTTGGCCATTTCTCTGGGTCATTTTATGTAGCTATATATAATATGATTCAGAAACACCAGTTTCAGACCTAGCACAGTGAGGAGAAGTTTCACAAAAATTAAAAATAATTAGATATAAAACCAAAATATTTAGAGAGTAGAGAAAAGAAACAAAACTAACAAGATGGAGAAACTGTATAATAGCTCACTATATTTAAAAAAAAGGTCAAACAAAGTGGATATTTTCTTCCTCTCTTTTTCTGTAGAGTTTGTCCAGACTCTACACCTTTCTGTAGAGCAATAGGTTCTGACTCAAACTCTCCTTAACCCAGAATACTGACGTACTTTTTTTTTTTTGCAGCAAACGGTGATTAGTCCAGTCACTGCTAACTTTATGCAAACAACTTGCAGGACCTAAAACTGGTTGGACCAGTCTCTAAATGCAGTCGCTAAAACCAGGTTTTCCAAAGCAAAATATTGAGTATGTTTGTTGGGAGTAAAGAGTCAAAAGTGGAAGAATGCCAAGTAGGATGGAAGCAGCCTTGCAGTTGAGAATGCCAAGGCCTGGAGAATAACAGTGTGGGAAATCACATATTATTCCTACTGCTGTTTATCCTCTGTCTGCTTTGAGAAGTAGAATTTCTATGTAGAGATAATATAGGTGTTTACAGAGACTTGGCGGCACTCTTACTGACAGGCTTGATCTTCCGTCTTGGGAGAGAGATCAGAAAAACACAGAGGATAATCACAGTGTGGTGGTAAATTACACAGGCACAGGCCTTTGATAAACAGGTCTCAACAGCAGGCCTGACACCCTGCCTGGGATTGGACTGAGCCTAATGGTGCCTACATCCTTGTTTTGTGTTGTCTCTGCAGCCCACTGCTGTTTCAGGATCCTCCAGTCGGCAAGGTAATGAAATAACTTTATTCTTAGGACTTCAGCTGAGGTTTTTTCATTGTCCATAATCACGTGCATGTGGTGATTCACACAATGTTTGAGGGCAAGAACAGTACACATCAAGAAAGAATTTTCAGTAGGATAGATAGTTCATACACTACACAAAGACTGGAGAGGTCTGGCTTCTCCTGGTTTGATACCTATCACTGTAGTCTTCGAGTGTCTCCCTATCGATTGGTTTTCATCCACTTCAGAGTTCTTTGTTTCAGCATTGTTAAATACCAGCGTCTGAGATCAGGAACTCAACTGCAGCACAAACAAACATCTGCCTGGGAAATGCAGTTTGATAACATATAGTCTTCCTCCAGGCAGATGTTTCCTAGGGTCCAAAATCCCAGTCTCCAGTACTCATGGATGGTTGTAAGAGACAATATCTTCTGAGAAAATAAACATTATAATATGTAGGCCCTTCAAGGATACAAATTGTAATTACATCCCTGTGAAGACAGTCCACACAGTAACACTCTATGGGATGAGCAATAAACTGGAAAGGAACAATATCAGAATTGCTCCATTAGGTCTTAGTGAATGAGGCTGTATTTCAGTTATTGTGCAATTTCTAGTCCACCAGTAGGCTATGCTGCCCCTCTTGGAAGTATCTACAAGTCAGTATTAAGCTAACAACAGAAAATCAAATGGATGGAATATCTAATAAGCATAAATATTGCAAATATTCTAAATCCACTGCAGTTCAAGTGAACTGAGGCATCTGCTCATTTGCCATTTGCCCATACTGCCTCAGATCTATGACTTTTGGATAATTTACCTGGGATAACTTCAAAAAATAGAATGCAATAGTTATTTCCAGACAACTAGTTCAGTGTGATATATGATATCAGATATATGAATCTTTGAATAGTTTTATCCAATAGATTGACAAGTTTGTACTTTGGAAAATTATTGAATAAACTCTAATGCAGTAAAATGAAAATGAAGGATAATGAAAATAAGAATAATGAAAATTTTTAGACATGTTTCATTTTCTTAATAGTTGGTTTGCACGAGAGGAGTCTTATTTGGGTATGAACTGATTGCATGATATAGCTTAAGCCCTCTCAAAGAACACAAATTCAAACCTTCAAGAGGAAATTTTCTGCCTGAAAAAGAGTCTAAACCTGGGTTTATATTATAAATGCATCTGCTTAAATTCTTACTTGAGAGGGATTTCCTGCACAGACAGGACTTTTGTGAAAAAGTTTTAAATTTCTGTCCTATTTCATAAGACACAGCCTCTTCCTTTATGTCAAAGACAGTGTAATAAGGCAAATTATTATTCCAGGTGTTCTGTTTTATATACAGTTTCAGCGTTATTAGGACAACATGTTGACTGCTCTTCTTTTCACTCAATTGAGTAGTACAGCAAAGAAGACAGCATTAAAGTTGTTCAGTGATTTTCTAAAAACAAAAAATGAATGACGAAAACGGCCTGTATTGTCCCTGTCTCAAGCATGTTGAGTCTTAGATTGAAACAGAAAAGTAGAAACAGATATGATGGGATGATTTCACAATGGCTTTTGTGGAGTAAAAATATTAAACAGGAAATTACATCTACCTGTGTTCTTTTCACATCATGTCTAGGTCTGAAATGTGGATTGTTCTCTAGGATGGAAGCAAAATCTCTTAAACAGTTTATGAAAAGTCTTAGTGATGCAAATATGTTCCATATGTGTTCAAGTGTCTTCTTTGGGATTCATTCTCACTATCATTCACAATGCCATCGACTCCAGAACTGACTGTTCACGTTCATCATGTAAATTGAAATAGTGGATCTAAATGGGGATGAATGGGACATATCCATATACTAACTCTAGATTCTTTTCTGCATTAATGTAAAATGCACGAAGTTCTATTCTTATGTGTGAGCACTTCACTTTTCAGCAGATGGCACTATATAGTACATCCTACTGTGCTTTGCACTTTGCTTAAAATACCCTTTTGCCAACTTGACTTGGAAAACATGTTAAGTGTGACACAGAAAATCTTTGGATTATCTGCAAAAACAGGAAACATTTTGACCATGTTAAGGAGGAGTAGCACAAGGTTCCCATCCCACCAGAGGTAGAAAATTCTAGTCCATAAAAAGTGTTTATTCTGCCATAAAAATATACTTTACAAATTTTTAGTCCTCTGCCTCTTTACAGAAGCTGTTGGCTGGAGTTGGACACAACAAGAATCACTTTTCTAATTCCTCACACGCTTACTTGAAGAATGTTTACTCTCTTAAAAGATATTGTCTCTTACAACCATCCATGAGTACTGGAGACTGGGATTTTGGACTCTAGAAAACATCTACCTGGAGGAAGATTGCATATTGTCAAACTGCATTTCCCAGGCAGATGTTTGTTTGTGCTGCAGTTGAGTTCCTGATCTCAGACGCTGCTATTTAAATGCTCAGTGGAAAACTTTCTCAGCATGTACAATTACTCAGATTAGCACCACCATAATAAAGGAGGGTAATTTCAGGGTTTTGGATGTGGGGAACTTTGGAAGAAAAGCTCTAATTTATTCAAATACTTTCTGGGACTATGTAGCCCTCCATTCAAGAGAGTAATGCCAGAAAAGTAACAATATTTCTGAGTCATACCCTGCTTTCTTCTTTGTCAAGCATCTAGAAAGTGTGTGGATTACTAGGAGGTCCTCAGAAGTTTTTGAAGTCACCACACCAAGCCTTTGCCCGTGGTAGCTAAAATTAACTTAGGACCAAAATATGAAAGCACTAAGCCTTGAAGATTGGTGTGATTGTTTGGCTTCTTTATGGTTCAGAGATAAATGGGAAGAAAAAAAAGTGTTTGAATTCTGGTTGTAAGCAAAAGATTATCAGAACAGGTTTTGTTTGACTGCCATCCACTAGAAATAACCTCAAGTTTTTCTCTGTTTTTCTATCTTCATTGCTGACTCACTCATTTACTATTAAGAAAATAGTTGAGAAAACGTATTTTACACATTTATTTACATCCTTTGGGTTCATAGACCTCTTGGCTGAATAGTTACAAACAGACTTAGAAGGAAAAAGTAACTATGGTGTCTTGGGATTTTAACTTTCACGATTTCCAGATCCTGTGCTGCTTTAGTGTATAACTCTAAAGCTCCATAGCCTGTTAGTTACTGTCTTCCCATTTTATTCAGACAAAACAGTTCTACTCTGTGCTGAAACTCAAGGACACCTTACTGTTTCAGGCCCTGAGAAGTGTAAACAGATAGTGAGTCAGGGTTAATCGGTGATATGTAAATAGACCAAACTTATAATTGTCTAAAAATCTCATGACCATCGTCCATCTTGGGTGTAACATCTCTCAGCTGCTTCTGACTGCCCAAGATGTACCTATTTAAGGCCTTTAATAAATATCTGGTTTTATTTTCTTAATCTTGTCTAGCTCTTTTCTAGGTAGCCACTCCAAGGCATCAACACCACCATAATTTTGCCAGAAGTTATAGCTCCTATTGTGACTCTGAACCTGGATGAATGCTGGCAGTAGTATTTGGTCTGTGTTTGAGGAGCAGATTTGAAACTACTCTACCATGGGCTGCAGGCAGCGATGACAAAACGGATGGTCTCTATAAACAAAACACTGCAGCCTCTCCCATCCCCTTCCCCCTATCTGAGTGCACAGAAGTGAGTTTCAGAATTCGATTCTGCATGAGGAACTTCAAGAGCTCTCATCTAATCTGCAAGCTTGTATGTTTCTTAACACCTTAGAGCCTGGTCTCTATAATTGTGCAGCCTTTTTTTCAGTGACTTTTGCTTTTGTGAAAACATGAATAAGCTGAAACATGAAACATTTTACATACTTATTTATATATACCACTCTGTACATGTACAGCTGTATATACATGTATATAAAGAATCCTTTTCACTCTTTATATCCACAGTGCAAATAATTGTACATGGGAGTAGGTGTTACAGGATTATTCTGGTAGGAAATCTAGTACATAAAATATCGTTATTCCATTTGGAATCTGGAGGAACAGATGCATATTTCCTAGGAAAAAGCAGAAGTGCTGGATCACCATAGGAAAAACTTCTACTGTTTCTGACCAACTGATTTTTAAAGGCCTTAAGTTTACCACAGTTTGTATTTTATTCTGTGTGGTGGAAAAATGCAAATCAGACTTGTTCTCCTGTAGCACCAGTGAGACCTGTAGATGTATAGTTACCATCCCTGCACCAGGATGCCTGGGGCCAGGACGCATCTCAGCAAAGGTTCTCCAGCTTGGACAACAAACCTTAACCCACACAAGTTTCCCAGTTCTTGTTGACCAACAAGGGACTCAAATAAATGGGGAGATTTCAAGTGTTAGACTGCACAAACTCAGAGAAGAATACCCAAATACTGCTGTAGCCTGGGCTGAAATTATCATATTATCAAAAATATTAATTTAGTTGCATTTTTAGCAACCTCAATAAAATTGTGATTTATAAACTTAGCATTTTTTCAACTTTGTGGTCAGTAAACCAGGATGATGTAGAATGCAGATACATGAATACTGTACACAAGGTAATTAGTCAGGAATCTGGTCCCTTGTTGAAACATCATTCTCCAAAGCAATACTACTGCTACAGGTAACATAAATTTTAAAAACTCAGTTCTTCAAAGGCATGGTTGTTACACTGTAACTGATGTGCACTTTTGCACTGTATACATTGCCTGTCAGTGCTCTGTACAGCAGCAGGTACAGTGTACACTATGGCGTTTAGAAATGTGCATTCCCATAGATTCCTATCCTCAGAGAAGCCAACACTATCAATTCTATGTGGCTGGTACAGATGTACGCGTGACTAAACATCTGCTTGTACATACAGCAAAAATAAATTCCTTGTGTCACCAGGGCATATCTGCAAAATACACAAAGCTTTGCAAGAGGGTGTAACTGTTGGGATTGTTTGTGATAGCCTTGCATACAGAGTTGTCTGGTTTTGCAATTGCACTAGTTTCCCCTCTATATACAGTGTGTGAGTACAATGTCAAGACACACCTTTGTTTTTAGAAATATAATCTAAAACAGCAGTGTGTGAGCTCCGTATTAAAATCATATTCAAAAGCATTAAAATAAATGCAACAATGATCACAAAATTCTGATTTTTTAAATCTTTCTCCTGTATAATCTCTCTCTGAATATCTGTTCATGTATAAGCAGGATAAGACACTTACATTAAAGAATCCAAATCTACTTGTAGACCAATATAATTTGATTCTTCTTGATCTTGTGCTATCTTTTTCAAATAAATATTTTTGCATATTTTCTAAAACTAATTTTACATTTTAGCTAAACATGGGCTTAATCCTTGGGAACACTCCATATGGTGTATGCTACCAAACTCTGCTCAGTTGAATTTCTTGAGCATGGCAACTTCCATAGAGATACTTTTCCGACAGTCCTGTAAAAATATGCTGAGGTCTTGTTGACTGGACTTTTTTCAAATAACCATAGGGACATTCTCTACTGGTTTTAGAGCAGCTTCTGTTAAATATAGTATATGAAATTAAATTAGTTTCATATTAGATAAGCCATGTATAGACAAAAAAGACAAGTTTTATTAAATTTTAGAAAAGAGCTGATAAAAAGCTAATGATATAACAATATCATTTATGCTACTAAAGCCTCTACAGCAATCATTCATTTAATTTTAGTAAGTATTTTTTTACGATCCTGTCACTTGTAAAATCCATAGGAAGAAGACTCCTCCTTGCAAGCCTGTAATATGAGGCCAAAACTGTAAAAATATGGCATTTCAATGCAGTATTTTATTCTAGAATTCTGGATTTTAATGATGGACATACCTATAGAAAACTGATTTGCATTTTTTGTTAATCCTTGAAACAGGCAGCTCACAGGCTAGTTAATGTGACGTGTGTCACCTTGTCAACTAAGTCAGGAGATTTGGAAACAGTGAGGAGTAATTCATCAATACCCTAGAGTGCTCATGGGGTGAAACAAACTAATTTTCAGTACATCTACAAATTTTTTTCCTGAGAAGACAACTATTAAATACATGTGGTTATTTTATTCACTTCTCCACATTGCTGGACAAATGGGAAGCCAAAGTTTTCTCCTAGCAAGTGTGTACTACAGCCAAGGCAAAGTAAATTAGATTAGCCTGCACAGTATCACTGCAATTAGACATCTAGTATTACCTCAACATAATTTTAAAATTTGGTAATCTCTAGATTGTGCTGCAGACACTTCCAACTGCAATGTGAAGATGTCCTAAGAGCTACAGTGTATTAATGTATCCCTCCACACAGCCATGGACTCCACAGTCTGTCTCTAAGTCATTTAAGCTATAACTAGAGGTTATTTATTCAGATTACTCTACCAGTGATTTTATTTAACCCCTATTTTAAATATATTTACCATTAAACATCAAAAATTAAAATAAGTAATATTTCTAGTTCAAATGTTAAAAGAACAGGTGGAAAAAACCTCTCATACACATCAAGGAAAAAATGTGCAAATAAAGACCAAGTCTGTCACTAAAAAAGAACAAGCAATAAAGTAATTGTTTCTAAACACTGAGGAAAATGGCTTCCTTTCTTTCTTACTTTCATTTTCCATGTGCAAATTTCTAAACAGTTGTTTTGCCTCATGACTAAAATTCCACAGGATCAGGTTGTTTTACTGAAGGATTGTAAATGAAGCATGTGTAGCATGCACTGGTTATTTGAGTCACTTACCCGCCAACAATGATAAAGAATTAAAATTTTGTTTTTAAACATCTGTGTTTCTAGGATTTATGACTAAAAGGAGATCCTTTCAAACCCAAATAGAAAGTTGAAAAGAAATAACTTTCACTACCAACAGCTATATAGAGAACCTGAGTTCCCTTCTATGAATACACTGGTAACTCTGTAACTTAATGATGAATATTTAAATGTCAAGATGAACAATTTTATCTGAAGTATTCAACTACATTCTCCACTGATGCTGAATTTAATAAGAACTGAAAATTTAATTAGTGCCTGCTGTAGCTAGATCAGTTGATAAAAGTGATTATATGGTTTATTTACTTATGACAAGAGGGAACTGAGGCTGGTGATTGAGGAGATTCTGTCTACTATTGTGTTCCTTAATATCAACAAATGTGTATGGTTATACTGTGACTCCAACATATTGAGACACCAGTTACAGAATGGTGTTTCTAACATGCATATGATACATGCAAGACACGAGAGAAGGTGATTGTAGACAAAGTGAGAAAGCAATATCCCGAAATGTTAGGTTTGTTCTACATGCTCCTAAGCAGCCACTGTAAGATGGCTGGATGGACAGTATAGCTTTATGCTGGAACTGAAGGCATCAGTCATTTCAGTTTCAAATCCCAATTTTTATCTCTTTTCAGATAAGAGAATGCTCAACTTTTTCCCCACTCTGCTATGACATTTCTGAATCTTCACCCCTAGCAACTCCTCATTTGTATCCTTACTAGCTTTGATTGCTTAATTCTTTCACTCACTGTCACTTTTCAGTTAATGAAAGTCTTAGTAAGCTTAATTCATTTGAATTTGCTACGGAATTTAGAGCTAACATGACTCAAAGAGATTTGGGCAGTGCTGCACTATTTCAAAATCCTACATACAGTGAAGTACACGATGTTTAGGTTACAGGAAAGCAGTCCAAGATTAACCCCTATATGGCTTAATTTCAGGTTTAGCATTCGTGTTGCCATGCCCAGAAAACTTATAGCCTATCATCACACTGCTTAGTTTGCAGCCACATCAGCAACTCCAAAATGGTGGCCAACACCCAGCTAGTGAGATGCCAGTCACTGTAAAGAAGCAGATGTCCTGGCAGGAGACTTTTCTGTCAATGGTGACACTTATACACTGGAGACTGCTGGTGGCAGGAATATCTGTCCTGGGGGGAAGTAAAAAATTACAAAATAGGCCAAAGAGAGTGCTGTGGCTCTGGTAGAAGAACAGACCTTAGCATAATTTTAAATGACATAGGGTATGGATTTTCTTAGCTCTGTTTACATTCCTCAGAGTTTGAGGAATGATCCATGGAAGGGGTTGGTCAATGCTATCCTAGAAAAGGCAAGGTATAGAAGGACATTTCGTAAAGCCAGCAGATGATGTTGCATATGTTTTAAAAGAATATGAAGTACAAGAATAAAAATAGAACTATTATTCTTTAAAAGATCAGATTAAAACTTCTTTTTTACAATTTTTTTAATTTCTCACCTTTTTTTTTTTCTTTTTTCTGGGTTTTTTTTTTTTACATGTTCTCACATCGAGAATATTAAAAATAATTCAAGAAAAAATCTAAATGTCTTAATGAAATTATCTCTGTTGACTTCAAATCAATTGTAAAAAAAAATCACTAACTACCAGGAACAGATCAGGCCTAGGGAATTTGAACAGATATATTTCAGTGAAAGCCATGACTAAAAAGATATCTGTTCTTAGCAATTCCCACACACACTCCCCCTTTTAGAGTCAATCATTCAAAACAAATTTTGCATACTTTTCACGTGTTTCAGTGCCTGCCACAGACAGAAATAGATAATGGATGAAACCACCATCTGATGAATATTATCCATAGAATATCACAAGCAACTGACTTAAATAAAAATGATGTTTGTGCATGAAGACTTTTTCCTTGCAGAATGTGGTCTGTGTAATAAAAAGAATCATGTAATAAATTATGAGATTTGAAGATGAGAAAACACAACAGGAACAGAGTGGCAGGTTCATAGATCTTGAATTACTTGCCCTCTATAAGCATAGAAGTCACACATTCTGAACAAATTTGCCATGTCCTCACTGTGTTCTTCATTTGGAAGCACTGCAATTAGTACACCTATTTCACCACAAAATAATTCAACTACCTTTACTCACAGCCCCACATGTAATGTGTAATCCCCCAGGGTCAGAGTGGGAAGGCATGAATGAGAACGTCCCACACATGAGAAGGAGAGGACAGTCTAAAGGTAGTAGAAGTTCTCCTTTTGAAGGTACTGAAAGAGATATCTCCTAATCTATATCTCTGGAGCACCTGTGCTCTATAGACCAGAACTTGTGCTTGTCCTCTCAAATGTTATGTGAAAAGTGGCTGCTTGTAAACGCAGCAGAGGCTGAGCAATTTTGGGGGCAGATCTGTATGGATGAAGTGTCTGGCAATAGCATGGAAACAACATACTCCAGAGAAAAATTATGTTAAATTAGTCCATCCCCTACTGTTCCTTAAACTGGGATTTTGTTTCCCTATTTGCTCTGCTGGGAGAATGTAAAGATTCTGTTTGCATAATTAAAAAGTCAACATTTGACAAGAGCTACCTGGTATTTGATTCTGTGTGCTTTCTCTCTTAGCAAGATATTTGCTCACAGAATCATATAAAGACTAAGTAATCACATATAAAATTGCTAATGGCATGTACTTTGTTAAACAAATGAAGTATAAGATTAATTTGCTCCTCTGGACAGTTCACAAATTTCTCTGGATTGCGCAAGAAAGCCCTAGAAAGGTCCTTGTCCATTGTTCCTTGTGGCAAACACTGAAGATGAGTTTAAATTTAGATTCTTTTGATTTCTTTAAATTATCTTTTTTAAGTGGCTTGGCTGTTGTTAACAATACTGCTTGAAAATGTTTATGGGTTTTATCTTGTAATGTCAAAACATATGCACAACCCTTTGCAAGAAAGGTGACTTGAAGTTTGGCAGATACCATGTATGTGCATTAAAGATTATGAATACCCATGCATATTTTTTAAATTAATATAATATATTTTAACAACTTTAAAAATATTTTTAAATAATGAAAATAATAAAAATTATATATGGTATGAGTTCAGTACAGGTCTGGCAAGTTGACGACTAAATTCTTTGAATGTTTTTTCAGCAGCAGTATGCTCTATTACAGATGAATACTTTATTCTGATGAGAATGTGCATCCAACTACTCTACAAAGAGTCTGACTACAGTTACCTAGAAATGATAGAGGATATTTGTGTGGCACATATAATCTTAATGAGTATCATTTTAGTGTATATTAAAAAAATGCATTCATTGTTCTCATTCAGATTCACTCAGAAGCTACTCAAAGAAATGCTCAAGACAACATTAACAAATTAACAACTTTGTAGTAGTTAGCACAGGGTTTCTATCCCTGAGAATAAACAAGGGCTAAGACAAAAAATGGTATGAGAAAAACTAAAACAAAATACTGACAAGTTACCTATCCACTGAGTACCACCCATTTTCTTAATTCAGTGAGGCAAAAAGTTTGGGGAAGATTAGGTAGGTAAACTTGACTGACTTGGAGTTTCTTTTAAGAAGTTTATGAAAAGTACGTCCTCACAAAACATTCGTTCCTTACGCATACAGAAAAAGTTTAGTTCATTAGATGATTCCTGGATGCAATAGGAGGGATATAGTACAGAAGATTCTTCTGCCTCTCCAAGCTATGTAAGGCTCTCATCATGCTGGGCTCTCTAAATACCTTCTCTAGGTACTTAGCCAAGAGGAGAAGGGAGATTGAAAGAATCTGGAAAGTGTAAAGGCAGATGCACAATATCCCAGGAAAATAGTGGGTGGTCAAGGAGAAAGAAGTGACTCAGTCAGGTGTCCATAGCTGAGGTGGGTCTCAAAACAAGAGCCTGCATATTGCTCATTTCAGAAATGAGGAGATGGATAACTATACCTTTTTCACACCCCAAAAAAAACCAAAAACAAAAACAAAACAACAGCAACAAAAACAACAACAACAACAACAAACACCAAAACAAAATAAAAACCAAACCAAACAAAAAAAAATAGACCATACAATAAAACAGAAAAAAGCATACAAATAACAAAAGACTAAGATGGGGGTTGAAGATCGGCATGAGGAGGCATATATGGACCAGCTGTGATGGGATGTCCCTAAGTGTGTACAGCAGCCCAGCCCAGGCTCTGGTCCTTGAATGAAGAAACTCTCACCAAGCAGAAGTCAGAAGGTTTTTTCACCTCTGGAAACAAAGTCTGAGAACCCATAGGAGGGGTCAGCTCTAGAGATAGCACTGTTATTTGATCTATCATCACATGTTGTCAGAAACAAGATTACCTGGGCAATCTGAATTCTGGCATTAACTAAATTTAAATATTTGACTTTGCATGTTTAGCATTCTTTCACTCCTTTTAATGTAATTTTGGCCTATTTGGCAAAATACTGAACATATGTGTACATATTTGTAGTTAGGATACAGTTATAGAGGATATAGTTGCCATGGACTGTGTAAATAAATCCTCTTTTTCAGAACTGTATAAACAAAAAATCTTCCCCATTAATTTCCTTGACAGACAAGCTTGTGATTTTACCAGGGTTTGGGATTTTAATATTTGTTAGATCTGCATGCAATAGTACTATGAGAAACACCCTCATTTTTTCTCATTCTTGAACAATTATATACCCACAGTATTACTCTTTGAGCGCTGCAGAAATGTACATAAATTCTCACTGACTCTAATGGAAGTGCAATCTGAAAAAGCTAAATTGTGCACAATTTCTTTTCAAGTTGCAGTTTTATTCTTGTTCAGTTGCTCCAGCTGCCTATTGTAAAGGGAAAATAATTTGCAAAAGTGAAGAAATAGAGAACTATTCATGGTTCTTTTTTTATTCAAATATGATTTAAAAAGGGCGATGTGTCTCACTTAAATTAAGCCTACAAATTCTCTTGAAGGATAAACATATTCAAAGGAAGCAACAGCTAAACTGCATTGGGAAATCTGTCTAGATGCTGCAGAAAAAGTGTGCAGTGTATCTACAAATGGAAATATCTGAAGGATTACACAAGCTCCAAAAGCCCAAATCTTATCTTCTCATTAATATTTAATGTGGTATTTGAACTCCAGAAGTCCACTCTTAATTCAGTTGCATTGGGATCTTGTTTAGATATAGAGATCATTTTGTCTACTGGTGAAGCCATCATATGAAATTAGTGACACACAGGCAAGGCAATTTTTTGTCAGTTTCTTCTTTTTAAAAGCAGAAGTTGCTTGGAAAACATAAATAGATTTGACACAGTTAGAAGCTGTAGAACTTTTTTAATTTCCTCTTGATATCTGTCATTATTTAAAATGTATTTACACTTGTGATGTTTATAAAACAAGAACTGATATTCTGTATTACAGACGGTTGTGTTCTGTAGTGTGCTATTCTTCATAAAAAATGGTAAGAATTAATCCCTGAACCAGTCTGAGTGTTTTTTTCCACATCTGATTCAAACAAGAAAGCTGCCTTTGCTGTGATAAGAATACAAGAGTGACTGTGTCAGTACCTGTATGAGAAGAGAAGGTGAGATGATGAAAATAGGGATAATTTCAGCTGATGTGAGAATCAGCCACTGCCCAGGAGGAACAATGGTTGGGTAGGCAGTATGAAGGTAGGTTATACTAGTATGAAAAGCAGCGAGGGCAGGGTAGGAGAGAAAAACCCTTGCACTAACTCTGCTCTTGTTGCCATCAATGAAGACACTGATAATTAAGTGCTCTTGGACTGTTTCTTGAACTTGCTAAAAAATTTGCAGAAACTGTTACACAAAAATCAGTAACTTTTCAATGGCAGAAGCAAGGATGCCTCTCCACTTGGTAAACAGATGCTGCTCATAAAATAATATTCTAACTTCTTGGTCCACCATAAAACATCATGTTAGTCAACATAATTGCACTCAATAAAACTTACTTGTCTTGTCTCAGAAAGTGTTGTAGCACAAAAATGAAAAGCTCTTCTCATTTATCCATCATTACAACATTCATCCTCTTTTAAGAATCTCCAGATTAACAATTATTACTGAAAAATTAACTCTCTTATGAAGTACCGTAATATTTCTTCATATTTGACGCAACCACATTGAAATGAATTCTCATGCTTGTACCAGCTATAAATGTGAAAACCTGTTTGTATTTTTATGTGCATACGCTTGTGTCCTTGCAGGATGCACCAGGAGCAGATAATAACGCTGACAGCTTCAGCACACATCAGTGCCTTTATTCTTCTGTTGTCTTATATTTATAAGTTACAGTATGCCTTTATTTCAAGGTATAAAATATTGAGTGAGGCTGCATGTGCAGAGAAGCTTTTTATAGGTCACTGGGACAGAGAAAATACTGCCTTTTCCTCATGTCTCATAGCAGTATATCTTGCATATAGTTCAGTTCTGGAAATCTGTGTTTTGACATGTCTGAGGATACCAGTTATAGTAGACTTTTGAAAATAGTTCTCATGATTACATGAGTATCACTGTCCATTTTGTCATCTGTCACATCTAAAGGTCCACAATATCATAGTAAAATATGCTACAACCAAGGATTGATGTACTTTGTTTTAGCCGGTTGACATAAAATACTTTCTTCTAACTGATGCAAATGTGTTAGTTATTTATAGACACTGAAATTTACAATGACTCTGTTCAAGGAAAACCATGCAGAAAGAAAAAGAATGTATGCTTTTTTAATGTAAATATGTGTATGTGTTGTCAGTGTTAGGTGTAGATTCAAGGGGAAAATGAAAATTCAAATCAACTTGATACTATTCCAATCATTTTTAATTCCACTGCTAGCCACCTTCTTTGCTGTGAAAAAGGTCTGGAGGCTTTGAGAATGGTTGTCTACCCAGCAGAGGTGAACATGAAAGCTTGTTGTTGCAAATACAACCCTAAAATCTTGGGTTTATATTTGTTCAGATTTCCAGCTGGTTTTCTAAGGGAAGAATGGACAATAGCAGTTGTACTGAAGATGAACAGAACTAGGACTTATTTAGACACTGGGGGATGATATGTGAAACTAAATCAGTGTTATTCATAGTGGCATTTATGTGCCAGTTTTATGAGATGTAGTAATCTATCCCCATTACATGCTAGATGCTTTACTTAAGGTGGGTGAAGAGGATCCCAATTTTTATCCCAGGTGAAGTTCCCTTATCTGAACTTTATGAACAGTAAAAGTTTTTCCTCTTGCTGTGCCACTTTTCTG
This sequence comes from Chamaea fasciata, assembly GCF_029207755.1. Lineage (NCBI taxonomy): Eukaryota > Metazoa > Chordata > Aves > Passeriformes > Sylviidae > Chamaea > Chamaea fasciata. The sequence continues at coordinate 35,484,860 of NW_027094089.1, forward strand.
TATCATGTGTCCATTCTCATACAGCAATAATGAGATTTTGAGTTAAGGTTAAAAGAAGTTAGAGCTGTAGTGGTTTAAATATTTGTGCAATCCCTATTATATTTATATATCATTGGCTAACAATAAATAGAACTGTTTTAAGATACCACCACCAAAGGGCTCTTTGCTGTTAGGCAAATTGTAAGGCAAACAGTCAATCTGGATTTTTGAACAGTTAGGAGGTTTAGCTTCAGGAAAGAGCTGTTTTACATCTGTCAGCTATTTGAAAGACAGGCATTTCAATCCCAGCTTCTTCCTACTGCTAAATTAGCACATAGCCCAAAAGCAGAGCTCACCATAACAAGCTGATGTCATCAACACTGTGGAGAAAAAACAGCAAACTTGTACTTTGCAAAATAGGTGTAAATATAACTATCCCCATTTAAGATGATGAACATCTCAGCAGTTTTTTATTCCTCTGCAAAAAGTTTCTGACTTCATTTAATAATATTATCCATTTCCTGTTTGCAGTTACAAAAATGTATAGGCTTTTCGGAAAAAAAAAAAAAAAAAAAGAAAAAAAAACCACACTGGTGGTGGGCTGATATGGCCATTTAATAGCTCTGACTGCTAAAACATATCAAGTCAGGAATTCACAAGACTTCATGAGTTCCCTTGCGTGAGCTGTGGCAGCATATGTATGGGTAACGAAACATTCATAAGGTCTTTTCAAATGCTGCAGAAAATAGCATGTGACTCATTTATTGTTTTCCAGTGTTCTTTTGAATGCTACATGGAATCAATATCCCAAGATGGTGCAAAAAGATTTATTCGCTATTGCCCTCTATAAAAAATTAAGATCTCTAGGGGAAAGAAAGAAGAAAAAAAAATAAAAGAAAGAATAATTTTTGCCAGTGTAAACTCCAGGTAAGAAGTGTTGTTGAATCTCAGCAGTAAAATTCATGAGATTTGTGAAGCACTGCTAAATGAGAACTTCCACACAAACTTCTGAATTATAGGATTATATGCCTTATTTACAAATTCATAGACAGGTTCCTAAATTAAAAACCTGAAGGAGCTGAGATGTAAGCAGAGCAGTATGCATTTGCTTATGTCTTTTTATCTAAGCCAGTTACTACATTTTTTTGCTGCATAATGTTTTTTCTAAGCACACCTATATCGATCAAGCAAAACTATTAGAGCTGATCACTGCAATTTTCTTTTAAATGGTAGGTATCTTTACATGACATTCATTCACCAGATTACAATTTATTTTTTACACACACAATAATATTTAACTGCTCAATAGAATGAGATCACCTAATAGGCTTCAGCATAAATATGTACCAGAAACTTTAGTATTTTCCCATCCTTTATGGACAAGCCCAAGAAAAGCTTTGAAGTTCTGTCACTGAGGGTGGTGAATAATTTAATAAAGCTGTAATTTCAAATATGCGCCTTTATCCAGAAAAATTCTTGACCTTATGTTTAATTATAAGAGTAGGTATATTGGCTCTCACAGAACTATTCATGTGCCTCTTTGCTGTTGTGGGTCTAAATGGCAAAACAACTATAGTCAAATTAAAGGCCATCTTGCCATTGTTTGCACAGTCTTAAACAAGAGGTGATGTTTGCACGGTTCCACCTCACAGTCTACCCTGGAAACATTTTTCTTCATGGATATATGCAGATCTTTTCGATTTACAACCCCTTGCACTGGCACGGTTACTGAAGTGAACAAAAAACTCCTTTTCCAAGCGACTGGGAATCCATTCTCTCAGCTCTGTTTTCTCTGTATCTTCTGTTTTGTGGGGAAAAGGCTGCATTTGTGTTGAATAAGTGTTGCTAAACATTTGTTTCCTTTCCTTACTTAATGCTGGCACAGGAATAGTGGAGCATTCCTTTATGAGGAGACACATACGTGAATGACTATATTGGACTAGGGAAAACACCGTAAGAAAAACCCAACCATACGTTTTTACCTCTTTGAAGTACTGTTGCCGCCTTTGACTATCAAAGTCTGAATCCTCCTATTTTCCAGGACTAAGTATGGCCTCCTATAACAACATAAATACAAATATATTTTCAGTGTTGCCTTGTACCAGTTATTTTCAGCCCCTTCGGTTTCAAGAGTGGCGAGCTCAGTTACTAGAATAAGGAAGAACTGGATATATAGGTATTTCCAGAAGAATTCACTTGTTACTTTAATGCCCTGAAATGCCTTTTTTCCAAGATATTTTTGTTAACATTCATGAAGTGCAACGAGTATAAAAGAAGATATTAGAAACAAATAATAAACAAAATAAAACAGAAAAGAAATTCAGCAAGTTTTCCCACGATACCTAGATCTGTATCTATCTAAAATTTGATAGTTGTAGGACAGGATGTTTCCCTATGATCCAAAATGGATGTAAAATTCTTTTGAAGAAATATTTTTGTTGGTTTTTTTTTAAACCGTCTTTTATACAGTTGCTGTCTTTCTTCTGATGTATTTCTGTAGCTTTTGTGAGTTAGCTTGTGAACTAATTTATACCTAGAAAGATAAATGTGTTTTTAAAACTTGTCCCACACTGACAAACAAACTAATCATTTTGCATTCTAGCTTTTGTGAGGGGGGATAAAATTGCTATATAGCATTTTAAATTAAAAAAATAAATACTCAGTATTAAATATTCAATATCAAAATTCCTTAAAATTTAAAAATAAATCTACAGCCTTCTTTCTAAAAATGCTTCTTTCAAGTACTGCTGATTTTCATTCAGGAAACACACTTTGCAAGATAGTACATTTATCAAGCTATAGGAGAAAATGCTTTGAAAAATTAGTGATCTGTAGTATAGCCTGTAAGAATTTTTATGTTATTGGGTGGGCAAATATGTCAGAGAAAGGTGTCCATTTTTGGACAATTCTCCACTTTTCCATTTTGAGGAATTGTAATGCTGACAGTGGCATTCCTGAAAGTGTTTGATTTCAGAGACATATTTCTGTTAAAACACTCTCAGGAGCTCTCCCCTTTTGCCCAATGAGCCCATGAAATATGTAAGATTATCTGCATACATGACTTTAGGTGGGGAAGACATAGTATGTCTAGACACAGGAGAATCAGTTGATATTCTACCATAAAAACACAATTGGAAAGGGGGGTTTTTGCCTTTTCTTTTTAGTCCTTAATCTATTCCTCCCGCTGAAGTCTTTCCTTAATTTTAATTAGTTCATTTCTGGAAATATTAGCATGGTATCAAGAAAATTATGGGAACAAAGGGTTACACATAAAATAATTGTCTAAGAGCCTAAGGGGGAAGTTGTGAGATGAAAACTTAGTTTGCTGTTGTGTCTTCTTCCAGCAGATCAGCATGTAGTGCTGACCTGACTTCAAGGCTTATCCCTTACTTTTCTTTCAGAGTGAACAGAGGCTGTCTAAGTGAAATGATTGTGATGTGCTGGGACACAATAATGACACAACCAGCAACAAATCTCACAGTTGGTCACACATGGCACAAAACCACACCAGAGTCTTCATGGTTTCTTTTTTTTTTTTTTTAATATTTTTGCATGCTAGTCTTATTCAATATACATCCCTAATCAATTCAGGAAGTAAATGTAGTAGTACTCATAAAGTGGGATATTTCTAATGGTTATTAATATTCAAGTAATTGTAAGAGGAGGGATATTTTTTTCCAACGAAAGAAGAGCTAAAATGTATATTCCCTATGACTGGATAAGTTGAAATTTATTCCCTCTAGGTAGCTCGTCATCACTCTCTCACCACTATTAAATCCTGGCAGTATCAAAATATTCTTAACGGCCATCTTAGTTCTGTGGCTTCAAGTGTTAAGCTTTCCTGGTGCAGATTTCAATTACAGCACCTGATCTGCAAACTGACATATCTCAGCACCTTATGAGATCTAACATGACATCTCTCATCATCTTCTAGGTTGCAGGAAGAAGTACTGATGATTATAGTGATTGTGGCATATGATATTAGCAGCCCTCTGGAAAGAAGGTAGCCTATAAATCATCCTTCAAAGGAACAAAATCAACAATATGTTCCACAAAGAAATAATCAAACCCATGTATTTTTAATGAAATGGACAGATTATGTCACAGTTATTAAAACATGAGTTATTTTTTCAATATGGTTAGGAAACCCGTTAAAGGACATTGTACTTCAAGAACAATGGCCATAACTCCATGTGAGTCAGTAGCAATGAAAGGTATTAAATAAGGTTCCATTGCTTACCCAAAAGTAGTTCATAGCCTTGCTACTAAAGCAATTGGTAACCAGCAGTAACTGTAGGCATTTTATTAGAAAGACTGTGACTTAAACTTATGCAGAGATTGATCCACCAATGATAAGTTTTCAGGATGCAATGCATGGAAAGGGTTTCCAACATGTGGAGAGAGACTGTCAATTTGCTCTGAGGGTGTTTCAGGCTGTATTTTGTGAAAAATGCTGAATCTAGCTGAGAGAGAGGAAAAGCAGTGTGCCTCTGAGGGATTTCCATTACTCAACTACAGCTTTACACAGAAGAGACACCATGTCTTAGTTGATTATCCAACCTTCTCCAGTAGTTAAATAGTTCATATGAGTTACTCATATGAAAACATTCATCCCCATAAAAATTATGAATTTAAGACAGTTATGTGGGATGAGTTCCCTAAATACACTGGCCATTGATTCCAGTAGGGTAAAGCCAAGTAAGAAACACAGAAACACCTTTTCTTGATTCACTTTCCAAAGATGCTTACTTTTTTCTAGTCTATCAGAAACATGAGTTACTGTAGCCATGCATCTCAAAACATTCATCCACCAGCAAGTGGCATATGATTGCTGCATGTCTGCTTGTAAAAAAATAAACAAATGTGCTCTTTGAAAAACATATGCGAAACCCTTCATGGTTATAAAGACAGTTTTGAAAATCTTTTACAGGAAGGTCCTCTTCATTAACAGCTACAATAAATCTTTAACATTCACTGCTGCATTAAAAGACATCATTTGGGTGTGGAAGGTGAAGTGAGACCAGAAGTGGATAAAAGTTTGGTTTTCATGGGTATAATATGAAGGCAAGAATACGATTTTCAAAGAAATATTATTTTGATTTTTTTGAGCAAATGACATGATTAAATATTAGCCTTTGTAATTGTAATCAGATGTTTGCTATAGAAAGAAGTACATGTAAAAAAGTGATTTGCTAAGCCTGCCTCAAAAAAGCTGATGCTGTGGATTTAAGCAATAAATGCATTAAAACCTCTACAGATCTGACAATATATTCAGAGCCTGAAGTTACTCAGCAAATTTATTTGATGAGTTAAGTGAGAATATACCTTCTAATTTGTTTTCATCCTTAATTACCGATTTATTTTTTTGATTCATACATGGTAAATTTTATACCGTTGTTTCCCTCTTGACCTTGCACTTGTAACTGAATCCTGAGTTCTGGCTTGTGGCCCAGGAATATGTAGAAAATTGTTTATATTAGCAGCAAGCCGCCTTGAGCTGTAGTGCTTTATTTAACGTTATAACTGTACTAAAAGTAACATAGCTTTCCCATGTACTCTCTATTCTGCCCAAATCCCTTGTCATTATAACAGATGTTTGGATTATTGTTCTGTAAACTATGTCAGAATTTAAACCTCTCGTATCTGTTTATTATTCTCTGAGGGTTATATTATGAATGTTCTCATGCACAATTGATACAGCCTGTCTTTTTCCCATAAAAGTGCTAAGCAGAAAGTTTTTGCTAATCAGAGTAAATACTAGTTTTAGAAGGAAAAAAATTTGTTTCAAATCTCTTTTGAGAGAATGTTTGTCTGGAAGTTGTGGATATCACTCTTTTTCACAGTATATACCAGAGGGGTGTGAGATAGTATTTGGATTACATATTATAATAAAATGATATTTAAAAAATTGAAAGTTTTAGGTTCTTGTATAAACAAATAAAAGTGACAGCCATTTAATTATTTTATCCTGAAGCCATAATAGCTCCCCTGTAATTTTACGTTAGTAATCTAATTGACTGAGATTAGCTCAGTTTGTTAGAGCATGGCGTTAATAAACACCTAGTTTGTGGATTCAATCCTTTTGTGGGCTGCTTATTGCTGTTGGACTTGGTGTTCCTTGTGAGTCTCTTCCAGCTCAGAATATTTTGTGATTCTGTAATTTTGTGCTAAATTAAAAATACATGTTTTCTGAAAGAACATATTTAACCTTCTTGCTGTAGACTATGAAATAATAATCCTATAAGCTGATTATTAGAATCAGAGAGAGCAGAAGACTGAGATTTTTTGTAAAGATTTCAAAATTTAGAGGGAAGCAGCTTCTAGGGAAGCTTCCTCTTCTAGGGAAGATAATTTTTTGCAAAAATCCTCATTAGCTCCAAAAATAATACCTATTATTAGGAAAAAATGGGGTTTAGTAATGTTTTTAAAGCTTGAAGTATTACTTTCCATCTGCATTTTAAATACTTGTAGTAGATCTCTCATAGGCCTGGAATATGTTTCCTGAGGTGACTTGATCCTGTTTGAGGTTGCCTAAAGAACAGTCAAAAAAATCTGTTACACTTTCTGTTCTCTCTCTGTTAATACACACATATGTACACAGGATGAACTTGTGTACACATTACACCAATGCATAATTCGATGGTCTTACAAACAGGAAAATTATATTAAACAAGACAACTACATATTTTTCTGTGTTTGATAATAATCCAGTCTACTATTCACCTTTCTAATTCTGTAAATATAAGCTAAGGATCTCAAGAGAAGTTCTGCATTCATACAGATAGAGGTTGTCTATGAAAATAATTTATTCCACTTGACATACTTATTTTTTCTCTTCTTTCCTCTTCCTTTTTTTTAATATATTCTGTTTATCATTAGGCTGTAATGTCATTGTCTGTCTGCTGTGGGGTGTTTTTTAAGGGTGATGTATATCTGTGGATAATATACTATTGGGATCTCTTACTGACATGAAAAATACTTCAGACCTAAAGAACACCCTTCATACCTTAATAGAGTCTAAAGGAGGGTGCAATTTTAGGGTGCTCAGGCAATTATCAACAAAAACAACCCCAGAGAAAAAAGGGTGATGGTATTGCTGTTAATTACTTTGCCTTAACAAGGGAATCCAGCCACATAGACAGTAGACTTCAAAGATTTTTCTGGAATCCCTACACATATTATTTTTGCATTTGGGTTAAAAAAAACAAGGTCAGCTTTGGAAATGACTAATGCCTTTTTGCTGAAAGCTGTACCAAACGTCCTTGAGTTTAATCAAAACTATTTGTTTTTAGTCAGCTTTGCTGTTGTCTCTTTTACTCTTGTCCACTGATAGCTTGACATTAATGACATCATAAATCATGTGAAGTGGCATCTGGGGTTTGGTAGCATTTTAAATGTTTGTTGAGATGTCCTGGACTATTTGAGGAGCTGGTGTGAGAAAGGATATTGTGTTGATCTAAATCATCACTATGCTGCATTTTTCTGTTGTTAAAATCAAGTCATATGTGAATTAAAAATTGGGCATTTTCCAAAGGGCAGTCTACACTTAAATGGTCAGTTTGTAGAAAATTAGTGTGTGATTATGTCCCCCTCCATGTCAGTGGGATAGAAATTTTGTGCAACAGATGCATATATTGCACAAGGAAAATATCTTGGGTTTGTAAATTCCTTAGTCATTCCTTTTACATGAAGGCAAGGGTCTAAGCCCATCCTCTGCCCATCCCTATGTGATACAGTCAGTCAAGTGCTGAGGGGTAAGAAGTTTGCACAAACCTGTCATTTCAAGGTACTGCTCTTTTGTTTTGTATTTGTTCTTTTGGATTTGGGGCTTTTTGCTATAAATAGCAAAACACAAAACATAATCACTTTGAAAATGTTTTCTTTGAAAAATGTTTAGCTGTTATCTGTTATGTGCTTCAGACATTTGAGTTGATCAATGTATGTTTTATAGTGTGTATCTGTACGGCTATATACTTAGGATATGCTTTTATTTTATTTTACTGTACTGTGAGGACAATTGAGAGCTCGTCCTTTGAATGTTATTTATTCATCTGGATTCTCAAACATGTAATTTGTAGACTATTATAGAAAATATTTGTTCTGTTATCATCCCTAACCCTCACAAAGTTTATTCATCATAAAAATTTCATTTCTTTGTGTCAAGGGACCTCCAGAAAGTTGGAAGATTTCTTTTATTCAATCATTTAGGAGGATTTGTGCTTGGAAATAATATCTAGTGCATGCTACATAGAGAAGAGGAACCATGGTATAGCATTCAGGTTTCAATTCAAAGATTTATTGTTTCACAAACCTGCTGAAGAATGTTTGTATCCCACTAACTCAAACATAAGCGTAAGCTTGAGCTCTTACTTCTACAGTTTTATTCAAAGTCAACTGAGTAAATGGCAAGTGGTGTTGGTAGCATGATTGGGATACCAATGTTATGTTTCTGAGTCCCATATATGCGAAAAAATGGATATCCATCTCTCCTGGTAAGAGAAAAATCAAACTGCAGAAAATATACATTGCATATAGTTTTGGAGAGAAAAAATCACTGGGTCTACATCGATGAACATGTGGCTTTCTTGGTGTCCAGGAAGCACCACAGACACATGGATTGAGATTTCTCACTCCAGGAAGGAAAAGGGATCTCTTTTTACCAATCACATGCCTATGTGGTTTTAAGTGATCTGAAAAATGAAATTAAAAAAAAAAAGAAAGAAAAATTAAACTTAAAAAATCTTTCATTTAATTACTCGCATTATATGACCAAGTGTGCAAAGTCACCTGTGAGTCTCAGTCCAGTGAGCATCTTCCCATCGCCCACAAATGTTTCTCTCCTGTATACAGATTTCTCTGGGAGCCAGGTGAGGGATGTTAAGCACTTCTGACTCCATGTCAGCCTGAGCTGCACTGCAGACCTTGTGCATACAGTGAATGATGGTAATTATAGTGAAGGATCTAGGGTATTATTTATTTCTCACTAGCAGACAGCACCTGACAGTCTTTGTATATCAAGTTGTTATTAAAATCCTGTGTCTGGATGTTAAGCTTACTTATTTTACAACTAATCTTCTTTTACAACTAATCATGCACCATGTATAAATTTTGGTAAGTAAATTCATCTAATTTGACAGGAGAGATATTAAAATGAAATCATTTATGTCATAAAATAAACCATAGTAACTTGTTTTTGTGATTGCCAAATGCAGTTCCATTACTACATTGGTGTAAACATCTTTTGAGTAATTTCAATCTTGTATTAAGACTGGATTTGCATGATAGCACATAATTTTATTAGTTATAGAATGCATTTTCTGAGGATTTTAAGTATAAATCTCTTCTGAATTGTCATGCCACATTGAAAATAGGGACATACAGAAATCTTTACTGATGACTCCCATTCTGAAAGCATGTCATCTGTGCTTTTGCGCTGTGCTGTGATGCTGATATATGGTAGACATCAAGCTGAGCTAGAAGAGAGAGAGGTCTGCTCTAGTTTCCTCTTCTGAACTTGCTTGTGTTCAATCTGTTTGGGAAAACTTTGATTTCCTGAAAATGCCTGTTGATAGAAGTTAACTCATGATATAGCCAAGTGAAAACAATATGAGTAGCATTTCATGAACACAAAAAATTCATCATTCTCGTTTGCTTTTAGGGTTGGATTTTATCTAATTGCATGAACACATAGCAAGACATAGAATGTGGCAGGGAGGTCTACATTTAAAAATATATTACCCAAAGAGAAGTATGAAAAACTTGGTGTTCAGATCTCAAAATAATAATGGCAGTCAATCATCTCCAAAATGATTTGGTGTACTTAAGAATTTGCAGGGGAGAAAATCTACTGACGTTCATTTTCCCATCCTCCCATTCTCGTTTTCGTGTCTTCTGGTCTTGGTTTAAAAAAAAAAAACAAACATGACATTACCTCTTCTTTTTCCTCTCCACTTCCTACTATCAAACAACCAAAAAACAATGCCAGCCTGCGAGCCACAGAAAAGCCTTACTTACCAATTACAGATTTCAATGGCAACACTTGTCTACAAAGAGTTTTCACAAGCATGCAAGTCATGTCCAAAGAAGTACTGCAAGCTGTTCTGTTTGTAATATCAGTGGTCTATCTGTGTTCTCTCTTAACATCACAGTTTATTCACTTTTTAACTTCCTATCCTTGCCCTATACACAAGAAGTTCACTGGAAGAAAACTGAAAATTTACACAAAATGTGAAAAGAGGCCAGAAATTAAACAAGCAGGTAAGTTGAAAATTGCTTAGGGTGTTTAGAGTGTTTACATCTTGACAAAAAAGGCTCCTCATGACTTGGGTTTTTTTTGGTTTTTTTTTTTTTGGTTTTTTTTTTTTTTTTTTTTTTAACTCATACTCTTTATTCCTGCATAACTGAATATAATAGGTAGAGAAGAGGACAAGATATCCCCTTAAACAGTATGTTCAACCAGTAAGAAGCATCAATTGCTACTTTCTTAATGTTTTGTTTGAAGAAATGGTTAAATAAAACATATCAAATACCAGATCACGTGAAAAAAATATGTATTTAGAAATATAAATGGTCACTATAACCCTATTTGATCCAAAAGCACTGACTACTGTAAAGAAATCACAGAAGGTTTATATGTATACACTCTACAGAAGTACTTTACAATAAAAGCAAGGATCCCTGCTGGCATATGTAATTTAATGTGCAGCATGCCTCTCCTAATTCAATCAGGTCTCTACATCCCTTCTTTCATATTCTGCTTGTATTCCATGTGCTAAAGCCATCAAGATTTTCAGGATGAAATGAATGCTTGTATTAATCCAGCAATTTCCATTTAAAACACAGCATAGATTTGATTAATAAGGTTTGATGCTGAATAATTATATGGCAAATATGTAGGATACAGAAAAACCACAGATGTGACCATCAGCTAAAGCCTTGTGGGAGAAGGGGGTCAAAGGGAAGCAATGGCCATGACTGAGGTGATAAATTTTTGGCTTTTCTCTTATGCAATTAACAAGCAATGCTGCTATTAATTTGCCACCCTCAGAGTCATCACTGGTCAGATGTGTCAGGGTCAAGGGGCATAGGGGCAGAACAGGGGTCACCATCTCAGCAGCCTTGAAAAGAAATGAGAAAATGAAAGAAATCCAAATTAAATGGTAGAGCACACTTTTAGCAGTGTAGCAGGGAGTGGAGCATCCCTTAAATGTTAAGACTCCAGGTTTAGAATAATAAAAATGTTCTGTGCACATTTAATTCAAAGTAATCAATCTGAGGCACGGCACTTGAGCATCCAATAAAAGAAAATCAATGTGGTCTCTACAAGAGAAGACAAACAATGCCAGCTTTTACTAAAGGGATTATAGGTTAACATTTATTCATTGTATTGTAATCTGATGTCAAGTGGTATAAAATTAAACCAACAATCCATTACCATCCATTATAGGCTAGATGCTGATGTCAAGCAAATTGATTTTTCATAGAACTTACTGAATTATTTCTGTGTTCTAGCTACAGAACATTTTTATACAGTTGTGGAACTTCAGTAAATTCTATTCCATACTTGCAGTCAGAAATATCAAAAGACAAATATTTGTCATTTCAAAGCACAGTTTAAGTTTTTTTGTGGTTCCTTGCACTTCCAATGATTAATTAATCAAATGGAATGTAGTTTGTCTTTGGTTAGTAACAGGCAAAAAAAGCCTTAATTTGAAAACTGAAACCAGGTAATATTTCTCCAGCTCTCCGGTTTTGTCCTACTAACCTCTCACAAATGTCACTAATTTTCAAGTATAATAAATCAACAACAACAACAACAACAAAAGTTTTTAAAAGATGTCTGTGATGTTTCGAGATAATCACTGTAACTTATAATAAATCACTTTACAAGGAAGAGGGATTCCATGTAAATGTCAGCTCTCAAAAGAAATCTTTGACAATGGAAGGCCAAATCTTGTTTCTGAGCAAAATCAATTGGAATTTGCCAGTGATGTTGATCAGGGTGAAATAGGGCTCATATATCTGCCTTTAATAAGCCACTGTAAAGGGAATAAAGCCTTCTAAATTATGTATCATAAAAAAAGGATTTGTATCCATCAAAAGCATTTTCTAGGTGTTAATTCATAGGAGTATAGGGGGTTTGGGCATGTGGCCAATTTTTTCTGTTGATTGCTGGCTGTAGTAAAAATCACTTAATCATATCATTTGGGACGAGGGTAAGCACGATGTTCTTTTCAAGTCTCAGGAATAATCAGTACTCTTGAGTTTAACATAAAACAAAATAGCTATAGGAGTTCTCAAAGTTAATGATATTTTTGAATCAGTCTGGTTTGCTGGGTTGGGTCACTTTTATGTGTGTGGAAAAACATTACCACATGTTTGAAAATAGTGCTGATATTCTGCAGATTGTATTGCACCGCAGCTCTCTGCTACTTCAAAACACTTCAGAATTTAGACAGAGGTAGAAAGGGAAATTGGACAAGACACTATTTTAATTATAAAAGTTAAATTTGGTTTTGCCACCCTTGACACAACAGAATATTTTAGCCAGGAAGATATTTTTCTTTTATTCGCCTTCTTCTTTTATACTTAACCTTGTTGTTCTAAGAGGAAATTAAAGCTCTAAAGTTCTCAATGTCAAAGTGTCAACCCTTTAGCAGGCCAACGAGGGCAGTGCAAGCTTTGATTATTGGAGCAACGGAAAATAAGAGTAAAAAAATTATTATGTGTATTTATTAAAGACAAAAAACTAATGCAGTATTGCTCCTTCTTTTGCTTTGCTAATTACTGCAACACTTTACAAGTGGCTGCACAAACTTCTGTCTCGGTTTCCCCTCTCTAAAACAGTAAAGCTTTTGCTTTTGTTTCAACATTTTTCAGCTTTCTGCTGTGCAAACCCAGATGACTACTACAGGAAGAACTTCTTTAAGAACTGATGCTAAAGGACTGCCCAAGCCTCAAAATTCAACTGTGTGTTGGGAGGACCAAAATGTTCATCTAGATTTTTTCTCCAGTCAAGTTTAGGCTAAAATAAGTGGGAAAAGACCCTTAGGATTTCCTCCTATTGCTCTGCCATAAAGGTAAGGCAAGCCACAGCCTTGAATCCTCTCCAATGTCCATGAATTTTTAGACCTGGCACATTTTCTCAAGCCTTCCTGCTTTTTTCTGTGCTGTCTGCATTTTCCCCAGGCAATGCTTTGCTTTTTCTGCCCATGGCTGCCTAGCTTGAGGGCTGTTTCTGCGACATGCAAAGCATCAGTGCCAAGGAGAAAGCTGTGCTGCAGAATTGTTAGCTCACCGCCATTCACACCCATTTTCACAGTGTCACCAGCTCTGCCAAGGAAGGTGCTCCACACTTAAAAGTCTGGCCATCAGAACTCAAATTTAAAATGTCAGACTAAAGTAGATAGCTTATATCGTCCACACCCATCATCAAAATGATGTTTAGTGCTTCTCCCCTCTCTGAACAGTGAATCGCAATGCAGGAGACCCTAAATGCATGAAAAAAAGTGTGAAAACAAGACAATGGCCAGAAACAAGAGGCTGATCACTAGAATAAAATACCCTCTTCCTGGAAAATACTCTGGTTTTCAGTTTCTGAATGCTTTATGCTAAGGTTTTAATAAAGGGATAATTGTTTGGCCTGAGGAAGGACATCATAGGCCCTATGGCATTGAAAAGCACCCTGCTTCTGCATTTTTGAGCTGAGGGCCATAAAAGGTCTGTAGTAGATTTTTGTATAATTCTAGTTTACAGTGGGGTTTAGGTAGATATAACCAGTTAGAGGTGATAGAATACTATGGGCTGAGCAGCACTTACTATGCCTGCTGTTGTGAGACTTCATTATTGTAACAGACCAAAGCAACACAGCAGCTGCACAGAACACAGTTGTAGTATTGATTTGGCTTCTCAAAAGTCTTCTCTTAGGATGCAGAGTGCAGGCAAACACAAACATCACTCAGTTCACCTGATTCTGTTACACGCTTCCTATATCTCCAACTAAGGCAACCTCAAGATGCAGCAAAATGTCTCTAGTTGAAGGCAGACAGCACTCCAAGCCTGACTCTGAGGGGTTGTGCAGATGTGGTGACCTTTCTTCCAGAGACCACATTTCACATGCAAATTGCCATTAGAGCTCTCTGCTCCCTGAAGGCCTACAGTCAACTTTTGTGTCAACCCTCCACTGGGGTTAAAAGTCAGCATGGCATTGTGACCACCCTGCATACTAAACAGAGCTAAGCAAAAATAAAAGGCAGATCAGCCCTCTGTCCGAGAGAAAATTGCATCTTTTAATTATTTTTTTTTTTTAATACAAGCTATTTGACATGGTGATATATGCAATATCTAACTGGCCTAGTGGGAGTTGCCTTGATGTAAACTGTGAATGCATAGGAAATGCTGCACTTTTCTCACTCTAAATTAACTGTAAAATTCAGCACCAACAAAAGCAGCCTCTACCTGCACCTAAAGTCAGCAAATGCTTCTTGGAAGTGCAGAATTGGAAATGAAGGGGTTTATTTCTTCCTTTAGGGTAACCTAAACAGAATATTTCTGTGAGCAGCTTGAATGTTCAGCTGGGTGTCAGCCACCCAACTTTGATCATGACACAGAGCATCTCTGCAGTCCTTCCATGGGAACTACCATAGCCTCTTGGCCAGATTAAGGTCTGTGATCCTTGTGCACACAATACAGAGAATTCCTCTTAAAACTTAGTAGCAGTTACACTATAAAGCTCAATATAGAATTTGTATTAGATAGGATTTTTTCCATGAAGCAACATTTTGTACCCCAAACCTCCATCAGTACTGTGGGCATTCATACTTTCAAACACAAATTACAAATTTCACATTTTAGAGCAAACTGTCCGTAGTGGATGTAGAAAATACAATGGCTCTGGAGAAGGAAGGGGTGTTTGCAAAATTCTCACCCCCTTTGAAACAGAGCCCCACAGTCTTCCTAAACTCTCAAAGCTCTCATGTGCAGACCTGGTATTGTTTGAACTTGATACAATGAACACATCTGAGGGCCCTTCCTAGCTCTATAAGCACATCTGTCAGCTTTTATAAGGAACAGACAACTTGATCTATCTCAAAAGCAACATTTGAGTGAAGGAAGCCTCAATTTACATTGAATCCGTTGAAGCTAACCTCTTGAAAATAATCTTTCCATATGTAAAACCATATTTCTAAGGCTGCAAATAGTAATGGTGAAAAATGCTTTCTCAAAAACTATTTGAAGAAGACTTAAAATGTTTTCTCTGAAATAAAATGAAGATATTAATTGTGAAGGCCTATTGACACATCAGAGAAAAGCTGTGTCCCCACAGGTCGTTGGAGATTCCTGAAAATATGATGAAACATTTAACCTGTCTGACAGAGGTTTAATCAAGATGTTGAGAGAAATCAGATATGTTTAACAATAAATTATACATGTTTATACACTGCTCAGAAGTTGCTTCCTAGTGTTAAAGCAAATTTCCTACATAGACAGTGTAGATAGACACTCTATCATAGACATTCTTTGGTTATGTAGAGAATTGGAAGACAAACCCAAGTTATTAAGGCATCTGTTATAACATTACATGCAATAAATACACAAAGCCTGATCCTAGCCCACCAGCAACAGCAATCTGTTGCTTGTGTCACAAGTCTTTCATATGGCTACTAAAGACCTCATCAAACATGAGTTTTAAAAGGAAAGGAAAATGGCTGACTTAAATGCCACCATGGCTGGTGATTAAGAGAATTGATTGGCCAAGGAATTCAGTGGACAACTGTACCTATAAAGGAAATATCCTGTATGTACTCACAGCTGGAAGTTGAGAAAATTCAATTATGAATGATATCTAGCCTAACTCCCTCATAAGCATGTATTACAAGCTTTTCTTTGATATAAGGCTGCTTGATCTTGTCTCAAAGCTAAAAGCTAAAAGCTAAAAGAATATCCATTTTAATATTTCCTCTAACACTTGAAATGTTTGGGTCTCATTTCATTTAGGAAAGAACTCAATGCCAGAAACATGCTTTTTTGCTGCATTCCCAAAAAAAGCAATAAAATACCCCCCCATAGTCCAGAAATAGTTCCATTATGTGCTTGTTGGATATATTGGCATCCCTTTATAAAGAGATGGCAAAGTAGATGTACACTACCACCTTTTTTGTATTTGATCATCCTCTTCCAAGAGGTTTTGTATGCTGCAGACAACCTGCTTCACAAAGCAAACCCCAATTAACATTGTATTTTGCAACCTGTTGAGAAAAAGGAATGTTTTCTATATGTGTCACTGTATTTGCAATCCTATGCTAAATCACCAATGAAGTGATAGCCTCTGAAAAAAACCTGCTTCAGACCCACCAGTGCAAAGTAAGTGTTTTCTCTAGATGCATGTGCAGAGACCTTTTGTCCTTTTCCTGTTCACCCTTTTGTCTGCTCTCTCCAAGTCCTGCACAAGCACACGAGAAGAGGCTCTTCATTCTGGGAGATGTTTGCTCCTTTTTTTCTTTATTATATATCTCAGTGATATCTTTCTTCAGTTATTCTTCTAGCCATCACCATGACATTTTGTTTCAACTTCATTTACTCATTGCAAAAGATCTTGGTAGGATTTTCTGGCAAATAAGAATTATTAATAATAGGTTCCCGTCATATTAAAAAGTCATAAAGCTGACTGAAATGGAATGTGAAGTTTCATGTTGACTTTCTTACATCTATCTGTTTGTTTCAGAAGCTTCAGATCTTCAGCTATAGTAGTGGGGGGGGTTATTGTTTATTTGGTTTTTATTTTAAAAAAAAATTGCACAAGAAGCTCACAGCCTTAAAAGTATGAAGATTTTTGATTACCATTTATCTGCAAAAAAAAAAAAAATCTTATAATAAGAGACCTAGAGTACTCTTTAAAAAAACCCAAAAAATATTCAATGAACAGCATAGTCAGTTTGGAAAAAACTACTGAATTTTTAGGCACTCCAATTATTATAGGTTCCTATTTGTCCATTCTTTTATAATGCATTGCATTTGTCAAGCCAAGCAGCCCTGAAAGAGTCATTCCAATCTATCAGAATGATAGAGAGTGGTGTGAATCAAGATACAGGAAGCTGTCCACATTTCAGTAGCCATGTTTCTTAACCTAATGTTAAAGGTTATTACCGTAATTACTTTGGGTAATCTGCCAAATATGACAGAGTACCCTGTAGTTCCAGAGGAAGTCAGGAAATTTTTTGCCAAATATTGGACAAAATGGGACACTTTCCTCACTAACTTTGTGGATGCAAAGGCTTTTATTCTTCTAATTCACTGTGCACTGCAAGATACAACAGTTTTCATAGATTCATGCATTAAAAATTAAAACTAAAACTCAGCATTAAAACACCAGAAATATTTGTCTAAAGTCAGTAATCAATGGAATAAAAAGAAGAAAATACAACTGGGCATTATAGATTATATTTCAGCCCCAAACAGCAACTGCAAATCTTCATTCTTTGGAGTACTGTCTCATGAGATAAAAGGGAGATGTGTAAAAACAGTAACATCCCTGCTCTTTCTGTCATCACCTCAATGTGGCAGGTGCCACCCTAAAAAGGTTTTGGCAGGATCATCCACCGGATGTGGCATTCCTCAACAAACACAGCAACTACTCCCAGCTCCTTTCTTACCTCCCAACTCCACTTAGGCAGGATTCTTATGTGAACTTGAGTGATCACGTGATCTGTGGAATCAGCTCCTGTGATGCAATGAGCAAAAAGGAGAATTACAAGATGAGAACAGAATCATCTAGAGATGACAGAAACACACATTTTATTTTAAATAATAGGATTAAATACTTCTAACTTTTTCATCCTTAGTGGCAAAACTGATCACGTTAATTTCTGTCAAGTTTCACATATATCCACCCAACAATAATTAATGCCACTATATCTGTACAAAAAACATTAAAAATTACTACAGTGGTCACCCCAATGATCTTGTAACACTTAATACTCAACAATTTTTAAAAAGGAAATGAAAGAGTATGGTAAAGGGGGATGAATCTTAACAGAGAAGCACAATAACATTCTGCTTTGTAATGGGGTAGTATTTTTGGTTTGATAGATTGTACGGAGTATAAAGCTTCCTTCTTTTTCTTGTATCATATGACACCAGCCAGACTGAATTTAATAAGTAATATTGTAATATTAAGGTAGCATATACTGGGCTTCCAGAATGTATCATGACAACAACAAGATATACATTATTGCAGAAATATTGGTCCATCCTAAATATGCCATTATAACCAATACAGGAAGGGTTAAATAAAAAAAAAAAATACAAATAATGAAGAGAGCTGTAACTTTTAACCACATCAGGTGTCCACACATGAAAAGTCAAGCTAAACAGCACTCCACAGTAGTATTAAAATTAGGGTTCTCTAGGCAGTGATATATATGATCCTGTAGATGAAACAATGTTTACCTCACCCCTGAAAAAGGCTCAGAAAATAGCATTGACACCACTTGTACCTGGAATACATTATATCTGTTCCTGCTGCATGACTTTTTAAGACTAAAAGGTTGATTTGGGTAACCTTAAATCCATAAGAAATACTAGTTTTATCATACCTTTTACAAACATTAGACTCCATCTATCAGAGCTTTGAAAGCTTATTTATAGCAATCCCACCTACAGCCACTAACCCCCACTTCTTACCTAGGACATACTTAAACTGCTCCAGATCCTCATTAACCTGTTCCTTTGATCTCCACAGTGATGATATGCAAAGCCATCTTCTAAGGCTTCATCTCTTCCTATTGGTTGGGATTTTTGATAACTGTATGCAGAGTTCTGAGGAAGCAAAATCTATTGAAGATTTTGTCAAGCTATGGAGAAATCCAGCTCAAAAGACCAATTTAAAAAAAAATCCACGTATCAAGTGAAGTGCCTTCATTAGGGTCCAAGGACTAAAAGAAAATACCAGTCCAGAGAAATGCTGAAGGTCTGTCAGTGACCTTTCTTTGGTTTTAATCACTGAAACTCCCGACAGCTTAATAAGTTGAAGGTGCTAGATCACAGCCTAACTTAATAAGGTCCCCCAGCAGAGTCTTGGCCACCTTTGATTGCTCCCATAAGTTTTAGCACATCTGTTACTCCATCCTTGGGTGAGAAATGTTTTCCATAACTTTCCCTATGTTCACTACCCTGCACATGAATTATTTTTATTAAGTAAAAATGATACAGCACTGTAAAGCTGCATAAGCTTTCGCAGTTTTCCATTGCCATCCAACTGAGAGAAATTATTATTTTCACCAAAATAAAATTAAACAAGGTTTATCAAGAATTTCCTTACCTTTTTCCTTCACCATTTGTTTTGTTGAGAATCACGTGGGTCAACCTAATCTTCAGCTGTGACACAAGTTTAAAGGGTTGAAGATAACTTCATGTTGGGTAGGAACCATCTGCGATCTGCTACATTCGTTCTTTTTCAAAGATAACAACACACAAGGGCAGCACAGATTTGGCTAGGAAGCTTGGTTTTAAGTAAACAGTAAGGCAAAACCCATGCTAACTGAACTGGAAAAGGTATTTATTTTTTAAATGCATACTTCAGCTATAATGTAAATTAATATATGTGAATTTGTACATAGGAATTGTGGCAAAAATTAAAAAACGTAATCATCTTGTAATGACTGCTGTATATAAGTGTTTGACTCTACTACACGCACAAGTATCCAGACATGTAGGAGTATAATAATGATCACAGAAAATCAGAAATCACTATGCCAAAATCTTGTTGTTCCCGCCATATGTCATTTTACAAGACTTTCCCATATTTTGAGTATATGTCTACTTTTTTGCTTTCTATTTTCTTCAAATTATTTTCTATTCACAGCTGTATGAAATCTCAGCAACTTCAGTCTAGGCTAAGAAAAGCAATTTAAGTGGTGTCCTTTTCTTCTCATCCTCTTTCTGGAATGAGCATTCAGAGTAGGTTTTGTTTTTGGTATACTTTGGATTACTGTTACTCTTCAATACACAATACAACATTTTCTTGGAAAATCAAGATGATACAATGCATCATGCCCTGGAAGTATAAGCTGGTGACATTTGCAAGGATCCTCACACTAATTTTGTAGTATTTGGTTTCATAATTTTTTATGCCAGCCCTTGAGAAAATTTTTGTGCACAGGTGACTTAGCAGAATTTTGAACTTCTGTTACACATGAGTGAAAAGTGCCTTCATTTGCAGGATTAGAAAATTAGTAAATGCACATGACTTCATCTTTTTTATATTTTGTGCAATACTGTGTCTCAAAACTGGATTGCTGAACAATTGAAGAAATTATGCTGTTCTTACAGGGGACTTGCAAGGTTGGTGAGAGAGGTTTTTTTGGAAAATGAATACTCTGATTTCAATTTCTGTGTGGCATTCATTGTGCTTTCTGTAAGGCAGAATAAGTAGAATAATGATTAATCTTTCCCTAATTTTTTTAATTAGTGCAGAAAAATCTTTTACAAATGATAAAATTATTCACAAATATCTGATCTAAAAATAGGGGAATATAAAATTCAAAGGATCTGTTTTACTTGTAACTGTTTCTAATTCATTCTATTGGTAGAATCAATTGGTAGATTGGTACGTAGATTCCATGTGTGCTGTTTTAAGATAACCTCTTCCTGACAATTGTTTGAAAAGATAGGTGAAAAATAGAACTACTCAATAAATTTTGACACACGTTCTCAAAACCCTAAACTTTGTTATTAAATAGGTGCTCATGTGAGTAGCCACAATCTTCTAAAGTACTTCTTACTCACTATCAACATCTTCATAAGACAAAGATTCTGCTGTAATAGTAGCAGAAGTTTCATGACCATACTGGGCCTGATCATTGCCTATTTAGGAGTGGCCAGAAGGGATGTCCAGGAGTGAGAAAGGAGAAAGCTTGTGTTAGTTGCTTTACCACTCTCCTAGTACTAAACTTGCAACTTAGAGAATTCCCAAATTTGAATGGATTTTAAATGTAAGTATTATGTAAATCTGCATAATCCTCAACAGATTCCTCTCCTATGAAATTACTCAGTGTAACTTGAGCCCACCTATAGTTACAGATTCCCTTGTGTTCTCTGGTAAAAAGAAGCCTTTTCCCAGCCACAATTTCTGATCTGACTTTTACTTCTTTGATGCCTACTTTTCCACGTTAGAAGAGATAATAATTAGCCTGTAGTCAGCCTCGGAATGCTACTCATGGCCTCCAGAACACTACCAAAACTCTCCCAATTCATGTTCTCTCTTTTCCAGAGTTCTATGTGATTATATCTCATATGGAATTTGTGAAGGAGCCCTTTAGTGACTCCTCCACACCTACCATCTTCAATGCATCATCCACAAAGATTCCTCAAATGCATTTTTGGGTCCCTCTAGCTCTTCTGTTTGACAAAATTAGGCCAAGACAAGGGGAGGGTAATCACATGGGAGTTTTTGATTCCCTTTTCAGTTTGCTATTAAGTCTTACCCAGCTAAAGTGGTCAGCTGGTCATCCTAAATTCAACCAGCTCAACTCCGTTTTCAAAGAAAAAAGCTTCATTGAACATTGCAAACTTGTCTTTTTATAGCAGTTTGCACTGAGAGGTAAGGAAAATATGCAGTTTTATCAGACTCTGGAAAAGGTATTCCACTAGCTTCAGGGTTTAAAACATCTTTTTGCTGGGTCCAGGCATCAGACAATTACAGGTACACCCTATTTTAGCTTATCCAGATGACTTCACTAGAAAGAAAATAAGTTTCTTCTGCTATTGGGTGTTATACTGCAAGACATAAACCTTGTATGAGAGATTTTTCTGACCAGTTCAGCATTATTAGTTACATCAATACTATCATTTTAAATGCAGGCTCTTTACTTTCCTATCCTACTAAAGATGAGCAAGGTAAAAACCCAATAGACATTATTCCTGGTCATTAATTTTATAATCATTAGTTTACAGTGATAATGCTAATGCTTATTCCTAGAGTTGTTTGATTGATTTTCTTTGGGTTTTTTTAGTGATGCTTGTAACCATTAGAAAATTCCTAGCTCCTCCAGGCTGAAGTTTCTGAAGTCTATTATAAAGATAAGAGCCTTAAAAAAAATTAAATAAATAAATAAATAAAAATTACTTCAGTGTTAGTTTAACCATATATTTCCTGAGGCTCCTATGAGTATAGCCTGTGTAACTCAACAACAGACTTTAACAGGATATACATGAAATAGTGTTATTTTCAACCAAGCAATGAATTTGAACTGTCCTCCAGCCACATGCTTTGACTCATGTTCATCGGACCTTTAGTTTCTTTATCAAATTTAACCCAGCCAAATCTGAGGGATACAACAGAGGCATCTAATTAAAATCAAAACTGCTTTAGGTTCTCTTGCTTGTGAGTAGTGAGAGAGGAACATCTGGGAGACAATTCAGGTTTTAAATACAGGTTAATTTGTCCTTTGATATGTGTGTCTTTCTCCATTGACTAGCTGGGAAGAAGAGAATAATTGCAATTCTAATAAAATGCCTCTCTTACATCCCTAAAATTAGCTAAGATGAATCCAGATTTCTTTTCCTTAACTTCCTTATGTAAAACAAGTTTAAATCTTACTTCTCCTTTGTGAATATGAAGCACCAGGCATGGCTGTAATATAAATTTTAGTGATCTTTGTACTGTCAATTACTACCAATAGCAGTATCAACAGCAGACACACCTAAGATAAAACTATCTTTTCTCAAAAAAGCTGACTCACTAAGATTTGAAAAAGTTTTAATGATATATTTTGTGTCTAATCAGGAGTCAAACCTGTCCAAGGGTTTGAGGGAGGCTCATCTCATGAAGCCCCTTAGAAATATCAAGTGATGTTACTCACAGCTGGAGAGAGTTTTGAAGAAATCAGAAGTTTATAGCAAATGCCTATTTACTCAAATCTCCTCCATTACACAGCTTACCCGGACCAGAAAACTCTCCCCACTGAGAAAGCATCAAATTTTTTTCACATTTACCAAGTTCTTGGTATTGCTCAGAGACACAAATACCGCCACCCAAGGCCAAAGAGCACTACAACTAACACATAACACATCCTGCTACTAATGCATACCACCTACTCATTGCTGGACCCTCTCACAATGGTGGTCTTGACAGAGTCATGGAAATACAAATGCATATGAGCAAGAGAGAGCTCAAGTTAATTCCTCCTACATCCTGCACTGCTTAGTTAAAAAAAACTGTCTCTCTCCTTCTCTCCCTCTGCTCTCTATTAGCTGCTACAGGAGTAATACTATCTTTTTTTAAGTCAGGAGAGTTAGGTTGGAGGATCTCCCCCATGCTGCTGCAGTTATGAGACAGGTTTTAGCAGCTGAAGTACAAAGGAGGGAAAAAAGCTGTTTAAAAGAATATCACCTGGCTTTTTGCCTTACAAGAAGAACTTTTCCTTCTTTTGTTGGAGGGTTCAAGCCTGTCTTCATTTTGCTCTTTTGGGTTTAATAAAACCTTTTGTACCCCGTCTACTCCCTCTCCCCCAGGTGGTCTACATGGCTGCTGATTGAGGTCAGCTGCAAGAGATGTAATGTCCTGAGTACAGTGCATCAGCCTTAATCCTGATGTTAGAGTTACAGCCCTTGGAGGCTGGAGACATTATTGTTTTCTGGCTGACTGACCTCAGCCAACAGTTGCTCTGGTCACCCAGCATGAGCCCACCTACCAAGGGCATTGGAGGAATGCTCTGCACATCTTTTTTGAGCAGAAACAGTTCTGCTTATGTAAGTGAGAGGGCAATATTGATAGAGGAATGCAGCTGGGCAGGGAAAGACCACCAGTCTCCTGCAAGGCTCAGGGCAGAGCTTGGGTTTCCCAGAGAGATGGAGGCTCCAGGATCTAGAGAGGTTCTGTGAGCTGCAGTCTGCAGGGCCGAGCTATTGCTGTGCAGAGCCCTGAGGCAGCTGAAAGGAGCAGGAAAGGAAATTGCAGCTCTAGAGCAGAAGATTTATTTATTCATCCCTCCTGAAGCCCATCTGACAAATAAATAACTTTGTCCTCAATTGTGTGTATTGACATGCAGTCTGCTGCAGATACAGCTCTTCTGTGTCCCTAAGAGACTGAAAGCAATCTTTCCTTAACTCAAAAAATGGCAAAGATGATCTGTTTCAAATCTAATAAACCATATAGAAATCTGCTCTTCACCCTTATTGATGAAGAGCTAGATTGGAGAATGAAGTAACCCACCCTCCTTTCAGGTTCTGGTTGGTCCTTGAGACCAGAAACACACAGTGCATCTCAGCTTGGACTCAGGATAACCTCCCTGCTCAAGGCACACCTTTCAGTAGTTGTTGGGCAGGGACAAGATGATGCTCTACAGTGCAGTTCAACATCCTCCCAAACCTCCTTCTTAGTTAACAGTGGAAAGTCAAGCCATGCAACTATTTCAATCTGATGAGAACTAAAATGTGGAGGCATTCATCAGCTGCATAATAGACACCGAATTCTGAGTTCCTTGGGAATGTGTGCTGATGAGTAGAAAAATCAGTATACTTCGCACCCCTCTCATCATATCCATGAAATACAAATACTGTATGAGAAAGAAAAAGACAATCATAAGTTGGGCTGTTTTGCAGACGTATCAAGGATTTACCGTGGTGGTTCTCTCCTGAGTCAATAGCTCAGCACACCCCTTTGATGGAAGTGCTTTTTTTTCTTTGTCAGCCACAGGTAGGGTGCAGGACTCAGAAAAAGGAAATTAATCTCACACAACCCAGCATCCTCAGAGACAGTCAGAAAAATGGACAGCTCAGATAGGGAGAAACATCACTGTGGCATTTTTCAGGGACTGTCACTGGGTTTTGCCCAACTCTGTGGCCTGAATCTTGAACTGCAAATTCATGAAGTTGATGTGGGGGTATGAAAGAGAAAAGGGGAAGAAAGAGCATTTCCTCGTCATATGTCTGACTGTGAGAAGAAGACAGATGTTTCCTATTTCTTGTTGCCTTACTGCAGGCACATGACTTGTAGACTGCATCAGTCTCCCTAAAGAACTGCCCACTATAGGAAGAATTTCGGTGCTTCCTATGAGCACTCGCACCTTCATGATACCTGTGCACATTTCACAGTATGTTTTTCAAGATTAGATTCAAAAACAAGAAGAGAGGCAGAAGTGTTCCAGCTTCTAGCTGACAGGCACTTTCCTCAACAAAGCTCTTTCTACATCCACATGCCAGTTTACCAACTGGCTTACAAAGTGCCACCAGAAACAGCTCTTATTTTAAGTGGTGTCTATCCTAGCTAACTGTGGGACTCCCAAGATGCAGGACAGCAAGACTGCAATCACAAAGTCATCCAGTTAATGGGTGAATTGTCCCATTTCTCAACTGCCTATCGCTGAGTTTTTCTTAAACATATATTTCCAAAATGCAGCAGCTGCTTCCCTGTGCCTCTATGAATAAATGGATAAGAATTCTTTCAGAGAAGCATCTTCCAGTTTACTTGCAGCAGCTACGTAGGACTTATTAGCATTCCTCGCTATTAAAGACAGGAAAGTTGTGAAAGGCTCTCCAACTTAGTCACAGATTTAAATGGTTTTTAAAGCCAGTGATTAAGTTTGAGTATTAACCTCAGAGCAGGACTTGTTCAGCAGTTTTTCCCCTCTAGGCTTCAGCATGCCAGGAAATCCAGCACATGATAAATATAAATAGCTCTGAGGTCATTATTGCTCAGATTTTGATGTGTCTGCTGTTCAGCTGTTGACTCTACATACATTAAAACCTGATATTTAATAAGCACTGGTGCTGATTTAACTTGGGATATTTAATATAGTTTGGAGGATTTTAAGTCATATAATATTTAAGCAGTTAGACACCACAGCTACTTCAATCAGTAGTAAACACTGTACATTTTTATCTGGAATGAGAAAGATCCATATCTGCACTGTATTCCTGAGGCTTTGAATGCAACATCTAGAACTTTGCAAAGGTGATGTAGTGCTTGTGGGTGCTAAACTGTGAGAAAAAGTTCAGGGGGAGGGGGATATGTAGAGAAAGCTCACAATGAACTTTTGTGTTAAGACTCCACATTTCTTACCTATTACTCCAATTATCTCCTGTCCTGACACCTTCTCAGTTAAGTCAGCAAGCTCATTGACATGTTTGTAACCGTGAAGGAAAAGAAAAACTGGGCCAGTCTCCAATGAGGAGACTTCCAGCGCTGCAGTGATATAAAGAGTACATATTTGCTATTCAGTGTGTCCCCTCGTTCTCTAGCAGGGAGGCCAGATGAAGAGCAATTCTCAGTGACTAACACTTCCAGAGCTTCAGTCCCAGTTCTGAAAATTGCTCCTCCTGTGGGCTTTAGATAAAGCATTTTCTTCTGCATTTTGTCTTCAATATGTCAGAAGTGCTAAAAATAGCAACTTGACAGAGACATTTTATTGGAAGCTGGAAAGCACTTTTCACACAGCATTTTTGTTTTCATGTTTCTCCAGTAACCTGCTTCTCTACACCATTTCCCTGAGGAATTAATTCTATGCAATGTTACTGAAAGAAAGAAGAGGGAGATCAATACAAGACTAAATCTCCATACCATCTGTACACAAGGATATTTGGGGTGGAGATTAGCATTATGAAAGGATGTTACCGAGTTGTGTGGTTTACCATTGATAGTTTCATGTGAAAGCTACAGTCAAATGTGAAGTCACCGGTTAACTTGACTTTAACAAAATGAAACAAGCAAGCAAAACCAAACAGTCACCAGAAAACCCCAAACCAGCCTAACAAGACAGCTCCAAAGGCATTGTAATTCTCTGGGGAATAGTTTTTCCCCCCAAGACCCCTAATGCCTGTAACCATGTGGTTTGGTCTTTCCTTCCTTTCTTTACTTAATTGGCTGAGTGCCAGCCATCGTCCCAGAGTGGGAGACTAGATAAGACCCCTGTACTTCCTTGTTCTCTCTCTTGGCCCCTGGAACCCTGTGAGAATAAACGCCTTGGAATAATCCTGGGGTAAGAGCCTCTTTTGGAATCTTTTGTCCTGTACCTCTAAGATATCCCTCCACAGCCTCACAAGAGCTAGTCCTGGGGCGGAGGGCTGCAGGGGAATATTTTACAAAGGTCTTTCATTCTACAAACACTTTGGAAAGCACTTAAATATAAACATTTTCTGGAAAACTGTATTTCCTAGGCCTGTTTTCAGGTAAAGAGTATCAGCTTGTGAATCTGTATTAATGTTTGATCTGTCCCAAATGGTCACTAAACATAAAAATATATACCTTGTGTGCAAACTGTTGCGGTGGGATTCAGTCAAGTGTTTTGTAAGGTAGAGTGTTTGGACTTTTCTACTGCTGGCATTGGATTTTTCTGCAGAGTCCCTGATAATTCCGTAAGCATTTCATAATCGATATTAATTAGCTCTTTAATAATAAACAAGTAAATGAACAGATGTATAGAACCATTGCACAATTCATTTTGAGCAAGCTTCTGGTGTGATCCTCCTGGAACATGTGTGCTCCTGATAAAGAAACGGGCAGTGGTCATCTTCTCTTTAGACATTGCAAAGTCCAGACAAGTACTTTTGAGGGTATTAATTAACATAATCTCTTCTAACTCATACAGGAAGATATTCTTCTAATTTTTTTGTTTGGAATTGTCTCATTATTTTTCTTATTGAAAACTGTCTTATAAGATTTTCTTTTATTTTTACTTATTAATATCATTCCAAACATATCTCTTTGTAGGAAACTCTAGATGAGAGAGATATCAGTCAACATGAAGAGGGGAAGAAAATCGAGAAACCATGAAGACATACACATTCACTAATGCCAGTGGTATTTAACAAGTCCATCAGTTTCTCTGGAGTGTTCCTCATCTTGAAGTTCTCATTCCTCTTTTGCAATGGGATATTTTTGTTTCCATGCATGGTGAAAATATTCATCTTTTTCTAGATATTCGTTCTGAATTTGTTATTTAAATCACCTTCCCTTGCTATCTCTAAACATCAAAGGCTTAAGTCTTCCTTTTCATGTTTTCCTTCTGCAAGAGAATTTCTGCAGCATCCCATGAACACTCCTACTATCTCACTGATTTCTTTCAGACGAGATTATTTTCTAATCCTGTGTGAGAATATTTGGGAACTTGTTTTCTGTTGGAAGCAGCAAAAATTAGCATCTGTCTTACAATGTCATATGAGTGAGAAGTGGGATCAAAATCTGCAGTTTGTCAGCTAGTAGGAAACCTAGCCTTTCTAGGTGTACCTAGGAAGGTAGGTAGGTGTACCTCTGACAAAGCTTTCCAGTGATGTGAAATATCATCTAAGAGTTCAATACCTCCTGAGAATCTCCAGAAGTCATATGCCTGCTTCTCTAAGATAGTAGTATGTTCTGTATACCAAGCTGATTTTAGCTGTCCAGACTGAATCAAGGTTGACTTTCGTATGGGACAGATTGTAGTAATACATTTCTTCACTACTGTTTAGAAACTGCCAGTGCAGAAATTGAATTGAGCTGGAACATGTGACTTGAAACAAGGATTATAAAGGTTCATAATTAATTTGTAACTGTTTGGTTTTATTATTGAGAATTTGTGGAACAAAGTCCTTGATGCAGCCATAGTAAGCTAGGGTGGAAAAAACCTGTGTCTTTAACTGAAGTAGTGAATTTTTTTGTAATTTATAGAAGAAGACTATGACCAAAAAAGAAAAAAAAATCTGCTCCATTTAATTATGAGCCGAGTGTCTACAAACCAAATTACAATAAACTATATTTCCTGAGTCTCTGTAAGACTGCCTTATTTATAAATGACAGAATCACAGAATGATTGAGATGAGGTCATCTGGTCCAATCCACTCTGCTCAAGTGTGGATACCTGCAACCAATTGCCCAGGACCTCCTCCAGCCAGGATTTGAATATCTGAAATGACAGACACTCCACAACCTCTCTCACCACCCCAATAAATTAATGATTTCTTGTTTCAGATGTACTATCATGTGTTTTGATTTTTATACATTGCTTCTTATCCTGGTCATGCTAGATTTTTGAGAAGGCTTAATTCACTGGAAGCATTTATCTTTTTTTTTTTTTTAAATATACTTGTACAAGAGAATATTTTGTAAATGGTTGATACAAAATGCTCAATTTTGTAGAATTCTGTTAGCAAATATGTGCTGTGGTTAATCTAAAAGGAGGATAAGTTTGACCAGCTAAATACATGCAAGGTCTCTCTGTCTTAGCAGTGCAATTCATGTGCTGTTGTCCTTTTTGTTCTTATGGGTAAATGAACATCAAAAAAAGGAAGTTTATTTTCTATCAGTATGTACTTTACAGAGGAATTGAAGACTAAAATGTTTACAGGAGATCATAAACTGAGTTTACCTAAGTATCACAACAGAAAATACTACTGTAATACTATGTTGGTTGTTGGCTTAAACACTCTGCTGTCAAGTACAAGAAAAGTTCATCATTTGTGTTTGAATTGTAACATAAATATTTTCCTTATATTTACATTCTTTTTGTGAATCTCAAGGGTACTCAGGTCAGGAGGACTGAATCTTCTTTTGTTAATGCCCTTAGCAGCCTGGTTTCTCTTTGACACACTATTTAAAGATGAAAAAAATGCACCTGTTTTTGAAAAAAAGCTCTGTATTTCTTATTCAAGTAGGACGTTCTGAAACATAACAAGAAGGTAAAAACAGGAGATGATGGAAAAAAGGACTAAAAAGGAAAACAAGAAAGCAAGTTAGAGGATGGCATAATAAATGAAAATGCAACTGCAAAGGAAATGCAAAAATAATCAACTTTCAAAATCCAGACTATAATGTTATCTTAGGCTTCTGTTAGGACAGAAATTAATTCATTGTGACTTGTGGTGTCACTGTTAAACCTTCAAATAGCATTAAATCCATGCAATTCTAAGTTGCACAGCATTTTTTTCTGTGTACTGTATGTAATATCTCCAAAAATAGTCCTGTATTCCAGGCACAGACACAAATATGTCTTTAAAATTTTGAAAACATTGTGTAACAATGGCCACTTACTAAGCAAGCAAAAAGCAAAAATACATGATCTGAATAAAAATCAGATGGGGATCAAACACCTCTACATTATTCTATCAGCATTAGCTTTATCAAGAGACATTATCTAACAGGAAGGTACATCTGCAGAAAATACAATGTTCCTAACTATTCTCGTGATTTGTTTTTAAATATTGAAGAACAGAGTATTTATAGGGTCAGCCAGAAGTCATCATTTAAGGGAAATATGTGTGGTCACGCAGAGATTAAAGAGGAAATACATTCAGTTCATCCAAACATTACAATAATAGGATTAGAAAATAATAAGATTATAAATACTAAACCTTTGAGGATAAATTCTACCATTGAGGCGATCTCTGACTGGATCTCTTGAATGTCTGCAGATCTTTTTACACCAGTAGAAACCAGTAATTGTTTGGAGTACTTTCTGTCTTAATTTGAGTGTTATTTCAAACAAGATTTTTTTTACCACCTCTGACATATGTTGTAACCTTTTCAAAGCTCTTTACAGATGTATTTTTCTATAATTGTATGAGAGATTAAGTGTGAATTATTATTGTAAGTAGCTTGGTCCATCATGCCAAATACAGCAAGCAGAGTGGCATATAATAAAATCTTCTATTTATTTTTTTTTTTTTTTAAAGAGCAAAGACCGGGGTCAAAATACAATTTTTCCATGATGGTCTATTTCACAGAAGAAATGCAATTCATCACTGTTTTTCACTCTGTGTTGTCTTAGACAAAGCTGTTCTTTGTATATGATTCTGTTTTATACTGGTTTTGAACAAGTATTTCCAATAGTATAATGTAAATTTTAGTCAGGATTTTAATTTCCATTTCACCACATACACACGAAAAAGGCCAAATATAGAGCTCTGTCATTTTATAATGGGATAGGTTCCTAATGTCCCCTCCCATTGGTCCTACAAGGGAGACTGCACAAGAAGAAAATGTTATGGACCACAGTCACAGGTCTGATATTTAAATCATACTTGGTTTATTATCTTGTTAAATGTCACATTGATGTGAGCTGCTCTCCTCTGCCATTTATATTTATTTTGGTTTCAATTTTAAACAGGAGTCAAGTGCCTTTTATGGCAATCCTCTGCTAAATTATGCTGATTTATTCTGAGCTGAAATCCACACAAGGCTTTAAGAGAAAGTATTAAAGATTTGCTTCAGGACACTAGATCTGTTTACAAAGTTGTTAAGACATGCAGTTTGAGTTTTTGCTATGATTCAGCTATTCTTCTAAAAGGATGTGAAGTTAAGCTATGTATGTCAGAGGAGTTTAAGAGAAACCTGAAGAAAAGTGAACTGACATGGAGCAATAAGAAAGTGTCCAGGGGACAGTGTGATGCTGGAAGCCATTGAATTTCTGTTACAAAGCAGTGAGACTTGGGGACAGATCCTACATGATGTGGGTGAGTTCAATCACCATAGTGAAACACAGAAGTGTTAAAAGTCCATGTACAACTGCAGAGCTTTTTATTGGTGTTACAGAGATACAGTGGGGTAGCTCATGTAACTGGAAAACGGCAATGGATAGATACACACCACGAAAATGAAGTTGTTACCTTCTTCACACAACTGTAGTGACAACTGCAAAATTTCAAAACCAAGAGCAATTTTAACAACCTTGATATTATCTGGAACTAGAATATAGCCGGTATGAGAAATACAAAGGAATTCTGGATGTGTGATGATGACAATTGCTTTATGCAAAACAGGATTGAGCCAATTAAGGCAGATTCACTGCTAGATCCATAATACAGAAACAATTAAGAATTAATTAATAATGTGAACATGGACAGCCAAGGCCACAATAACCACAAGACTGTAGTGTTTAACCCAGATAAATGAGTAGAACAAAATAGAGAATTATAATTCCAGATTTCAAGAGAGAAGATCCATTGGCTTATTCAGGAGTCTTCCTGGCAGCATTCCTGGCACCTAAGAGGCCTGGCTAGTCTTCAAGGGAATCCTCCTCAAAGCACAAGTGTGGTCTGTTATAACATGCAGGAAGTTAAATTAGCATGAAGAAGTACAGTACAGATTACATGAGAGATCCTGATTAAAACTTAATGCTAAAAGGAAGACAGAAGAGCAGTTGGGTGACCCGCAGGTGTGGAGCCCAAGCACCAGGGAATGAAGCTAGGGATTCAGAGACAATTGGATGTCACAGGCATTCGTTTCTGACTGAAAGGATACCAGTCCTGATATATGGAAGATAGGAGATATCATTCTGAGAGAGGTGAGTGATTAATAGTGACTGTGTATTTTTAGTGTTCTGGTTTGGGATTTCTCTTTACAGCTCTGTGAATAAAATATTAAATTTATATTAACTGTATTCATCTATGTGGTAGAAAGTCACTGATACATACTCTGCTAGAAAGCAAGAGAAAAAGAAGATCAGATCTTCCTAAACCTGTCAAGAAATGTTCACACAAGAAAAAAGTAAATTCATAAAAAATATGTACCTTTGTAGATAAAGTTTTCAGAAAATTGGAAGAAACTAAAAATTTAGAGGAAGCTAGAACTTTTATATTTGGCACTAGTCATGTGGGAGTAAGGAAGGTATTGGTCTTGCCTGAAGAAAATAAAAAAATATTCTCATGCAAGGGCTGACTATCTGCAGTTAGATAGAATTTTGAAACATCTTTTATTCATGATTTAATTTGACTAAAATTTGTAAACCAGTTTTTTAGGAGAAAAGCAATAATAGTATGAAAATGAGAACATTTTTTGTACTGCAATTTCCAAAATTAAAAGTTTTGGTCAGATCTACTAGATTCACAAAAAGTCTTACCTGCCAAACAAAAAAACTAGGAAGGTATGTGATATTCTAATTTTTCATCTCCCCATACACCATGGCCTGGTACATGGCCTCCCCATATACATGTCAGTACTTAATGCAGGAAATTGAAGGTCTCAGCCACATTCATGTGGGCTGTGACCTGGACCCTGAATCTGGAAACTGCTCATCATTTCAGCTTTTTCTTTTTCATTGAAAATGTCTGAAGTTGTGTTGTTTCATCTTCCTTTCACCACAGAGATTCTGCTTTGTTATTTCAAAGTTTTGAATTATTGCAAGCTTATTTTTACTTAGCAAAAATATCTTAGTTATTCACATGTCTATTTAGTATGCAATCCCAAGGAAGAACTCTGGTTTTGCATTATTAATTGTCTAATGCAACAGAGACTAGAAATGCATCAAAAGTGTTGCTCAAAGTGTTTTACAATATTGACTTCCATCAAAAAATCACAGATGGCCTACAAAAATGCTAATGTTAATTCATCCATCTTCCCCCATTTGGACCAGTTATTACTTCCTGGGTTTCAGACGTGTATATATTATCTTGTACCTATAATCCCCTGAGGTGAATCATCATGCCTATGGGTTGCGTGTACACATTACATAGAATTCTGAAAATTGTTATTTCTCAATGTGAGGGGTGATGCATATTACATCTCTCTCTGCAGAAACCCTTTTTTTTCGATATTTCCTTGATGACTAATTCAATATATGTGGGGAATACCAGAATAGTGAACAGATTAATCTCTGATGATGGGATGCCCACTGCACCGCTCCATCCACCTTGTTACAGACAGCTGATGCAATATCCACTGTGGACAAAGAGCCTTTTTCTCTTTCAGTTGCAGTCACAGGTGGTAGCAGGGATGACTAGAGCTACAGAGTCTATCTGGTAGACACAGAGAAAAACAAAGAAAGGAAAAAGATGCTGCAACAAGGTCCACTCCAATATTTCTTTATTATTATTATTATTATTATTATTATTATTATTATTATTATTATTATTATGCATATACGGCACTATTCTGCATTTTGTGTTCACAACTTCATGGCTAGAACTAAGTGGACAATGAAGTCAATGTTTGCTGTCTAAGCTCAGTATGTGTCATTTTGCTACAAGTACCATACAGAGACTCAAGGTGGTTGGTGGGAATCCTGGCCATGGATAAAATTTACTCTCAGAGTCCTATGGCTAGAGGAAAGAATGACAGTGGTACTGCTACCTGCACTCCTTTTGTGAATGAGAAAAGGGCTCCATGGCCTAATGGAATTATAGAAGTTCAGGCAAAATTGGAAAATTACGTATTACTTGCTCACTTCACATACCTATGAATACTTCAGGTCAATTTTACATACATTGTCCTTCTGCATCTGCATCATTTATCTCCATTTTTACAGTATGTTGCAATAAATTCCATATTTCTGACAATATGCCCCACTCAATCCTGTCCAGATCATTTTGTAAAGGAGACAATAGTGTTGAGCAAGGTGTAAAACTGGATGTATAAAAATTCCTGCACCACAGTACAATTAAAAATAATGTTTGAGCCTGACAGCTAGTGGAAAGCTCAGTATTAGATAATGTCCAATTTTTTTTTACATTGGGCATTTGGGGTGCCAAACTCCCCTATCACATCCAGAGCAGAAGTAAACAGAGTCTAGTACAAATGGGAACCAGATAAAACAAGCTCCTTTGCTGCCTATTTTGTATTAGTCCATGTAAAGAATTGTGTGAACAGGAAGAGAAAAACTATTTGTGGCTTTCCCTAACATTTCCAGAAACTAATACTGACTTTTTAAATGTTCCAAAATGTCTACTTTATGTTGCAGATTATTGTTCTTAGTGGTTTTTTATAGTGTTGCTATGTTCTGAGTAAAGCCAGATATTCAAAGAATAAAATCTTAGAAGGAAGATGATCTTATGTTGCTCCAAAACTAGTCAGAAATAAGAGAGAAAAAAAAAAGATGCATTCATATATTCTGCAGGATAAGTTACTTTTTTCCCCACAGTATTGTGTACATGAAACAAGGCCCTGGTTTCCCAACAGAGACTTCACCAAGTGTAAACCTTCTTAGATTTTATACAGCTCTTTTATGCTTTGCATTAGTGCTGTCACTGGTTCTAAACAATAATTTCTTCCTATTCATATGCATCATTCATAGCCAAGCATTAAATTATCCAAAGCATACTCATCCTTTCAGTGGTTAGTCTGTATCATTGTGTGTGGTCATACAGATAATGAGTTATTCAAAGAGTGAGCAATGATAAAGTAAATCTCTCAAACAAACACATAGTTTAGCTTGTAAAATATGCATATTTTGGAGAATATCCATTTTTCAAGAGCAGAGTTACTGAAGGTACTCAGAATAACTTCTTCTTATCCACATCCTTCTGAAGGATGAAAACAGACATCCTTCATATGATCTTTCTTTGGGAAAATACTCAGAGTGAAAAAAACTGATTCCTTTAGTGGAAGGTTCCAGAAATAGGAGTGCTTGAGAATTTATATAATTCAGAGTCCCAGGATATATTGAAGGATTTTTAAATTCAAACAATCTAGAGAACATTTCTGAAATTGACCATACATTTTTTCAAGAATAAAAAAGTTAGTGCTGACAGATAATGAATTCTTTCACATTTTCACAGCAAATTAAATAGAAACAATATTTTTAAGGACAGTATGTATTCCACTTTAAACAGGGAAGAAAATAATTCTTTGAAATATATTGGTAACACAGGCTTTGCTAAACACATACCCTTTCAAGTTTTTGTTAAAGCAATGTTTACAATGTCTGAAGATGATGAGAAGCAGAAGAGAAATAAGAAATGTTATCTAGGCGACTCAATTTGAACATTCATCTGGTCTCCTTCAGACATTCACAGAGGGCTCAGATTAATGGACAGAATGTTAAAAACTGGGCTGCCCATAATGAAAGTGCCTTATTATAAGTATTAAACACCCAAAGACAACACAAGACAAGTATTGAAGTCTGAATAGCAGCTCTGCATTGAAAAGCTAGGGTCGTAAACCAGCAGGGAACCAGAACAGCAGTTCATATGACTTACTGAGCACCCCAGCTGGCATAGGTTTTTCTGGGTATGCATTGATTTTAAATTGAAAGGAAAGGTATGCAGTGGTAAAAATCTATTGAACTTTTTCATTTCCAGTGTTTTGAATTTAGTTTCTTATCTTCTACAGCTTATTTTCCATATATATACATATATTTTCCATGTATTTCCTTGTATATATACATATATATATAGCCACAAAAGTAAGCATGCATATGTTGCATGTTTATGTGTAATTGTAGAAGAAGGACAGATTGAAATGTCATAATCTTTCTTGGACTGGACACACTACAAAGTAGTATACTGTTATGATGGTTTACATTGAAGCATCAAGTAAGAGTCATGGGCCTTTCTTTGTGAGTTAAAAAAACCCTATATATCTTTACTTAACTTTTGACACAGTATGTATAATATTGGTTTAAAAAGACCTTTCAAAGTGATAAATATGTAATGAATTATTTGGCTACCTCATGAGAAATACTACATGTTATCTAAAGAGAATTCAAGGCTGTCATTTCTAATAGTGGTGAAGAAGGACAGTAGTGTCATGCCACTGCAGCATCAGAGGCCTGACAAAATATAACTGTGGACTGGCTTTTACAATGGTCCTTCCCAGAATATGACACTGAAAAATATATTTCTTAAAATGGACCTGATGGGAAGCAAAATTACAAGCATGAATAGTCCAAAGCATTGATACGATGCAGGTCTTTTATATCTAGCCTGATATTTCTAATCTAACCTGAAGTTGTCTGTTGCTACCACCAAATAGCTGATTAGTAAACCCAGAAAATGAACATGATGCAAACACAAGTCCCTGGAAAATGTTGTCTTGATATTCCCCAATGAAATTTACTCAAAAAAGAAGGACTTTGAGTCATGTTAAAACTAGTCCTGAATTTAGTCCCCAAGCTTAGGTAAAAATAACTGATTTTTTTTCAATTATATCATAAACCAAAAATAAAAACTCTGTGGAGAAATAAAAAAAAGGAAAAATATTCAAAACATATCTATTATAAATTGGGACACCAAAATATTTTGTTCTACTCAAGAAGAAAGATTGGCACCTTCTAAATCTTACGTTGTAATAAGAAAACCATCTTTGACCAGTCACAACATACTGGGGCCCACTGCCCCTGTGGGGCTCCCTGAGAGCGTTTGTTTATCCTGTCTGCCATCCAGGTACCCTGATGCTTAGGAATTATATCTCTTTATTTTACCTTCAAGAAGCAAAGACCTCAGGCTTTTCTATGTCTCTCTTGAGGCAACCTAAAAATTGGCAATCTGATCTAAATCATTTTGGTTGATTGGTTGGGTTTTGGTTTTTTTAATGCAATTGGGTAAGATCAGTTCAGATACTTTCCTTTGTATGAGGGAAATTTTCCTTCAGATCCTTTCCTTTGTATGGAAGCTGAGAAAATGAAAATCTTCCATTTTCTTTTGTAGAGTTTTTCTTTATTTGGATTCAATTAATGGATAATCTTCATTTTCCACTAAGGATACCTACCTATATGCTTCTATTTCCTGGAATACTTTCCTGGTTCTTGCTGCACATACCATTTCAAGGTTTATCTTCAGGTTATCCCAACTTCCTTGGAAGTCCCAAATGAGAAAAAAACTTTGTATGTACTTTGTTAACAAACAAAAATTATCCAAAAAAGTCCTGTCTGGTGATATCCCATTTAAATAGAATAGCATAGAAAACTTCCTACCTGGTAGAAGAGTACATCTTAAAACCCTGTTGTAAAGTTTTAACTGATTAAACAAGCAAACTAATTAAAAATAAATAAACAAACAGAAAAAAAAAAGAAAAAAAAAAAAAAAAAGAAAAAAAATCACAAAAAAACCCCAAACATAAACTCACATGAATAAAATTCATGTTACATCTAGGTAACAAAGGTAATTGTGTATCTTCCTGTCTAACTGGAACATAAACATGGGACATCATCAGTTTAATAGAGGTATGTTATCATTATTTTCAACCAAGACACTTGCTGTAGTAAGAGATATTCAACACATGCCCATTTTTTCTTGTGAGAAGGAAAGATTGAAAAAATTGAAAAAATTTAGGTGTGGTGTTCCCATGGCAAAACCAGCCTTTTTTTCAGTGATGTCTCTAAAAATATTTATATAATTAGGTAGTTTATTTGGAAGTATATTCCGAATCTGTGTTTCTCCTTATCCACTTCTTCTCATTAGATGAATAAAATTGTAGTTATTCATCCAATGATGTAGCTATTCATAGTAATTTTATTGG
The DNA here is from genome assembly GCF_029207755.1 of Chamaea fasciata. NCBI lineage: Eukaryota > Metazoa > Chordata > Aves > Passeriformes > Sylviidae > Chamaea > Chamaea fasciata. The sequence goes on from NW_027094089.1 coordinate 35,522,979, forward strand.
TTGCTTATCCTTACTTAGGTTATTAAAATACAAAAGCTCCCAAAGTGTCATGTCATACCAACCAATTAAACCAAAACTGTATTCAGAAGATTCACATTTTTCGTATGTGGTCCACAGTTCTGGATATTCCCTGACTTCACCTGTCTTTATCTGTACTCTTTTTCTGGAGCCTGTTTATAAGTTGGTACTCAGAGAACTGATACTTTTATCAGGGACATGTTCCCATGTTGATCCTATAAGGTCTGAAATCATCTGTGAGATACACAGACAGTTTTCCACTCCAGTAGCAGTGGATAATAAAGGGAATTCTGCACATCTTGAGAGTCATTGCATTCTCTAGTCCAAAAGGAAATCTGTGCCAATTCTGAAATAGCTGCACCCATTGACATCCACAGGTCCAAAGGTCCTTTATTGTTTTGCCTTGTCTGTTCTTTGGTCACTCTACTTAGATGAAAAAATGGGAGTAACCTAACAGATGTTGCAAAGCATTCAGAGAATATGACAGCATGTGCTTTATGAAATACGTGATGACAAGTAATACAACTTATCAACAGGATTTGTTCCACAAATGTATTTGGGAACCTAGCTCCCACTGATTACTTTTGTGCATCTAGGCTTCAGCATCTGTCTCTTGGGAAGCTGATTATTTCCATACAGGAAATAAATCTTAGAGATGTAAGACCAGTCTTAGAGATGTTAGACTATGACCATTCACTCTAAATATCCCAGAAACAGATGTTTCAAAGATTGACGGGATGTTTCTCCCACTCTCTAGTGATTATTACAACTTTTAAAATTCTCTGCTCAGCAGAAGTTAAAGCTTCTTGTATCTCTGAAAGGCCTAATTCTCTTCTAAATCTTAAAATGCTGTATTCCAATTTTTCTCCACACACCTTCTATCAGCTTGCAAAGTGGCAGGAAGTATTTTCATTCCAGTGGTGAAGCAGTCAATTCTTGGAGCTGATAAGATCCTTCCAGAGCACCAGAAAGTGAAGACAAAAGTTACAAAGTACAAAGTAAGCCAGAAGTGTACCTGTTGGTTCCACAAAGTGAGATTTCACTCTATTGTTTCCCATACATCTCCCATCACTTCTGGGGAAAGCAAAAATCCAAATTAAACAGCACCAAGCCACATAACTGAACAAATCCCATTGGTTAAGATATTTTGGCCGAAATCACTTAAGATTGCATATTTATGAATGGAGGGTATTAATGAAAAATGGTAACAGTTCAAGAACATAGGAACACACACATCCACTATACTCTGGTTAACAGGATTGAAAATTGTGTTAACACCATGAATGTGGTGATGAGTACCTTCATCTGAAAGCAAGCAGAGAACAAGTTTCTTGAGGTTATAGACAACAGCTGTGAATGGGTGTGTGCATTCTGTGAGGTGATGCACATTGAAAACAGCTCTGTAAAGTACTGTTTGTTACATGCACATTATGAAGTTCGTGTATTTTGTCTTTGAACACATAGTACTGTTTATCGTAGAGCAATTTACCAAAGCCCTATACCTCCAAGGCTTTATAGGAACATTGCTTCATCTCTTTAGAAGGTGAGCAAAGTTTTTGTTAAGAAGAGGACTCCCGGCTCTAGGAAACACCAGAAGCAGTATCATTCTTGAGTTATCTTGACCCGAGAGTTTTAGGAGAATGAGTAATTTTAAAAATGGAAACAGAAATTCATGTTATCTCATTTTAGTCCTGAAAACAGGCAAGAAATTCAGTCTATATCTTCCATCTCTCTACAGATTCATTCAATTAAAGGGAATAGACAGTCTCCAGCAAAAGGCCATTTCAAGTTAAGTTTGTTACTTTAGTTATTGGGAAAGACTATCTAATGACCAGAGAGTAAGACAGGGGATTCTAGACATCTAATTTAACTAGCCAAGCTTCATGGTATTGTTGGAAGGGAAAGTAATGCAGCAAAATACAAAATTATTTGGTATCCTGTGAATATAAAGACTAAAACAGAGGAGACAAGAACTTCTTTGGCCTGCACAGAACCTGTAGAGAGATGCTTAATTTTATTTCTTTCCATGTGTTTATTCATCCAGTTCACATTTTTATTTCTTTGGGTATTAATTTCTGATATATCTCTTTCTCCTGCAACACACAATGATTTCTACTTTTAATAGGCATTCCATTATTCCAAAATAAATTATAAAGGGAGAAAAGTCCTCAAAATGGAAGACTAGAGCAACAGCTCTTGTAAATCCTCATGTCATTATTAAAGGGCCAGGAAAAAATAGCATGTGTTTTAATGAGAATTGAAGGTTTCTAAAGCCCAAAATTAAGCTGCCTGGTTTTTGCACTGGAAATTTTGGTCCATTTCTTTCTCTATTTTCCATAAACATCTTATATGATGTCTGGAGAATGCATCTTATAGTTATGACTAATGGTCCACATGAACTGACAGAATGTTTGTGAGAAATCTGGGTAATATGATGAGGCTGCCTATGGGAAAGTCACTTCTTCATGCCTTCCTCACAATAAAGGTAGCAAAAAATGTTTGCAAATCATTTCAAATCAAGTAAGATTAGGCACTAACTTTAAAAATAAGCCTAATTTTTGTAGTTGCAGCTTATTTTTTTTTTTTTTAAAAAAAAGGGATTATTTCCAGTAATGAGAATTTCTCCTCTTAAACTTTATATACACAAAGATGAGCTAATGGTGGTATCAGCATAGACACTGAAGCAAAGTCGAAGAGTTCAGTTCAAGTTCAGTTCAAAGTTCATGTTCTGAGCAAAGTGGAGAGAGTTTTGCATAATTCCTGTTCCCCTTCCTGAAAACCCAGCCTTTATTCCTTTAGATTACAGAAACAGATCTTAGATTACAGAAACAGATAAATAAGTTTTTCTAAAACTTATCTAAAAACTTCCCCTGTTTGTAGGTGCTTATTTTACTGTTTTATGCAAAGTCTGTGCACAAGTTTTACTAGCTGAAGAAAAAAAAAAAAGGAAAAAAAACAACAAACCCACAAAGTCAGTGAACTAATTATCTCTATTTTCCTTGTTGCATTTCACTTACACTCCAACTCTCTTTGTTCCTCTCTAAAGCTTCATAATGTACAGTAGCATCTGCTGCAGTGGTAACACCAGTTTGAGCTCTCTCACAATGATGGTCTGGTAGCAGGAAGAGTGATGCAGACCAACATCTCTGTCCCTCTCACTGACTGCTCGTCAGTCACATCCTCACTCTCCTCAGGGAGAACCACCCTTCAGAGCAGCCCTCAGGCCCAGGTGGCACGACCTGGACACTTGGTCTTATGTGCAGTTGTTATGGACCTTGACAGACCCTGGAGCTGAGAATAAAATCAATGTCTCTCTAGTACAGGTGGGGAACAGGCTTAAGTGAGTTAATGTTTTTAACACAGGCCAGATCTATTTTAATTACTAAGAACCCTGTCATTCCAGGGTCTCTCTGTCATGAGCTGTTGTTCTGCTCAGGTAGTTCTTTACAGTACAGAAACCATGAATTAAATATCTGCCAACTTAAAATGCATTATTTAAATAAATGTAAAATATTCTCTGCTTTAGCTTTTTCGACCTTTCTCAGGAAAACCTGAGCAGCATTTGTATGGATTTATGGAGATATAAATGCCTACAGTAATGTTTCAGCACTAACAAACGTGGGTAAACGTGACTTAAAAACAAGCTGATCATGCACTGGAACAGCAAAGACTGGAGGATTAAGGCAGTCACTGAAGATGAAAGTGTAGTCAAATCTGCAGAGAAAAAAATAAGCTTGCAAGGAGATCCTAAACTAATAGAACATGCAGGAAATATTTAAAGATTGGCCTTCACCACTGTGGGTTTTTATTTAAATCACCAACAGGTACATAACTGCTGTGAACATGTAAATTGCTCCGTTTTAGGCGTGCCTTCTGGGATTTCCTTAAAAGAAAAGTTTTATGACTCCTGTTGTCCTAAGGCATCATTTAGTGCCCACATGCTTAGAAAAGATTTTAATGAGTTCAGTAGGGAAGATTTCACAGAGCATGGAAAAAATACGTGTGGAACTACAACTTCCTTGGTTGTTTGCAGCTGGTGTGAGCACAGCCACTCACAAAGCACTTCGGCAATACTTTTTTGTTAACCAGACAAGCTTTTTTGCTATTTGAACAATGCCAAAAAGTGATAACTCAGACTCTGAGAATTGTGCTGACAGTCAGCTGTCACTCATTGTCCGTTATCCTGACAACCTCAGGCATTCAGCCATGGATTCATGAGTTTTCCCCTTTCTCTTTATTTTTAAAGGACATGGGGGATGGGTAAGTATATCAGAGGATTCAGCACTGAATAGACTTTTGTTTTGCTCTTTCTTTTGCCTCCTGACTGTGTCAAATGCAGTGTCTCTCTCATGAACTTTCCCTCTTTAGAGAGCCTTGACTGGCCTGGCTAGTTAGTATTCAGAAACAAGCCAAAGTGGATAAAATTCTTCTTTCTGGCTTGCTGAGACTGCAAATAACTAATTAGACTAAAAGCACAGTATTTGGGGGAGGGGGGAAGGAGGGGAGGAAAGAAGACTTTTGCAGCCTATATTGTTGACTGGAACTTGTCAATATACTTTACAACTTTGACAACCAGAGAAGAGAGAAAATTCAACACGCTATTAGGAATATGTGCTAGCTTATACACTTGTACTGTATTTTCCTAAAGACTGTTTAGTTGTATACCCTACTTTCTGAACAGTGAGATTTGCCATTTAATCAGAAAGAAGGGAAAAGGGTTATCTGTGAAAGTGGAAAATTCATCTTTTCCTTATAAGTAATTGAGATGTTTGGAAGACAGAGATACATGGCGGAACACAGATTCCCATCCGTAATTCAGTCTGTGCTTCTCACTTCCCTTCACTTCCAAATGCCTTTCCATGACATCCATATCAAATCCTCTTTTCAAAACAGACACGCCTCTGCCCCTTTTTACCTGTGTAGTGTCACCTCTGAGTGTTTCATCCTGTTCCAGTCAATGCCTTTCTGCCATAACCACACCTTCATAAAATGTGTCCTCCTCCATCTTACAGGAAGGCAGAACCATCCTCCTCCAAAACCCTTTCTGAGTCCCATGCTTTCTATAATACCTCCGAAATGATGGATTTAGGGAGAGATTGCCTGAGTGCCTGAGGATGATTCTAAACACTTACTGTGTAAAAATATTCTGTAACTAATATATCAGAAGACAGGTCATATTCAAATATACCACCTCATCCCCACATATTGTTAGTGTGTACATGTACATGTGTACATATATGTATATATTTTGGTCTAGGTATATGTTTATATCTATATTATATCTAGATATAGCTTGATAAGTAGATAGATAAATTAAATCTATGCATGAGCAACCAGAAATATATTCTATTGCTAGTTTAAGGTCAGTGCCCCATCCTTCATATCCCAAGTTAAAAAAAAAAAATTAAAAGACCAAACACCAATTTTCCATTAAGAAAAGCCTCCAAAGAAGTCATTATGACTGTACCTTGCATCCCACATGTGCAAACTTGAATGGATTTCTTCTGTCTTTTCTGTCCTTCAAGCGGCACTCTTGTCTCCTGTTTCCTTCTTGTTTCAGTTTTAGTTCTCAATTATTAAAACTTTTTTCAAACTTTCAAGGGTCAATATTTCTCCAGCACTACAGGCCCTAAGGATATGACTTTTACGTCTATCTCCCTATGGTCTGTTGGGTGCTACTGTCGTTCATGACATCTAGAGTTCAAACAAGTTCCCTTCCTTCATTTTTCATGTTACTTTCCAGCAGGCTACATGTTTAGCTCCTGTGTTTTTACCTTTCATATGGCCTGTACAGGTTGACAAGAAGAACAAACAGTCTTCTCCAAGCTCTGTCCCTCTGCTTGGTCTCAATGTCCCTGCTTCTTGGTGATGGCTCCTTGTGAGAGACTGGAATATTAATGGCTATTGACTCAAAAAAGCAGCCATTTACAAAAGCAGAAGAGTGCTTTGCTGATGACTGCAAGGTCACACCCTTGTGCAGAGGGGTGATCACCCACCACCAGAGGCTGAAAGCTGGGTTTTGAGCCAGAAGAGGGAAATAAAGGAGCAGACCCTAGAAAGGTGGGATAATGCTTTTCATCACGCCAATGTTGCCCCATACAAAACTGACTCCATTGTAAAGTCAACCCCACCCTTCCCCCTCATGGAGAGAATATCAGGATATTGACCTTATTTATCCCTTCTGATGGGGCATAACTTGCTCAGGTGTGACAATCCCCCGTGGAGAAGTACCAGTACATTTACATGTAGCTCTGAAGGCATTCATCCTTTCTGATGGGTTATAATTGGCTCACTAAATGGACATGAGAGGAAGCTGTTATGTCTTAGAAGGGATCATAAACTATCAAAGACCCCCAAAGCACCCCCAGACATATTTCTGAGCCCTTCCATGGGCCTGGGGACTGCACATGATCCACAGTGTTACATCAGTGTAAAACTCTGATGTAACAATTTGCTCAGGGGAGGTACCTGAGCATTCCCAGTTAGCCTAAGCATATATTAACCCATTGTACTTTGTGTTTCACAGGCTTTTCCCACCCACAATGGGTCAAGACTGCAACCACCACTGTGACCATGGTATTCTCCCATGGACATCAAAATTGCAACAATCAAGTCTCATCACTGGGTCCATGGGTGGCTCTACTCTGAGCCTTTCTTTCTCTTTCTTACTTTTCCCTTATATATTTTTTCAAGTGTTATTTTTATGTTTTATAATGCTGCTTTCCTATAGTAATCAAAAAGCAGCTACATAGCTCCTTTCCTTCGCAACTAAATTGTTGTAAGATAAATCACATAGGCATATATGTATATACAGATATATATATTTGTGTATATACATACAATATCGTTTCCTCTAATCCACCCCAAGTGCCTGATTTGCCCTTACCTTCAGAGGTGGGTTGTAACATTAATTTTCACATCACAGGCAGGGTTACTCTGAGAAGCAGTGAGGAAGTTTTTCTGTGGGGTTAACATCCAGGGTGGTGGATACAAGAGAATTTATTTTTGGTCGAAGCCAAAATCCCCAGCAGAATATCATGGCAATCCCAGATATGCCTGATCTCAATTGCCTCCCCACTGCTAGTTTTAATTCCCTTGGTATGACCTGAATATATTAGACTGGAAGGGTTCTGTGGTGTAACCCACACCTGTTGTAAAGTTTTCTCCACATGGAAGTCAAACTGACTCTCAGAGAGGGTAGTGGGGAGAAAAACAATGATCTTCAGTGGGTTACTGAAAGATCATACTACCAAGGGTAAATCAAATGGGGATTCTCCCCATCTGATAAAATTAAACAGCTATAATGATAACTCTTTTCCTCCTGGTATGGCATGGGCTCAACTACTGGCATTATAACAAGCAGTGGCAGATCAATCTACAATTTTTGCAAAAGGCTATAAACTAAAACCTGACAAAGGAAAGGCAGATGTGTACCTTTTTGGTTGCTGCCCTTAAAGCAGAAACAAAAAAGGAGCTATTGGCTACTTGGAAATCTGAGACTGAAATGAGGAGATCTTTAAAAGATTCAATGAAAGTATTGCAGGATCAACTAGGAAAGGAGCACTCACACTTAGCAGCTGAACATGAAGCAATTCAGATGGAAAGGGAAATTAATCTAATATTTCAATCAACTGTGCAGGAGGCAGAGGAGCAAATTAAATCTCTTAGAAAAGAGTTGGAAACAAAAGTCTTGTGAACAAGAACCTGTATTACCATTGCCTTCAAGGGTGGATCACAACACTCCTGAAGTCCAGGTGTTTGGTGGCTGATTCCACATGTCACTGGGATACCCCAATGACTGGGCTGTACCCACTGGGGTGTGCTACCCAGCAGAGATCACAGGGTTGCTGTTGAGGATAGCTCACCAATCTCAGTACACCAGAACTCATTTTTGAAACCATAAGTCATAACAGAAGACATTGGGATAGGATGTCAGCACATCCTGTGCAGAATGATTCAAGTAAAGCTTGAAGGTGGTCATGCCACATACCCATGAGACCCTTGCCAGCAGTGGTGTCTAGAGGTAGGTTCTGGATGAAGTAAGCCAGTCCTGGATGGGGAAAATACCAGTGTACACAAGAGTGCAGACACCTATCCTGTCTGCCTACCTCCTCCATCCATCTTCCCATCTTGTCACATCCCATGCCTGATACTGGGTAAAGATAGCCAATGTCCTCTTTCAAAGTCTTATGCTGACTGCTTTGTGAGAGGCTATGTGATCACTCTGAATTGCTATACACCTGAGTTATTAAATGACTTGATGGGCAGTATAATGGTTCCTGTACACTGACAGCTAAGCCATACCCAGTTTCTGAAGGTCTATGCCACCTGATGCTACTCCTGATTTAAACAGACAGAAGGACCTGAAGTTGACAATGGTATGACTTGGCCTTTAGGGATGAGTTTTTGTGCTCAACCCCAGCAAGCCCCCAAGGCCCATGTTTCCAAAGACAAGGCATGTGGGTAGAAGGAATATGATACAGTAGACTCATCAGTAAAGATGATAAAATTAAACAAATTTTCTGTCTCTCCAGATTATTTAGAACTGTAGAATCTGCAGCTCTCAAAGTTCACCTCATAGTCATTTCTCAGAGATCAGATAGATATGCATTGGTTAGACTACATTTGAATGAGAAAAGGGCTAATATTTATGATATACAGACGACATCATAAAGGCTGAGAGTGAAGTCCTCTCAAGGACAGGAGAAACAGAAATCTTCAAATGCACAGAGAGAGGTTGAAATATCCAGTAACTGTCAAATCCATGTTTTCTTGGTTTTTAATAGAGTTGTAAATTTTATTTCCTAGTCTTATCTTTATAAGGCTGAAGGTTGGAGGCAGGGAAGCATATTTCCCTAGATCAGGTAATTTCCTGCAGATTTTCTATTAAATGGCTACTGCTTTGTGTGATAAAAGGTGTTGTCATCACCTGTGAGTCTGTCCTCTGCGCGTTCTTAGACCTTACAAGCACTGCAAAGTGCTTCAGCAGTTTACCCGAAGTTGTGTAAATTCCTGTTTCTAGGAAAGGCCTAAGTTTTCACTTTCCAGACTACAGGAATCAAAAAACTTCTGTTAAGGATCTTTGAATTGTAAATAAATAGAATTGCAAGCATGAAGAAACGTACACACCCAAATCTCTCTTGCTGTTGATTCTGTCTGGGAACTGGAATCAACTTAAATTAGCAAAAGACTTGTTATTATCCTAGTTGAACTGAAGACAATTCGACTGCATTTAGTAAGATGATAAACACCACCCATATACTGAAATGAAAAACTCCTTTTGCCTGGATAGTTGCTTATGATTCTACAGGACATATTAAATTTTTATACATGAAGTGTTTTACAACTAGGAATCGTGCTAGCCTTGATGGTAGTTGAGACACGCTGAACTGTGTACTAAAAGCAAGACATTACAATATACCAATTTTAAAAAATGAAAAATGACATTTAAAATCAGAATTTAAGAATGTCAGAAAAGGTTGATCCAGGCAAGCCATCTTTCAAGGCTATTTTAAGCCAGAAAGAAATTTTTCTAAAAGAAACTGTCTTGAAGTGCAGACAGATTCTATTCAGGTGAACACATTCAATGTCTCTTTCTCTAGTATTAATAAAAATCCACATTTCATAGGAATCCATCAATACAATGAAAGGATATATTCTCAAGATGTATTGTTTAAATCTTATCATTATTACCTTTGATTGCTTACAGAATCACAGAATCATAGAATATTCTGAGTTGGAAGGGACTCACAAGGATCCTCGAGTCCAGCCCTTAAGTGAATGTCCACACACTGTCATTTGTTCATGTGTCTTTTGTCCACATGCATACTTTTTCAAGAATTTAGGATGAATCATCTATTTACAAGATGAAGACATAATCTGCAAAATTTATAAAAATTTGTTCATACTTATATGCTTTCCATTTGTTTAATAATATCAGATTGAGAAAATTGTTCACTTCTTGCCTGGTTTTACAGTGTGATTCATACAGATAAGGTTTTTTCATATATGTATTTTATTTCAATGATATTTTGCAGTGTCCCAGCAGATTTATTTACCCAGTAACATCTAGGCCTTAATGATCAATTAAACTAAACAACATAATCACATAGGCTTCTGAAAATTAAAAAATAAACCAGTGGCCACTTCTCCAACAATATTAAATCAATTTTAAGTACTGTATCTTGGAATGTACTTAGAAATAGAAACAGTGGTATTTTTTGCAGACACAGAAATACATAAACACCAATGGAGGGGAATTCCAGCCACTGGAGTTTCTGTAATTTTTTTATCTCTCATAATTTCTATTTCTTAAAAAGAGAAGAAAACATAATAAACCCTGTCTAACAAATCAGAAGTGGAAAAAGTATTTTTTACTTGTTAGAATGAAATCCAAAGCATATATAGGAACCTAAGGTCTGTGCTACTCATACCTCCATTTAAATAATGTACATGAATGTAATTTCTATAGATGCAAACCTTCAGAGGAAATGTCTATGAGAAAAATAGATGTAACCTTATCAGTAGTTCACTTTACAAACCAAAATTGTTACTTTGCTTTTATCAGAGGATCTGTGGAATCTTCATATTGTACTAAAAGTCATATCTGTGGATTAGTTTTCTGTTCATCTCATTAGATATTGACCAGGTAACTTTTGCATTGTGTAATTATTTGCTAGCATATGGCTATTTCTCTAAACAGAATCTAAATTTCTCTTGATTCTTAATAATACTATAAAATCCATTCAATGAAATTGTGAAAGTAGCTGTCAAAATGTCTTTTTTTTTTCTTACAAGGACATTCTACTCTAGGTGCTAAAATACTTCAGCTATTTCAGAATCACGTAAACTGTCCTAAAAATACACTGGAAGATGAAGATGTGACTATAGTTCGTTATTTTTTGGAATGAACTGACGTAAAAGATTACATTTTAAAGAGTCCAGTGACTTCATTCTCTTTGCTGAATATTATTTGGTCCATTTTGAGGATGTTTTGCCTAGTTAGTGTAGAAATAATTTTTTGTTATAAAATGGCTTGATTTTTGGTCAAAAAGAAAACTGGGGCTTGGAAAATTTTTCTTCTGGTCTGTCTTTTTATCGCGGTAAACAGTAGTGAGTTTCAGCTGTTCTGTTTTAAAATCCTTTGGATTTTATGAATACCTCCTAAAGTTTCACCAGAATTTGCAATTACTGTAATTCCTCCAGAGAGGAGCACTTGAATGGATTAATATATAAAGCCCTTGTTTGGCAAGGCACACATGCAGGGCATACATGATCCTAAGCCCAAATGGTAGTCCTGCTGACTTTGATGGGTTTATGCATGCACTTAAAATAACTTCTGGCTTAAGTGCCTTGTTGATTTGAGACATAAAATGCTGTTTAAGATAAAAGAAAGAGCTAAAAACTGGTCCATTGTTACACAGAAGTCACTCCACAATTTCAAACATTAAGCTAACCTAATTTCAAAACCAGATTCTAGAGGTCCAAGGAATTTTGAACTAACTGGAGGAATGGGAGGGATTTGAGAATACTGAGGCGGCTGACTTCCACTGCCCTGGTGTAAGACCATGGCAAGTACACCTTGCAGTTGCCAGAAAACCTATCAACATGAAAATTTTTCCTTTCTTTTCAAAGGGATCTTGCTTATCATGTCAGGGTGCAAAATTCTTTCTTTTCTGCATGGTATATTCGTGACTTTTTGGGATTCAGATGCAGTGCTGACACATGCAGGAAATGACAGATAGCAATAATGTAATAAAAGAGTTAAATCAAAACCGGAGCACAGACACATTTCTTGTTGTTTGAAAGCACTGACCTGAGTGCCTCTCCATGATTTTATTAGTAAAGTTTAAGCATATTTGGAAATGACTAGTGGTCTCTCATAGTAGCCTAAAAGAGCCGACTTGTCATCAAGCCTGTTTCAAATGCTTTTATATGGAGCTGTATGGAGTTTCATGCCTGTTTGTGAAGGAGAAATTTTTCTTAGGCCTTCGTCCACAGCAGCTGAGAGGTTATCAAGTGTCAGGTGTCAGGGCTCAAAACAGCCTGTCATAGGTGCAAAAAAGGGCAAAGTTGGGGGAGAAAAAGAAAGGACAAAAGAAAGAAAAGAAATGGAAACAGCTAGAGAGTTAAAAGCCAAAAGCTATAAAAGCTTTTAAACAGCCCTTCTGTCCTATCCCTGAAGGTCAGCGTGTCACTGGACTAGTACATGCTGTATAAGGCACTGCCAGCAAGTCTTTCCATAAAAAATTCAAATGAAAAATTAAAAAAGCTACTTGTAAAATTATATGCAGATTCAATCATGAGTTTTGATCCTGGGTTTGACTCTAGCATGAATTTTCTTCTGCTGATTAAGTGGCTTTCATGTTCTTCACTTACTTTTAAGGATCAAAAGACATCAAGGTACCTCATTGAGCTAACAGTCTCTGCCCCACTGATCTTACAATGTAATCTTCATGTCTGTGGTCTCCAATTCCTGCAGTTTGTCCAGGTATTGCCATCACAAGGGCCAGAGCTGAGTAAGCAGTGTATATACCAACTCAAAGGACCACAAATAAAAAGGTTTTACACATTTTTTCCCTCCTCCTCAGAATAAAATAGGAAATTTTCAGCTTTGCTGTTGCTTAGAAAGCACTGACATATTGCTTTTTTCTTGGCATCTACGTCTATGTGCTCTAGCACCAAGCAATAAAAGATTCCAACTGAATATGCTCATATCATGTGCATATCGTATATAATGATCAATTTCAAGCCATATGCAACTGGGCAGGGAACTATTCAGCCGGGCCCTGCAGTTGCTGTTAATGAAGGCTGTTATGTGATAATTGAAAACATATGCTGCCCATGCACCACTACCACCATTGTACAAGTAGAAAGGGAAATGCCCTTTTGCTGCTGATTAGGACTGATCCTCCCACAAAGGAACTGCAGTAGGACTTAGAGGGGTCTTGAGCACTGGTCTGTTCCATGATATATTTTGGACTGTATTGTATGGTTTTTTAATATGTTTTGGTATATGCAATTAATAATTGTCCTGTAGTACATTGTCCTCTTCCACCAGCTACAGCCTGAATTCATTGATACCATCTCCTTAAAAGTTTGAAAACCCTCAGTGACAGGAATATTAATGTGCCAACACTGTCATATCTATTTCAGCTCATACATTTGCAATTTCTTTGTTTTCAAAGATTTATGTCAGACTTTGCTGAACTGAAGTATTCTACCATTTTAGATAATAGCATGCCAATGTGATGTTATCAGGCACATTCAGCACCCATTCAAGCAAATGGGAAGGAGCATCCATTCCTTCATAACTTAAACAGAGAGAAACTGTTATTTATCCTTATTTGATGAAAAAATCTTTCAGGGAGAAAGAGTGTACTTTTAGAACAAGATTATGGTCATCCTGTGGATTATCTTTTAATTAAGAATGGACGATTTGTGCCCACTCTGCTGTAGCAAACGTCTTGCTGCTAATGAAGTTTAAACAGACTTACTTTATTTAATTACAGCTAATCACTGAGGTAAAATGTGGAATTGTCTTTGATCCACATGTAGAATGGTAATCCTTGTGGCAGATAGCATCTCTTATTCCCTCAAATTCTTTTCAGTTTCTCCAGGAGGTCCCAGCTTAACTAAGGGTTAATTGAGATAGCTGGACTGGTGTGATTGATGTATTTTTGCTCAGGGATGCCATCCTGCTTTTCAAGGACTCTCTCTCTCTCTCTCTCTCTCTCTCGCTCTGTTCCCCCCTCTCTCCCGCCCCTTCTCTCCCCCTCTCTCCCTGTGCAGTCACCTTCAGGCCATGTAATGTAGTAGATGCCTGCTTGTTTGACATGAGGGACCTGAGGGGGCCAAGGTCCTGCTGGATCAGTGAGTGGAAGAACAGAAACTGCTGGAGGGAGAGATGAGGTTAGGAGAGGGCAGCAGAGACCAGTGTAAAGCAGAAGAGGGCACTAGTAAACTGACCTATTTCAACCACAGCTCTTAACAGTCTGAGCAGAAAAAACCCAATTGATGAATATTGAAAGCCACTTGGTGACAGAGTAACACCAAAGATACTTTATGCTATCTTTTTAGGGATTTTTATTTCAATTTTTTTACATAGTTAATTTTAATTTAATTTAGGTTTTGGGGGGTATTTTTAGCTATTTTTTTTTAATTAAAATTAATTTCCTTTTCATTTATTAAAAAAAAAATAGTCCTCACTTCAAGGAATGTTTGACATTCAGCTTTTTAAAACATGGCAAGTTCAGCCTGTGGAAAAGTCACCAAAAGAATGTGGGAATTTGTATTTGCTGTAAAGGACTCATAATATTGCCTGCTGCTCACACTCCTTCCACAATGATTTTCCTTACACCCCCATTCCCAGAACTTTCTGAGGCTGGTGAATACTGTGGAAAGAGCCATCCCTAGAAATCATGCTCAGTAGATAAAAATGGTTTCAAGGACTAAAGTTTGTACAACCGGTTTCTTACTGTCTTTTGTATTTTGCAAGAAATGTTGACTCAAAATTACTGGCCTTAATTTTTATCTTCTAAACTCATTTTGTCATTGTCTTTCTATTTTGCTTTTCTTTATTTCTTTCTTTTTGATGGTAAAATAAGTCACCATGGTATGAACAGGTTCTGATTTCTTGTTATCTTCTGTTAAAATAGAATAATGTTATTTATTTCATTCTTTGAAGATGTATGTCTGGACTTTTCTTTTTGTTTGTTTGTTTGTTTCAAAGAGTAATTTGAAATGGAAACATTTATCTATCAGTCTGCTGAGAAATATTAACAGCTTTAATTAGCTTGGTGAAAAAATTGTTTGCTTTTATTTACAGGAACTGTTAACTTACCCATTGGCAATAGAGGCTGAAGACATAGAATATCTGTTTTGTGAAAAATTTAAATCATTAAAATAGAATAGTTTGCAGTTAGTTTCCACAATAATCCATTAAACATCTGCAGTTTTGTCTCCCCCTGGGATCCATATCTGTGCTGAAGTCATATCCTGACAACATCTGCATGTTAGTGATAGCTTGTGCTTTAGTGTTTATGGTCTGCTGATGAGAGATTCTTCAGGAGCCTCTCAGTCATCAGAACGACTGTTGAAAATTTTGCTTGTGACATCCTGAAGGTGGCTTAATTTACATTTGCCACATGTCATAATGCATGAAGATACTCTTAGTTAAACTGTTTAATATCCTGGCCCTTTTTCACTTTGCTGTTTGGAGTTGTTTTTTTCCCTGCCTTTCACATGAAACTGGTTTTCCCTTTTTCCAAAGATTGTGGCTCCAAATTAAATTTTCAGTGGTGGGATTTATTTAGTTCTGAATTACTTCAACACCACAGATGAAGTTAAAAATCATTTTTAAAAAGGTTTGCAAGGAAGAACAGGATCTTCATTCCTTCTTGCATGGCAGCAACAGCTGCATCCACATGAAAAGGCCAGCTTGTTAAACATCATGTAACACTGATTGTTTATGTTTCCCAAGTGGCCCCAATTACATCCAACCTGAGCAAGTGGTCAATAAACAAATGGCATTTACATATGTAGAAAAAGTGTTTCTTTTACATTTCCAAGACAATTGACGACCTCCTGCTTGTTGTCCAAATGCAGAAGCTAGATCATGGGCTTTTTGATAAATGAGCACAGCAAGAGAGAGGTTATGGGTCTTAGAAACCTCAGGCCTGTCTCAGAAATTTCAGGTAGGCTGTCTGACACACAAGCACAAAATGTATTTCCTTCTGTGGTTTTGAACAAGTAAAGAATTCTAAGGAGAAAAGATAAGTATCTATATTGTCCCTCATGCAATGTTGTGTAGCCATGTCATATATGTAGCCAGAATGTATTCAAAGGATCTCTGAGGATTCAATTAAGCTTTAAAGTAAAATATTGATTATTTTTACTACTTACATACTCTCAGTGCTGCTGTAGAAATTAATCATCCTTCTTACTTGTAAGTACTTTATTGCACTTTGTGAACAAAATTTCTAACTGTATTTGAGCAAGTGCAGAAATTTCAAAATCCATTGTGGGAAGCATGCATAGACCTGTCAAATAAACGAGGCTTTGGGAGCTCACTTACAGCACAGCATAAAGGAGAAAAGAGATTTATCAAAAGAAATTGTAAAATGTTAACGAATAAGACAAAATATTGCAGATTCATTCAATTTCATTCCCAAACTTCAGGCTTTAGTGCAGGTACATTAGACTGCCTGCTTACTTGTATCACAGCAATTACTGCTGGCTGCTGAAGGAGCAGCTTGACTCTTCTCCCATCCAGCAGCAAGAGAAGGTGGGATTCCAGCCACACAGAGAGGGACCCTTAAACCAGAAGGATACGAGTGATGTGAAGCTGGTAAATGCCCCTTACCCGCTCTCCATTAAACCTCCATGAAAATAGTACTTTCGTAGCAGTAGCTAGCTTCCAAAGGATGAGAAGATAATTCATTGACTATCACTGTTTTGAAGTAGAATGGTTTCTACAGGTTCCAGCTGACATCACTTGGTCTTGGTGCTGCACAGATCAGAAGATACTTGGTTTTTTGCACAGAAGATTTTCCATAAAAATAAACTCTGGGACAATATAAGTACTAACACACTTATAGCTAGAGAAATGAGTTCAGGCAGACTAACTCTCCTGTTTAATAAAGACTTAACTCTGTGCTTAGCTTTAGTGGGACCACTCCAGGGTTTTAAATTAAACACCAATTTAAGTGGATTGCTAGATCACAATCAAGATCAGAGAATAAGTCTATAGCAGTTCCAGGACTTGAAATGTGAGTCTCTGATTCCCAGTCCAACAGTTTAACACTCAGGAAAATCCTTCTTTAATTTAGATCTTAATCTGATGACTTTTCAATAAGAGAGAAACTTTCTAAAGGTATAGAAATTTGTATGGATCAATGACATATCAGAAGCTCTACTGAACCTGTAATAATTGCATTGTTTTTCAGATTGAGGAGAAAAGCAAACTAGTATTTTACAATTAATATCTCTCCCTCTGCGGGGATACAAAAATAAGAGACTGCAGATTAATTCAACTTCTAGAAAAGCTTGTCATAGGTGTGAATATTTTCTCATTTTGTTCATTTTTCTTTCCAATAGGTGGATAAGCAGGATAACATGACTTAGTGATGGTTTGTGAACATCAATTTATTTGAAGACAACCATAAAGTGTTTCAAGATAAGAAAGCAATATTTCAACCTGTTCTGCTGAGCACAGTAAAGACCAATACCTTCCCCTGTACCTCCAACACAACATAGTATTTACTGATGGATGGTTTCTGATCAAGTATCCCTTTGGTGTGTTAGAAACCTAAACCAAACAATGAACTGCTGGAGGTTTGATTTGCCTGCACCATACTCAAGAAAGAGGTTGAAATTGTCATGTTTTTTCTGTTCTGGTGTTTTTGTTCAGTCCTCCCGGCTTCTGCCAAGCTGTAGGCATAGTCTTTGTTTATAGGGTTCAGTTTGAGAACCCTAATTTTGCTCTGTTAAATGACTCCATTTAAATGACATTTGTGTGGTCAGCGCATCCACAGAAATTCAGATGTCTCACTATCGTAACAGTCAAAGCAGGGTGGTTTCTCTCGGGCACAGAATTGTAGAGCAGACACGGTTAGGTAGAAAGGTAAAGGGTAAAGTGAAATAAACTGGAAAGGAATTGTTACCTTTGATTATTGGTCCATTTTGACTGAATGACAGACTGATTCAAGGCTGGATAGAAAGGAGTGGGCACAATAGAAAGCAGAATGTTGAAGCAAGGTCAAAGAAGGAAACCCAGGCTCTTGGGGTGCTTCTGCAGAATATGTCATTTCAAGTCCTACTTCAAATAGCAAGCATGATGCTGGCTCTGAAACAGCTAATGTCCAATGAATTAGTCACCTTTTATATAGTTTTATTGTAAACTGAGTAATTGTCCCAGTTTGGGGATTGATGCCACAAAGAATAATGAAGCTGGTCATTTTGAAAGTTCACAATTTTCTTTACCATAATTGTCTTTCAGTTTTGTGGCCAGTGATACATATCCCCACATTATTGTATAAGTGTGTTCTTCCATTGTTGTTTCTAGTGGTCTGGGAACAGATGGCCTTTTACAGCAGATATATTACAAACACCAGAAAAAGAAATGAGTCTCCTAAAGAACATTTAGTGTAATGCTGAAGTAATTACAGAAGCCACGTAGGAAAGAACTTTTAGGTGGAAATTATTCCATATAGACCTTAGGATATTATCTAATGGGAAAAGCTTGGAATGTGGTCAAGAAAAAAAAAAAAAAAAAGGAGCAATGTATAACAGATACAACTTGATATCTCACATTTAAGCATAAGTGGCAGCATGAATCAGCAAACAAAATTGAGAGGAATTCTCAAGTCTGGAAGAGAGATGTTGCCAGGAGCAAGTCAGGAAAGGATTTCAAGAGTAACGGAGAGGTGCTATGAGTTGAGACTAAGATAAAAACCTTGCATTTGTGCAGAATAACAGTTTGACTAGTTATTAGGGAGTTTAACTAGTAAGAGATTGCTGTCCACACAAGCCTGGTGTGAAGACATGTATGGAAGCACAACATACATTCTTATTACAAGGCTATGTAATAGTAGAGCAAAGGATAATCATTTTAAATTGAAAGAGAGCAGGTTTAGATTTGAAAATAGGAAGAAAATCTTTACTGTGAGGGTGATGTTGCACTGACATAGGCGGCCCACATATTTTGCGGCTACCCCATCCATAAAAGTCTTCAAGGCCAGGCCAGAATGGGGCTTTGAGCAACGTGCTCTTGGTCTGAATGTTGTCCCTGCCCATGGCTGGCAGGTTGGAACTAGATGATCTTGAAAGTCCTTTCCAACCCAAACCATTCTATGACTCTATTGCATAAGCATAATTTGAACAATAAGAAAAGAGGAGATTGTTCCATTTATTTTCAGTTAAGTTTTTCCTTTTCTTTCCAGGACACTTTGTTTCCTTTTCTGTTTGCACAGCCTGAAGACACTCCTTTACCATCAGGCCTTCCACTTGCAAGGCAGTGCTGAAGCCCCTGAAATTCAGCTATATAATTTCTTTGCTATTATCTGATTCCCCCTGCAAGTGTTTCTTGGCCTATAGTTAGAATTGGGTGAAGCTGAATACCATAGGTGTAGAATCTGGCAAACACAACAAACTCCCAGTAGACACGGTTGTGAGGGTTCTAGTAAACTCTGGACCTCAGCAAACCCACTTACACCAAAAGTCTGGTTAAAACCTGCATTGCTCTTTTTGGGTTGGGTTGATTAGGGTTTTTTTGGCTGTAGCATTCCTGCTGCCTTTTTTTTTGCAATGTCATTTTTAATTTCTGGTGTCACTTTGAGTGTCTCTAGCACTTTGTTTTCTATGAAACTTTACTCCATCAGAATCACTTTGGAAAGAGGTGTCATACAGAGCCCAGGGTAATAACTCCAGTTCATGTTTCTGAGCATAATGGTGGAGGGCCATGTGTGCTGCTGCCATTTGGAAAAGTATATAAGTGGTGGCAAATTTAGCCATCAAACTGCCCATATGGCAGACAGAGGAGCACCAGGGTATGAAGGTCATGAGCAAAGTCATGCTCTGTAATGCCTTTGTTTATAAAACTCCCTGGGCTTACAATGCAAGACCATACAACTGCTGAGGTGCTGCAGCCCAGGGTGTCAGGAAAATACGAGTTTCATTAGGATTCTTGAACCCTATCATGTTACACTTCAGAAGCAATGACCAGTTTATTTAAAACAAAGAAGCTTTGACCTTTCTTCCCTTTCAAAACCAAAAACACCTGAAGATAAAGTGACTCATTTCCGGATTCAAAACAAGTTCTAAGAAACATTTTTTCCCAAGTACAATTTGTGCACTTTCTCTTCTTTCCGTCTTTGCGATCTCTTCACCCCTGCCTGGCTTTTGCATAAATATCTCATATTCTTCTTGTCAAGGTTAACGTATTTATTACTTGTATTCACTGTGTAGTTCTTTTTTTATTTCTAGTTTTCTTTCATTTTTCCTTCCTTCCTTTCTTTCTTTTTATCTGTGTTGTTTATAACCATGACCCTTGATCCTCCAAGTTTTAAAATGGCTTGGCTTTCAGCAGCTAAATCTGACAAGGTCAGCATTTTTCTGTTTGTTCTGACAATACTATTTACCCTCTGGGATTTTTAAAAGCAGTTCTATAAAACATCACTTGGAAAAAGTTTTTAGCATGCAACAAATTCCATAAACCTAGTGCTCAGCATAGAGTAACTGTTAATTCTTCTTGCAGAGCTCAGAAAATTTAAGATTGATTTTGCTCCTCCCTGCAAAACTTGGCTACACAAATGCATTTTCCAAGAATATTGATAAGTATTTCAGTCTGAACACACTAGCAACCTACTAACAGTTAACATAATCTTTTGCATCATTGTCAAATATAATTAAATTAGACATACTCTATGATCAATTAGTTCCTAGGATAACCTTATTTTTACATAACTATAACAGAGCTGTATTTATTTCTTTGGGGGATTTTATTGGAAATAAGTGATTGTTGTGTCAGCTTTCTGTCAAAATAGCAAACAATCCTGTAATCTTCAGAAAGTCAGAACATGACAGAACTAATGATACAAAAACAATGTGTCCTTGGGCTAATACTTAACTCTTCGTAAGTGATGTTAAATTTACATTCATTTAAAACGAGGTAATTTAAACAACCTCAGAAGATTTTCAAGAAGAAGGTAATTGCACAAACACAAGTGTCCCCAAGACCACATTAAAAATGACACTGTTGTTAGTGTCTGTTGGGAATTGCAGACAATTGCAGATTTTCTCTCTGTAATTTCCCTTTCCCTTTCCCTTTCCCTTTCCCTTTCCCTTTCCCTTTCCCTTTCCCTTTCCCTTTCCCTTTCCCTTTCCCTTTCCCTTTCCCTTTCCCTTTCCCTTTCCCTTTCCCTTTCCCTTCCCTTCCTTTTCTTGTTCCTCCAGCTCTCTATTTATTGAAAACCAACGGGAGTGATGCTCTGCAGTGTGAGCGGAAAGTGGGGATGCAAAGAATAACAGAAAAGCATCTGCAGCAAAACCAGAGTATTTCCATGAGTGAGTGAAAAATGCTGCTATTTGAGAGTTTTCTTTATAGGCCTTCTGCATGCTATTTCCAGAGACAGAGCAGAGAAACCTGCTAGCAGCCATCAGGTCACTAGGATGCAAAATGTTTCTGCTAGAAAAAAAGAGGGAGGGATGGACAGAGAGAGAGAGAGAGACATACAAGCTCAGAAAGTCTTCACAAAACCTCTGTCTATAGATAAGGTGAAGATTTCAAAATCCCTGGTCTCTGGAGAAAATAGTTTCTGACATATTTTTACAGTGAATTTAGGAATATTACCCAACTGAGTACTACTTAGTTCCTCCACTGAGAATTTTCCTCAGGAGACAGAGGTGTCCTTCACTGCAAGAGTACAGTGCTCATCTATCTTTCATTTGCCCTTCTGTGCTTTCAACAGGGAGGCGAGATTAGTAAAAGTAAACATTTGAAGAAGTGCCCTGAATTTTCCATGCTTGTTTTCAGCCTAAAGGTAAATTCTTCTGGAAAGTTTGGTAAGATTCTGTTTGTCTGATTTTCAACTGGCCAGGCACATAATAAAATATTTTTCATTTTTGAGAATTCTTTTCCCAGACAGTTTTATTTTCTGGCTTAGATAATGTCAAAACTGGCTTATTTTAGAAGAGATTGCTTTCTAGAAAGAATGCTTTGTTCAGTTTGAAGTGAGGTGGAGGACAGAGAAAGGAAGCTATACCCAAGTAAAATATTCAGAGAAAATCTTAAGAATATACACTTTTCCTTGCTGAGAGGCTGAATTTCAGCTTACACAGAACTTGTATGTGATTGTGTATGAGTATTTAAAACATGTTGAAAGGAAGGAGAAGATCAGAGTAATGTTTCACAGACACCCTTCTACTAATGATTTACTATGAGGTTTTGACAAATTCCTACTGTTCTCTGTGCATTAGGGTGCTCACCTCCTTTATCACAGTGCTGTGATGAACCATTAGGTATCTACATAGGATGTTTTCAAAGTCCATTTTTTGAACGCCATCATGACTCATGGATCAAAAAAAATAGTTGCATATTTAGCTGGCGATTATTATGAAATCAAAAGCAAAGAACCTCCCCTTGGTAACAAGGGTTAATCCAAAGCCAGAATGAGTTAACGCGGACAATTTGAGTGTTTGAGTGAGTGGCCTAATCTCACATACTGCACATCAGCAAAATCTCGTGTAACTATAATAAGGCTAATTGAAAGGTTTCACAGAAACCGTGAAAAAAAAATCTGGTGGAGAAAATCTTATAGTAATAAACAAGTAAATACTGCATGCAAGGTAGAGAAATAAAATATAATTGCTGTAAAAGACAAATTTTATTTTCAGGGAAACCAAATTTTCTGCATGAAAATGTTACATCTGGAATGTTGCGAAAACAAATTTTTAATCATTGTTTCTTCATGGTCTTTCTTGAAATGAACACATTGTACTGTTTAAATATTTTATACAAAAACATGGTCTAGACATGTACATGTACCAGTGGAATGAAATCATCAATAACCACTATCTAAAATGAATTACATTCCAAAAGAAGAGGCTAATGCTTTATCTTTTTTTTATGGGACTGATCTGTATCAGATTGATTTATGTAGCAGCCAATCATGTGTCAGTAACTCTAGCATGCACATGCATCTTTAAGTGATGATAAGCTGTGATTGTCAATTTATTTGTACACTAGAAGCCAAAAAAATTAGAAAAAAACCTGCAACCTGCAAAAAAAAAAAAAACCACCCCAACCTGCAACAGCAGTAGTGTGCCTCCCCAACAGAAAAGCATGCAGAAAAGATAACTTCTCCTGTTTTTCTTAACTTCCATGTCACATGCATGGCCAAATTAACATAATGCAATACAAAAACACATATCCTTAGGGGGGAGGTTTGAAAAATGTATGCTATGCTATGACAAGTGATAAACAAGCTTCTTTTTTACTTACATGTTTACATTGTTTGCTTTGGTAGGATTTTTTTTTTGGGGGGGGGGGGTGGGTTACATTACATTATTTCCTTTGATAGTAGATGCTTTTGTTGGTTGTGGGAGTGATTGGCAGCTTCAAGCTGTTCAGTTTAATTGCCTTTCCACTTTGCAAAAATCTATGTTTAGAAGACACTGTTTCACAAATAAATCAAGTGTGTATATCTGCATATGTGTGTGTGTATGTGTAAGAGAGACAACTGGGAAAAGAAAGAATTTCTTCAATCAGATGCACTACTCATTCTGTTGTGTTTTTTTCATATTTCTTTTAACTGTACATTGGTTTGTTTCTATCTGTTTCTCAGCCCCTCGCCAAAGAAGTAGTACGGTGTTGGTTTGGATTAGTACTATTTGTGGCATCCAGTTCATTTCAAAGGAAGCAGGGGATATGACGGAATCTCAGGAAAAAGTGAAAAAGAAAATAGGCTAGAGTACATCCAAAGTTCGTCATTTGTTTTTACATAAAAAGAAAACAAACGATACACACAGAGGGGAGGAAGAAAGTTGTCTGTATTGTATTCTTTGTTTTTCTGTGCTTTATCCTTTGGACTAGTTCTTAGAGAATATTTTTCAGATTTTATTCCAAGTCCTAATTAAATTGGTTTATCTCCCTCTTATTTCAGACCACAGTATACGGATCCTTTGGAAAGTTTATTTTTGGTTTGTGTTTAACTGAAAAAAAGGAAGTAAATTCTGTTTTGTGTATTTAAGTAGGAGTTTGGAAGCAAGAAAAACACTATCTACAGCACATGAGCAACTACTGCCCAAGACTGTAAAGAGTTGCTGAAAACAAGTAATTTGAAAACTCAGTGTCTAATGATATCTTCACATTTCAAATCAGCCAAGATAGCTCTGAATTTACTATTAATTTTATTTCCTGAAATTATACCAGAATCTTCAAAAGGTGTTTATTTCAGTAGTGACACTGCTTTTCTTTGATTAGCAAACCTGAACAGTTTTAGGAATTTCATGAGCAGTTTTAGGGGGTCTCATGAATAAATAAATGGAAACACTTCAAAAATGCTGTATAAAAATGTCTTTTTCTTTACACACAAGTACAGATGTTCTGTGCACTGAAATGTAATGGTAAGATGGAAGCTGTTTTATGTTGGTTCATATTCTGAATTGTAGTTAAAACCATTGTATAGGAAAGGTCCAAGACCTTTATGCACTCAAGGATTTCAGAAAACGTTGTTTCTGTCATCTTAAATTGTACAGGATATTAATTGTTTATGCTAATGGTCAGCAGCTCACTTTATTTTTAACACTTTAATTGAAACTGTTAATTTTTTTCAAGTAAGTCCTTTCCTTTTAGTTTTCCCATAAGAAGGAGTAAACCAGGATAGGAAAACTCACTAGAATATCATTCAGCAAATTGCTTAAATAAGATCCATAGGAGACTGTGTATTTTCATTTAAAGTCTTGTCTTAATTTGGGGTTATGTTCATGTTTTATGTTCATGTGCATTTACCCTGTGGGTGCTGAAAATACCACAGTGGACAGGATTCCAGGACACAGCGTGCTCTTCTGTTACAGAGACTTGTGTAGTGTATTTCCACTGTATTTGTTTTACCTCATGATGAAAGTAAATTAATAAAGCACAAAGAGGAAAGATGGAATATAAAATAAATATGACAGCAAAAATCAGAAACAGAAAAATTATTTCAGGGTAGACAGAATATTTTTTCCCTGTGACTGTTAGAGTCCATCTTTAATAGATGATATCATACATGGGAAAATAATAAAGCAGAGGCTGATCAATGCAATTGTGTACATATAAAGAATCTAGCTTGTGCCAGTTCGGAATTTTACTCTAGAAAAACAACACACAGCCATGAGTACTCATTTTTTCAAAACACATCAACATGTCTAAATAATTCTGACAGATTTAGGGTATTTCCCTTCTCATCACTCCTCAACCGCCTTCCAGACTCAATGGAAAAATGAGGTGAGGTGAAAGCCAATGACATAACAGAATATAGATAGCATGCATAATATGTTGCATTAGTGTTCTCTGCATGACATTAGAAAGCTATAGATGTGTATTGGACAAAGAAATAAACAACAAACATGTTTTTCCCCACAGTGAAACAGCAAAGTAAAATCATAAGGTGCTCGTGCAAATATTATCACCACAGTTGTTTCTTGCCATGCAGCTAGACCGAAGAAAATATTTTAATCTATATTACTCCTGTGGCCTTGATCCAAGGCCTATTGAATCCAATTAAGAATCTCTATTATCTTTAGTGAAGTTGGACATAGCCCATTACGAGATTTTGCCCTAGGGGGGTAAATGGAGGATTTTTAAGGGCCACCCTCATATGTCACATCAATTTATCACAAAGGAAAAATACTTCCCTTCATTAACACTGTAGAAGTCAACTTCCTTTTCCAGTAAATGCTGTATGTTTCAAACTGTTCCCCTTAGCACTCCACTGATCCTTTATGACAAGGATGACTGCAAATATAGTATAATATTACTTCTCAAAATACTTCTTAGGAAGTCAGCATTTCCAGAAATTCACATAATTTTTCCCCTCTGCAATGCTCGTGTGGGTAGTTTATGAAGGAAGACAGGTAAATTAAGAGCTATGCTACCTGAATGGACTAAAAGACTGGCAAAACTCAGGAAACTATAAGATAAATTAAAATGACAGTTACAGTCACCTTTCACATAAAAAAACTATGAACTATTTCCTGTTGTGTCCCATTTCTCAGCTGGAGCATGTTGAAAGGAGCAGGAGTGTATTAGGGAGCTAAAACACTTCTTCATTTCTTTCAGGGATGTACAAATATAGCATGGAGCATGGAATTTTGCCCTTGATTAATTTAGCTTCATAACTTCTGACTTCTTAATTGAATATAGCTCCCTAAGCAGTAGAAGCACAACATAAATATGTATAACAAAGAAAATGTCTTTGATTAAAAAAAAAACACTGCCTCTCTGCAGTTCTGCAAATATATTCTTATGAATGTGTTTTCCATGCTTTATCTGAATGCATGCAAGTGATAAACACATTACTGGTATGAGTTAGTAACAAAAACAGGTATTGCCTTCTCACCCTTGTCAGTCAGTCTCTGGTTCTTGCATTTGTCTGCATTACTGTTCTGTGTGATGCTGTCTGTTCTGACCTGGATGATAAAAACCAGAAGCCTGCTATAATCTCTGATCTATATGATGCAAAGGGAATTGGCCAGTGAAGTCACCAAGTCCCTCTCTATGATATTTGAAAATTCATGGCAGCCACAGGAACTCCAAAGAGACTGGAAAGAGGGAATCACTGTAGTCGTCTTTAAAAAGGGAAGGGTAGAAAGGAAGACCCTGGGAACTATCAACCTGTTGGCCTCCCCTTATACCTGGGAAGATCATGGAACAGATCCTCCCAGGAGCTCTGCTAAGGCACATGGAGGGCAGGGAGGAGATTGGAGAGCCAGCACAGCATCACCAAGAGAAAATCCTGTTTGACCAAACTAGTGGGCTTCTATGATGGGGTACTACATCAGTGTAAAAGGGAAGAGCTACAGATGTCATTTATCTGGACTTCTGTAAAGCCTTTGGCACATCACCCACAATATCCTTCTCTCTAAACTGGAGAGAGATAGATTTATTGTTGGATTTGAATGGGCTGTTTTTTGATGGATAACAAAGTGGTTGGATGGTCACATCCAGAGGGTCGTAGTCAATGGTTCAGGGTCCTGATGGACATCAGTGAAAAGTGGTGTCCCTCAGGGATCTGTACTGGGACCAGTGTTATTTATTTATGTCTTCATTAATGATGTAGATGAAGGGATTGGGTGAAGCCTCAGCAAATTTTCAGAAGACACTAAGCTGACAGTGCAGTTGACATTCCTGAAGGATAGGATGCCATCCAGAGGGACCAGGAGAAGCTCAAGAAAGTGGCCCTTGGGAATCTCATGGGGTTAAACAAGACCAAGTGCAAATTGTCGCACCTGGGTCAGAGCACTGCCAGAACAGTCTGGGGGATGAACAGATCAAGTGCTGCCCTGCCCCAAAGGACTTAGGGGTGCTGATGAGGGGGTGGACATGAGCCAACCATGGGCACTCCCAGCCCAGAAAGCCAAGTGTGTCCTGGGCTGCATCAAAGAAGCTTGGGCAGAAGGTGGGGGAGGGATTTCTGCCCATCTGCTTCACTCTGGTGAGATCCCACCTGTAGAGCTGCCTCCAGCTCTGGGGCCTCAGCACAGGAAGGACATGGAGCTGTTGACATGGACAAGTCCAAAAACAGCTTCTCTAGAACTTTCACATTTTTGAAATCCTGATAACCACCATTCTTAAAATACAATCCTGATTTTTTTTTTCCTCTGCTGCAATGATCAGATGAATAGGAAGCCAAATATTAATCCGTATTACTCCTACCCTATGAGCTGGAGCTCTTTGAACCCACTTAAGATAACACACACCCACCTGGAGCACATGAAGGAAGAGGTGTTGTGTGAGGACATCCCTTCCTTATCCCTTAGCTTGCAGATGGCACAGGGACATTGTCTTTTCATACAGAGCACAGATATGAGTTTTGGCACATCCATGTGGTAAGTGAAAAATGGTAACATTTTCCAAAATTTTCTAAAAAATCACCTCCTGCGTAGTATATTTTTGAAGCATTGTTTTGTTTGAAGAAAAGAAAAAAAAATCCCCTATTTTAATAAGACTTCAGTAAAACATTTTAGCCATGTCTCCTTCTTCCGGGAAGTTCCTGCAGACACCGTACTACAGCATACAATATATAAGTACATAAATATACACACAATAAATTTAGATACAATTTAAATACAATTATTACTCTCTATAAAGAATAAACATGTCAGGCATCAAAAAACGATTCTAGGTCTACTATGTTTCAGTTTAAGTCAAAATACCATTTGTTCCTCTTCAATGAATATTTGAAAAAAAATTAACATGTTTAATGTGCAACAAAGCTGTTCATTTGTACAGTAAATAAGTTAAAAAATTGATTCTCATGTAATCCACTATTCAACCTGACTGACTGCTGAACCTCCCTAATCAAATACATCCACATGATATTGTAAGCTCCATTACAGTACATTATTAGCTTGTAAAATGAAATTGCTGCAAAGTTATGTACTGTAGATTTGAAGCAGTAACAAATTTACCGGTGATAGCTGAGCTAATGGATACATTGTATTGCAATAAATTTAAATTCAGAGCAGCAATTGGAAAACATTAACATTTTTGTATATGAGTTTAGGCATTTATGAGGCTGATCCAGCTAGCAGTAAAAACTGAAGAGGTATCCTTGCTAGCTGCCATTTCTTTTTTGGACTGTTCTGAGTAAAAAAATAAGTGCTCTTTCTTTGTATCAGTGCTTTTATACCTGACATAAGACCACTGATGGAATTTTAGTAAGTAACTATTGTTCCTTTCTCTAAGGAAAAGTTTGCTGTACACCTGATCTGCAAGTCAAACCCAAACACTACTTAACAGTAATTTTCCATGGCTATGCTGTCAGTGTTTCTTCTGCCCTCCAGTCTTTCTCTCTGAATTTCCTGTTGAGCCGCTAAAACTATCATTAACTATCCAACAACTGCTGTTGTTTAAAAGAAACAAAGCCTAAAAAAAAAGCCAAAACCTGTGTTGCCACTAAAATATAACTCCTTTAAATGCGTGCTCAATAAATGGCTTATATCTTGAGGCACTCCCTCACTGTCTTCCACACCTGGGGAGGTTTTCCTTGAAACAAGCTCTGTCAAGGCTTCCCATTTTAAGAAGGTTGATGACATGCAAGAGATTACTGGCATAGAGCCTTACAGTGCCTGCAAAAAATTTCAGCCTGGTTTAGCTACCCAAGAACAGACGTCCCTGCTTCTATGAGTCTGCTGTGTCATAAGCCATACAACTCTGCCCTCTTCAAGAAAAATAAGTTTAAAACACAGAAAAGGAAAAGACCAAAATTTTCAGGCACCACAAGGAGTGTAAGGTGTCCTGGTCATGTGGAGATCAGTCAGTCTCAGCACTCAGAGCCAAAATAGACCAAATCAATGTATATCTCTCCAAGGTTATGCACTCTTAATTCACCACATAGGCTGCTCCAGAGAAGCCACATGTTCTCATGCTCTCCCACGAGCAAAGAGAAGACAGTACAGAACATTGCACACAATTTCAGTGGTAAGCTGACATCAGCTGCCTATTGCACTCTTGACCTAGCTGCTCCATAGTGTTTGCAGCAATTATACCAGTTCCTGCATATTTTATTGTGAGCTGAACTGTGAGCAATCATTTTGGTAAGAGCTCACCCAAGCCTGGATCCTAATGCCACGTTTTGTTTCCTTTTCTTTGCCACCAATTTAACTTGGCTTTTCAAACTGATGACAGGAGCATTGAGTGCATGCTTTCTCCCTGCAGAAAGCAGAAAATGTCACCTTTGGATCACAACTGAGAGAATCTTGTGGTCATGCGTTTCATTTTGCTAGTCTGACTCACTGTCTACAAAGTAAACACAGGATAAAGCAGGAAATTACCATGTAAATAAAACATTAAAATAAACCATTAGAAGTGGATATTCTGAGTCAGATATGATGTTTAGTGTAATCCTGCTTATTTACAAAGCATGCCTGTATGTGTTCTTTCCACACTTGTTATGAGCATCAAAGGACACTTTCCCAAGACAAAGTTCCCATACTTATTCTCCAGTCAGATCTGAGCCCAGCAAGATGCATCTTTAAGCTGACTCAAAGGGTGCTGTTCTCAACTAAGTTCATGGACAGCCTTTTTAGTGTAGCAACTTTCAGGGCTGCAAACCCACCGTTCTAGACTGACTTTCTGTCATTTTCCTTAATTCTGTTCTACTCAGAGCTTACACTTATCATTTTCATTTGGGTCTGGTATGTGCAGAGGCCTATTCTCTCTAGAGACTCAGTAAGTTTTAGGGGGATTCACTGATCTAAGAAAAAACCCTTTATTTGGGGATTTGAATCTCACTTGAAGATGGACATCAATGCCATAACGAGAAGAGTGCTGTTACACATTATGACTTTTGGTTATTGTGGAATAGAAAAATTTTATGGGGCTTTCTGCTGATGAAGATTTGCTTTTAATTCATATTAAGATTCCAGTTTCAGGTAGAGTGCAGTAAAGCTTGTCTTCCTAAGTAAACAAAAAATATAAATATTTGTGCTCCATATGTCTTTTCATAATGAAGTGCAGGGGGTCACTAAGTTCAGGTCATCTGCTTGATAAGCTACAATACCCAAATAGAAATTGAATCAGTTTCACTGCAAGTGTCATGCACTGATTTTCCTTCCTTTAAATTGCTGAAGTCTGTTTTACTATCAACATTCTCTACTTTTGCAAAAGGTTGTGCTGGAAAACAAAAGGCTGACTCTGTTCTGTCACCAAAGCACTGCCATCACCAAAACCTTTAGTTTTATCAAGCCGTCTCATGGTTTTTAAAACCAGACTTCAGTGGATCTCCTCTGTTGCTGGCCCCAGAACTCACTTCACTGGGTTGGGTCACTGCCACTGACTCCTATGAGTTCTGGATCAGGTTCTTGGTGAAAGGAGCTGAGGAAGTTGTAGGATGGTAACCAAAGGTCACTTCTGTATAATTAGCACCTCTCTGTACTTGTCCTTCTTGTCTAAGAAAACCAATCAGGCAGTGGTTATGAAGTCAGAATGAATCAATGAAATTTTCTGTAATTTTCAAATATATTAAAAATGCTCTGGCAAATCCTGGATTCTTTAACCAGGTTTATGCAACTCACTTCAGGCTGAACTCTTACTGAACTGTGTTCCAGTTTCACCTGAGTAACAGTGGAGTAAAAATGTGAGAAAATCTTTATGTACACAATGATGAGCTTTAAATGTCAAATATTTTGACCCTAAAATGTAGTATAAAATTGAGAGAGTGATCTAATTTTTTTACTAAAATCTAGACACTGAAAGTTTCATCTGATTATTTTGCTTATATATTAGGGACTAAATGAATCAATGGGGACTCTAGGTAAAACAATTTGATTTTACACTGTTCCCATTACTGCTAGTTGGCATTGCAAACCCAAAGGCTCTTCACACATTCATAGGAAGATAAAAGCTCAGCCTTGTTTTCCTAGAAAATGTAGCTTATGTTGTCAGTATTTAACACAGAGATATATGGCTCTTCATAAGAGGGGTTAAAACAGTATATGAACCTTGATATGAACAAAAGAGGAATCTGACAGCTGAACTGAGTCAACTATGTAGATTAGATAGGGAGAGGAAATTAGAACTAGCACAAAATGCTAACAAGCACAGAACAAATAAATGGATAACAGAAAGGAAATTTAACCAATAAAAACAGCTGCAAAAGGGTAATGTTGGCATGATTTCAGGCCTAATAGTCTGAAGAGGACAGAAACATTTCATTGTTGAGCAGCACTTTTTAAAAGATGCTTTACATTTTACAGAGTTATGTTTTACATAAATGCAGCAAAAATACACTTGAAAACTATTTTCAGAATCACAAATTTCTATAACCACAGGACTCCTGAATTAGCCTGAGCTTTCTAGAGATCACCCTCTTTTCTCATCTGAAGAAGGGGAAGGAAAAAAGGAGTACTATTTTCTTGTCCTCAAATATCAGGCAGTACAGAGCCCTTAATGGTACCATTTACCTTAATGGTAAATGCCATAGTTTGCCCTGCCTCTTGTACTCCTTTCTTCTCAGTTCATGTTGTCTCCGTACTTTGTGATTTTCCTCATTTTGACCACTTCCCAAAGATTTTTGAAGATATCATGGAGGGCAGGTCCATCAACATGATAGACCACACAGTTGGAAGACATATTAGCATATTTTTTTTAAAGTCTTCTTTCTTCTTTGTGAGAATGACTTTTTTCCCAGTCACTCCAACATTGAATAAGCTGTTAGGTTCCATTTGCAGGTCTCCAGCCACTGATGGAGATGGTTTTTTTGTTTTTTCACCAAATACATCTGCAAAACATCAGCTTTTATGGAGAGGACAGAGAGTAGAAACGGCAATTTACAAAAAGAAACAGAAATTCTGATAAGCTACCTCCCCTGGACTCAGCCTGAGATGAGGCTTCCATCCTCCAGCCAAGCAGATGTTGCTGGCTCCTCTTGGATGAAGCCTAAGGAATCACTGAGTTAATCACGATACTGCAACTGCCTCTGGTTAATGTTAGTCACCAGCAAGTCAATAAGGGTGTCTATTCTGATATATCAGAATATTCTGACAATATTCTATTTATGTCTTGTATAAGATTTCAGCTGAAGCAAGCAAAGGCTTAAAGCCAACACTGTCTGCCACAGACTTCAGGGTAGATTTGATGGACACTTGCAACATACTAGAGGGTCAGCAGTGTTTTAGACATAAAATTCACAAATTGCTTTTTCAAAGCTATCTAATTAGTAGCTAGACATGTAAACAAGCCATATTTGTAATATATTTGTTCATTTCTCATTTGTTCCTTTTTCAAGTTTTTTACACCCACAACACTTTCTCATAGTGTAAATTAGTTCTGGGAAGACATCCTTTCCCAGATGCTTGAGGCTTATCATTCAAACTGGTGGTCATTTCTGGATTATAACTTTATTTCAATACATACATATATATATATACATAAGCTTTATTATTTATTAATCTTATTAAAAATTCTTTTGATCTCTGTTATTGAGTCTTTTTCTTCTCAATGTATCGCTCCCTTAATATAACTTCCTAAAATAAAATTTAGAGGTGATATCCTGCCAGGTTTGATTTTACAGGTTTGTTTCTTCTCCTAGAAGAGCTTGTACTGTAACTTCTAATTGAACATATTCAGCTTCTGTGTCATGTATTTCTTTCTGCATTTTGGTTGTGTTCAAGACTGTATATGATATTTTATGTATATGGCAAGGCTTTATTTGATATTTTTTAAGGTCCTAGCAGTACAGAGACCATCTCTGTGGGTTATTAAAAAAAAAAAATAAATCAGGCTTTCAAAGAGCCTCTAGTGTTCACATTTTTAGGTAGCTAACATAGCTAAAAAATCTGGGCATAGTCCCATCTCTGCAAACATTTACTGTTAAATATAGAGGGGAATGGTGAGCATGCAATGTTAGAAAAGCTCTACAAAGAACATACATACAGTACTCAAAATTTATATTACTCTGCTTTGATTGACCTTGTAGGCTAGAGGACACAGAAAAAAACCTTCTTCCTTATAATATTCACTAGGGAATTCTTCTTCAAGTTTTCTTTGCTCAAGAGTTTGTGCTGGGAAACCCAGTGATTTCAATTAAAGCTCATGAGTTCTATGACAAAAAAATAAGTTTAGAATTTGGGGAAATATAACAGAACTGACTTTCTTTTTCCCATGAACTTCATCAAAAAGATCTCTAATGTTGTTGTGAGTGCTTCACACTCACCTTGATGTATAAGATGTAAGAATAGTAAAAAACATGCAATCTGATGTGCACATTAGAAAGTCTGAGAAGCTTTCAGATCTGAGGATGACGAGACTCCCTCTACAATTCTACATTGTACTGAAATGAGCATGGGAGTGAAAATCCAGAATAACTGAATTTCAGTTAAATTTATATTCCCCATATATTTGAAATGTACCTCATGCTTATGCAGTACAACATTTACATACTTAATTTTTAAAACTCACAGCATTCTAGCAAAGATTTATTCCTGTGTGTTGTTCTCATATATATGTAAAACTTGTTTCTCCTTTAACAAGGATCATTGAAATCACAGAACTGGACCTGACAATGAAAGATATTCTGTGTACCCAGACCCAGGTGGTACAGTTAGAAAATAATCTTATTATAGGTCAGTGGCAGTGGTTTATTTTAATCTGATTGCTATGCTTCAATGATGAAAACAGAAAAAAAAAAAAAAAAAAAAGAAATGTACGCATGATTGTGAAAACAAAATGTTTCCAGAGACTGTGTTTTCCAGCAGCCTTCTGTGTTCCCTGACATATTTTTAGCAATATTTTGTCTCCATTGTAGCCAAAACTAGTTTATGACATTTCAACCACTTCTTTGGGAGATTACAATACATTTAATGAGACTTATTCTCTTCCCATACACTGTGCAAATAGAACATTACTGCTGCATATGGGAACTTCTATTTCAAGAAATCATTTAGCCCCACCTGAATAGCTAATAAAAAATATAAAAGCCTTAGCTTAGGACTGAAAATTCACCGGGTTATATGAAGGACAAGAAAAGATATAGGTCTAGTGGCAAGGCAGTAACCCTTTGAGTCAGTCAGAGAACTCTTGTGCAGCTTATTATTGCATTAAGTTTGGGCTGTTTCTAGCCAAAGGGGAACATAAAGGGCATTACTAGGTCTGAAAAATTGTAGCTGGCTCAGAGTAACCATAATGGTACAATACCAGTGACCACAAAGACAGCTAGAAAGAGCTCAAAACTTGACAGTATTTTCACAGAGACACTGTCTTCCAGCTGGTTCATTTGACACACTTGGTAGCAGAATCTGGTACAAAAGGAATATTTAGGGGGAGAAAAAACCCTCGTTGGTAGCTCTGGGCTTTCTTTCAGCCTGCAACTAACTCCAGCTACAGGAAGTACACAGTGAAAGATCAAAGTAAGAGACACTAAGTGAGCCTGTTGAAAGGAAGTGTTATAGGCATATGTTCCTCATCTCACAGCTCCGTTGACTGGGTGCTGCAACAGCTGGGATATAAGAAAAATGTTTCAGGCAGATTCAGCAGAGGAGCCTGTACTTCATTTGGCCAGCTCAGAGCTTGTATCCCACCAAAGGCCTGCAGCAGCTCAGTGGAGGGATGCTTTATTTCAGCAAAGGAGATACAGGGAGTTTATTCCTGTTTTTACATAAACCAGCTCAAACCTCACTGGGTAGCAAGTAGCCAGTGTGACCCTCAGGTCACTGACCTCAGGATGTGCATCTTGCTCCCTGCTTCCAGAATCAAAAGCAGGCCAAGAGGCTGCAGGCCCTACCCTGCCCTCTGGTTTCTCAAAGTTGAAACAAGGTCCGTTCTTGGCTCGCAGACCTAGACCACCTCAACACACAGCACCCTGCTCCTCTGCTTTTGCACAAGAGCTGGTGACAGTCTGAGAGTATGATAATGAGCATGATGTGCCTCAGATTGCTCAGCCAGCACTGCTGCTGGGGAAGTCACAGAAAATCAGGGTGATTTGTGCAACAAATGGGTTTGACAATTAATTTCTTTCCCATCAAGAGCGGCATGGCCAAATGGGTAAACTTGGGAACTGGGAGAGTGCGTCTCCTAATTCAGGCACTTATTTTTCATACGCCCTACAGCAAAGGAAGTTTTTCCCTCTGCCCTTCCCACTTCAGGTCTGCCCCATGGGCAGCGAGCAAGCATCTTACACAGGAATCTTTGACAGCCACACATGTGTCTTTTATCTTAAAAACACGGTGTTTGCACTGGTTTTGGCAGTTTTTAGGACCTGAATTGAATTATTACATTTTTCTCCAGAGGGCTCTGTACATTCATAAAGATCTGGTTTTTAAAGATACTCTATACTGGATGCTAAAGATATTCCTACCACACCTGGTTGTAAATATGTCTGAAAAATCTTCAGTCATCACACTACTCCAACATAACTACTTATTGTAATTTCTGTTGTTTTTATTCCTCATATTAATAGACTTTAGTACATTGTAATATTTGGATTAAAAAAAAATAACCAACAACAAAACAGATATGCATATGTGTATGTCTACACTTCCATGCTCTAATATCTACATACTGGCACTGATAGTTCTATCCAGACTTTCCTATCTTAGAAATGCACTGCAGTGGCAGGAAGGATTTTAAAGTACAAATGCATGTACTTGAGGTGGTTAATTTCTGTACAGTATTAAATCGTCAGTGTTAGAAGCCATACTACTTATTGGAGTTTTAACAGAAATGTACAGGTGAACATAAAGAAGGATAGATAAGACAAAAATTGTAGAAGGAAATACAGTCCAGATATTTAGAAGATCAGAGAGTAGCTCATGCTGTGTTGTAATATCTTTTCGACTTTTTGAGGATCCTCCAGACTATTACATGACAGCTTAGCTTCTCACCAAGTAGTATTAATCTCTTCTTAATCAAGGTATATTGGTTTTCAGCTTAAGACTGAAGAGAACTATTTAACAATATAGCTTTTTTAAAAATAGTTGAGTAATTCTCTGGCGGGGGTGGGAAGGGTGAATCTTTATTTATCTAAAGAATTAATTTTTTATACAATCAAGGAGTATATTTTATCCCCACATCCATCCCTGCCTGGTTGCCTGAAATTAAAATCTAATTACAGAGTCTCAGCACACCTTCTTTCCAGGCAGAGTGATTTGTAACATGTAAATTTGAGGCAAGTTTGATTTAAATGAAGTCCAAATCCTGGTTTAAAAACAATTCTGTTACCATAGCTAATTGATGCATGTGACTAGCACAGTGAGTTCTCCTTTATGCTGCTTGGTTCAGCCTCACACTGTACAGTAAGTGATTTGGCAGTACTATACCCACAGCACTGCCAAGAAATCAGCAACATTTACTTCTTGATTTCTGAAGTGAATCTGTATTCTTCTTGAAAGAAACCTGACCATTTTTCATATGTCTGAAAGTAAAACAACAGTGGTTTTATAAAAACCTTTTATAAAATTTTATAAAACAGTGGTTTTATAAAATTACTTAACTCAGTAATTCCCAAACTAGAGGAGGGCTCATTTGCACATGGTTAGAAAGCAGATTTTATATGTTTGCTTACAGACATCTGCAATATTAATATACAAGCTTTGGCCCTCAGGTAAAGTACTCACCACAGAAAACGTAGCATTTTTGGCTTGCATACAGATGCAAAAAAGAGATTGCAGTCACAGGGTTATCAAGACACTCTCTAAGTTTCCGAATCAAAACACAGCAATTATTTCACCATTTGAAGGGATTCTGCTTCCTAAAATCAATGGGCTCTTACATTCCTCAATGTGGCTTATTTTTGAATATCTTAACTAAAGGTGACAGTTTTTGCTAAAGTATAATAAATTGCAGTGGTTTCTTGTTTTTCCAACTGATATCAGAAACACAAGGCAAATTAATAAGATACAAAATTAGTATTTTCGCAACCTGCTTTTAGAAGTCAACTTACAAAGTATATATATTCTGTCTAAATACTATTTTAAATCGTCTGTCATTAACTGTAAATCTTTTTGTCTTTTATTATTGTTACATTAAGTAGTGTCAAGTTTTTTTCCAAAGCATAATATATGCAAATCAACTGACTTTTATACCAGTACAGCATGTTTATTTTGTCTCAAAAGTAAATCAAAGGAACATATATCAGAAAATACAGACATATGGGTTTTCCCTTGTTTAAAGGACAAGGTATATTTCAAGTCACCCATATCCTGAGAGAATAAGTATAGAAAAGACACACTGTTAACTTAATGCCAGTTGAAGGACCAGAGCCTGTTCTTTCTTTCTGTCTCATTACAATTTGAAGCTTTCTGTTAATAATTTCTATCAGTGATGAGGGCAGGGGGGAAAGCCATGAAAACCTCTTAGCAAACTAGACCAAAACACTCTAGTTGAAAGCATAGAAGTTATAGTCCAGATGCATGGTTTTAGACTTTGGTGCAGCAGAGAAAATTGCCCTTGAGGGGGAGAAAAAAAAAAAAAAAAAAAGAAAAAAAAAAAAAGAAAAGAAAAGAAAAAAAAAAGTACATTATAAAAATGAGCCCAAAGTGTATTGGCATGGTAGTTTGGGAGCTTATTCAAGACCACATAGATGCCTGTGCAGTGAAGACATTCAATAAAATTATCAGCTATGTACCTTGATATCAATTCTCAACACCTTCCATCCTGAGCACTTTTATTCAAGGAGAATCTGGCCATGAGAGACAGAGAACAACTTTTCAAGTTGATTAGTTTCATTTCTTTGACTTTATTGGAAGGACCTATTGAGTTTTCTGTTCCAGGACACCGCTTCTCGACAAAGGTAGTAAAACATCAATAAACATTCTAAATGATAGTGACAGGCATAATCATGAAGACAATTCATAGGCAAAATGTACTGAAGTAATGTACTAGCCACCCCAATACAAATACCTTAACCCCATTCTTACAGATATTGACCTTTAGTTTTTCATGTAGCCTCTAGAATGCCCCTAAATTGTTTCCTTTCACTGCAGATGGTCAGATCTTGACATTTTAACACTATACTTAGAAGCTGAAACTGTGGAAGATAATGTGTTTGATACAGTCCTTTCAGAGAACGGGCTGATTTAAATGCATGTAATTATACTGATCCCTTTCCTGAAAATTTCACTAATGAATCAGGGTACTATTTCTCAGGGCACCTAATTTGTCATCATATTAACACTCAAATACCACTGGTTTTAGGAGTTCTTGAGTCTGACTTCAGGTAGAAGCTATTTTAAGCTTTGGGAAAGGAAAAGAAGGGATTTTTTTTTCTTTTTTTTTTTTTTTTCTTCTTTTTAATTGTGAGTTTTCATTAAAAAGCAATCCTGCCCACAAAACTACAGGTACGGATGCAGGCAACCTATGCACAAGAGAAAACAGCTGCTGGGAAGCTGTTTTGCAGAGCCTATCTCCATTGTGAGGTGATAGCACATGGTGGGTCTGGGCATGAGCTACAGGGAGTTGGGGACCAGCAGAGGCATCCAGAGCCAAAAAGGGATGCCAGATTGCCCCCTTTCTGTCATGTGGAAATTGTTCTGTTTAGCAAGAGCTGATGTGCACCCCGAATCCTAAGAAACTTAACTGAAAGCAACATTTCCTGTTTCCCTGGGGTAATTTCAGGGGGAATTCAGGTTATTAAGGAGAGCTGGGACTAGCTGCTTCTCAGTTTGCTGGAGCAGAGATATTCAACTTCTCTCCCATTAACTAAGTTCAGAGTTACCCTCCATTCTTACCTATGGGTAGCATGCAGAGGAAGCAGAGGTTCTCAGATGAATTATCGGCACTTCTGCACAGCATAAAAATGCTCAAAACTGCTGTCTAACCCCAGATCCTGGGTTCATGTCACTGTAGTCCAAATGGCCAACCTATTTTGGAGCACAAGTTTTAGTTTGTTATTTATATGTTTGCATCTTGTCCTTAGATATTTATCAGTTACAAAGTACAATTCATATCCTTTTCTGTTGAGATATCATAATTGCATTATGCAACATCAGACTAAATAAATTCACACTGCCAAGTGCTGTAATTAAGACTGTGCTGACCAGTTTGATTTCAAAATCTTCTCTTCAGTCATGAATTTCTGAAAAATTTATCTTGTCTAGAAAACTATATGACATAGATTCATGTCAGCAGATGGGAATAATTACTCAGTATAATTAATGCAATCTGAAGGGCTTCAATAGTCATGGAGTTATTATGTAACTGCACATTAATTAAATGATCAAGTAACTACTCAGTAATTTCATGGTGATTTGTGCTATATAAGATATTTGCCTTGCACAAACAAACAATGCTGTCATACAATTCAGAATGGATGTGAATATCTGCATGTTGATACTGAAATATATGCCAGATTTTTATGATGGCTTTCTCCCAAAACAGTGACTGCTTCTGAGCATAATTTCTGTAAGCAGGAAGATTCGGGAGCACCTCTATTCTTAATGAAAGTGTGTATTTATTTATATGTAAGCTCTTTTATGAGCAAAAAAATGGAACTATTTCATATTTAGGCTTGAAAATATTAAAGACATGACAAATAATGATGAATATCTGGGCCCTATATTCAGAGCCATGGCTGTGGAGAAGGTTTTTCCCAAACCTGATCTGTACATTGGGTGGAGTACATTGGCTAACTTGTGTTTTACAGTTCATGGCTGCAAATCCCATGCTGCAAGCTCATTTGGAGCCACAAAGTCTATGAATACCTGTGAGAAAATCTTGGAAATTCACTACTGTACACAGTGGAAAATCAGTACTACTAAAATATCTTAGCAGTTTTGAAAGATGGGGGGTTAAATGAGTCATGGCTGAATTTCATCTTTGGTAGACCAGATTGGGGCACTTTATCATGAATTCTTATTTGGAGAGTATATCTGTTTTGGTGTGTGGCAGTGGTTGTTACTGTTTTCTTCCTTTTCATGCCTATTAGAAACAGAAAGAGTCCCAGATCATGCTTGAAAGACCTATACAAACCCAAAAGAGAATGTTTTGATTCCAGTTGAATAATTACATGCATTTTTAACATTTGTTTACACCTACGTAGAATAATACCTGTGAGAAGCCTGGTTTCCTTTGAGTCTGTACCCCAAAGTTGCAAGAGATCATACAACAGCCAGAGGCTTTAACTTTTTTGGCTTTGGTGTTACCTTGTCCAAGGGCTCCAGAGGCGAGCTGAACCAAATATCTCCAGGATCCTGACAGATCATTTGCTGTTCACGACGTTTTTATTCACAACTGCCTGCCAGAGAAGCACCAGACATGGGCAGGGCAAGGGGACAGGGATGGCATGTTTCCTGGTGGCTTAGGTGAGAAGAAGTATATCTTGCCCAAAACTGTAATAAGCACAAATCTTATGTCCAGTAGACCATGACTAATTCACATACCACATAAGCTGAGTCAAAAATGTGTGAAAGGTATCAGAGGAAGGAGGCTCTGTTCATTCAGGTAGGGTGTAAATAGAAAATAATATTGGAATGTAATTTGGCAATGCTTCATGTCATTTCCACTCTAAGTTTTGCAAGAATTTTTTATAAGGTTGAACTTAGTTCCACTTGGGTGCAGGCATCAGCACAGAGCTTGCTGATCTGAAACAAATACCAAACATTGTTCTTAGGTTTTGTGCCATTAGCTGTTGAAATGAAAGGTCAAAATGAAAGGGGAAAGGGCAAAGAGGAAAAGGCAAGGGCACAGGGAAAGAGGAAAGGGAAAGCAGGAAAAAGGAAGGGGGAAAGGGGAAGGGAAAAAGACATCACAAGAAGGGGAGGAGACAGAATCACAGGATGAAAATTCTGGCACTAAATAAGCTAAAATTCCAGAAGCACACCAACTACTTCTTTATAAACTATCTCTGAAGGAAGTTATCACAAAGA
Source organism: Chamaea fasciata (assembly GCF_029207755.1). NCBI lineage: Eukaryota > Metazoa > Chordata > Aves > Passeriformes > Sylviidae > Chamaea > Chamaea fasciata. The sequence continues at coordinate 35,564,058 of NW_027094089.1, forward strand.
AAAGAATGTAAAAAATAATGTACAAAAGAAACAGGAACATTGGAAGGAAGGAAAGAAATTATACTGTGCTGTGAAAGTTGCATCAAATTAATTTATCATTAATCTTTACCAATATTGAATACTTAACTTCTCTAAATTAGGACAGTGTAAGTAGTATCTATTTTTTCATTCCATGCATGGACAAAAGCCAGTATCTCCTATTTAGCTGTTCTTTTTTGTAGTCTAGTAAGGATTTATATATATATATATATATATATATATATATATATATATATATATATATATATATATATAAAATTTATATATATTATTATTATGAGAATTTATATATTATATTCCTAAATATATTTAACAAATTCCTTTATTTACACAATATATGAAAAAAATTCTTAAACAAAAAAAAGCCACTTTAGTTTTTGTTCAGGACATAAAACTGGGGGCTATTGATGAATTATACTTATTCCAGTGTAACAAATCCTAATTATTTGGAATTCTTCCCCCCATGAACCAGTGGACTTGAATATAGCTAATGATATCACTAGCGACAGTTACCAAATTTTTATCTGTCATAGGAAATAATAATGGATTGCATTTTCTTCTGTAACTTCTTCATCATAAACTACTGGCAATGGAACATAATGCTATTTCAAATAGACATTGTTATTTTCCTAAATGTCTTAATCCTGTTCCTGTGGTATCCTCAAACTTCATGCCCCCATCTTGCGAACATCTAACTTTTGCTCCAAGTTGTGACTCAGATGAAAAATCTCTCTAGGTCTAAAGATGTTAGTGAAAGCTCCCCCATAATATTACACACTGTGAATCTCCCAATAACTGCAGCCTTCTGCTGAGATTTCTCATGGGGATCTCAGGCCTGAATTCATGATTAAGCCATAACCCCTACTCCTTCTGAGCAAGAAAGGTTAAATTAAGGTACATACACACTGCCATTAACAAGAGGAAAGAGTAATGCATATCTAGAGAGACCAAACCACTTGGACTAAACCATGTTTATATATCGCCTACATGTAGTATTAATCTTTGCATCACATTGCAACTGTACTACATACTGAAGCTGGTATACTCCACGTGTCATGAGGGTGTGTTCTCTGCTGACTTCAGTGAGGTCCTAGCATGCAATTTATTCCTGGAGGCTTCTAATCTGGGTGTGAAACTTTTAAATGGGGGGAAAGACCAATACTGTACTACACAGTTCCTACTCTTCATTTTCAAGAGAGATTTCCAGAGACTTCTCACACAAAAGGAAAGCAGAATTAATATCTCCATTCCTATTTCCAGCCACAACCAAAGGCATGTGTTTGCAATATTCTCAAATTGTCCAACTTGGACTCCTGGAACTGGAAGCCCTGACTGGACAGAAATCACATTAATACCATACAAAGGTCCCAGGGGGGTTGTGGAAGGATGAGAATGTCATCTGTACTACTTTGTGAGCCAAAATATCTGAAAGACTGTGTCTTCTTGTAGGAGGAGATGGCTTTTCCCTATCTACCCAACACCATGAACAGCATGGTCACACTGGGAAAAGGTACATTTGGCTGTTTGTAAGGAACAATTTCAATTATACTATCTGGTCCATGTTTATTATTTTTCTTTTCCACTTAATTAAAATATGTTGGAGAAGTGATCAAGGAGAGAAAAAAAAAAAAAGTAAAAATAGGGAAGAACAGCTGCTATCCATGGAAGCCATAAATGAAGGCTGACTGTATGAAAACATCCTCAGGAGCAATAAACTACTGGGTGATAATGCATTGGATTTGAATTCAAGAAAACAAAACATCATATCTTGCTCAGGACAGAGACCTTATTCTGGAGGAAATTTCTGATTAAGACAGATCTGCTGTCTGTCCAAGTGAAGGAATAAACACATGCAAATAATTTTCTACATCCTGCAGAAGTACTGCCATAATTTATCCCTGCTCAAAATCTGATCCTTCGCTATTTTCTTTCATCTTGAACCCCTATACTCTATTTCTAGCCACAGATGGCACAGCACTTTGTGTTTATCCACATGTACACAAGTAGATTAATGACATAAAACTTCTGTTCAGAGGTGCAAGTACCCAACTATACATGTCCAGTGTGGAGACAGACGACTCCCTTTGCTGACTCTGTTTTACTGGCTGAAATGTTTAAGTCTCCTCCTTCTGTCAAACATGCACAAATTCTCTGTATGCAAAGTAAAGCAGAAGTATAAAAAAAACAGCCCTCTTGAATATCTTGGTATTGCATCAGCTTAGGTTTTTTTCATTTATCTAGGAGTTATTCCTGATGTAGACAGAGAAAGAAAATATTAGGGAAGTATTTTTTCAAGATCTTGTATCTGCAACACATGTCTTCATGTGAAGGGAAACAGCTGAATCACTTCACTGGATTCAAAACTTAATCACTACCAATTTTCTAAACACTTAAAATTCTTAAAGCTTCAAAATACATCCTACTTGTAGAGCTGATAAAACATGTACCAGCCATTCTGCAAATGAGGTTTATGGAAGCTGCTACTGCAGGTAAAATACTGAATAAGGAGTGTTTCATCTATCCTTTTAGTCTGATTCTGTGGGAGATGAAAATTAAGTCATAAACAATACACAATAAGGGAAAACGAGAAAGAAATTTAGTGTGGAACCAGCAAGGTAAAATCCCTGCACCAGATTCTCAACATAAAGCATGGGTTCAAATCACTTGGAAGTGGCATATGATCTTTCAAAGAGACAGGTGTTTCCCTTTTTTTAAGTGGCAAGAGATTTGTGGGTTTCTGAACTAAATTAGTAGAAATGGGTTGAAATTTAATAGCACATAATGCAAATCTAGGCATATAAATTACAGGGATTTTTGGGTATACAGAGGAGACAGAGTAGCAAGCAGTCAAGGAAGAAGACCTCACTGACAGCTCTGAAAATGCAAGTGTAACATCAGATGTGCTAGGAAAGGAGTATTGATAAACCCATCCAGGGCACTGGTGAAAGTACCTAGAGCACTCTGTAATATACTGGTAGTGTATCTCTGAGAAGGTGTAAACCAAACTGCAGAAAATGAGTATTGATTGTTCAGGGAATAAAACCATATCTAGAATCTAATCAGGAAAATGGATGGGACAGGAAGGGGGAGTGAGGAAGCTGGACACTTTAGTGATGCATTCACCTATGCAAAGGGACCCAGCAGGGCTAGAATTGCTCCTTGCAAATACCTGCAATGTCAATACCGGGGGGAGAAAAGCTGCTTAAGTTAAAAAAAACAGAAGAGAAGAACATTTATTTCCACCATGCATGAGCATTTTTACAGCAAAAATTAAAAGTTACTAATTATCAAAGCCACAAGCTTTCAAGTCAGAAGAAATTGTTTGAAACAGCAAAACTATTTTAGGCATGACTTGTTTACTTTCAAAATGGCATTGCACAATGTAAGGAGTGACCATATCTGAAGGTTGGACTGACCAACCTTTGAGTCAAAAGTCATTATGTCACCCATTGCTCCCATTTAAAATGTTGTTGGCTTGGGGCACTTTTTCCCCAAGATGCTTTCCAGATTTCTGCCCACTGAGCTGTTATTTTTTTTTGCCTGGACTTTGCCTGCACCTCCTTGCTGTGAGATTCCTTTGCACCTGTATTTTCTTTTTTCCTTAAAGTTTTAGGCCACTGGAGTGCACATTCATGTCAGATATATATAAGTTTATATATGTATACCTAAATAAATGCTACCTTTTGCACCATTCTCCTGTGCCAAATCTGATATATTTTCATGCATAGCACTATGGTTTCAATAACATTATTAAAATATGCATTGTGGTGCTGCAGTAAAATTAACTGTTACAATACTATGAAGATACCATTTCCAGGAAAATCAGTCGTGTCTGTAAACTGTACCATGGTTTTCTTATGAAAGTTGCAAATATGTATTGGGTTTATTCTGGGGTTATCTTCTGGCTGTACAGAACAATGTCTGAATCCACAATACCCTGTAGTTTATGGACAACAGCATTCATCATTGTTCAGGAACACTTGCCAATGTTGACTATTCAAATTTATACATTAAGCATTTTCTTTCTATGAGTGCATGCTGATGGGCAGATAGGGAGTAGCAAAATGAAATCTTACTAATTTACAGGGCAGTTTCTATTCTTCAGGTGTCTTCTTATCACAAGTGATCAGCTACAACATGATGCTCTCTATTTTGGCTGCATTAGTGATGCAGAGTGAAAAAAACCATGTCAACAAGGAAAGCTCAGAAACATTTTTTTATTAGATAGTAATACTAATCATAGAGTCTGGAGAATGTATTGGTGTTTTGCAGCTTAAGAGTAACTAATTGTCTTTCCTTGTGAACTTCTAGTATTTGAGAAATTCAGACCCAAACAACATTTCACCTTAAAGTGAACCGGTGAGGTATTTACGTAGGAACTTTAGCTTCAGAGCAGCTCAGAAAAGCTAACACTTTGCCAAAAAGTGTCTGGAAACAAGAAGAAATTTTTCAAATGTCCATCGAAACGCCCTCCAGACTGCTAGGGAGTTGATGACTGGACTGTTACTACAAGCAGCTATGTCTTTAAACTCCAGCAGATAAAAGCAGTGGTCAGGTCTCAGGGAATAGATATTCTCACATGAAACATAATACAGCATGAAGTGGAGAGAAAGGAGATCCTACGCTTTTAACCAACAGCTCCTTGACAACAAGGCTGAGTGTAAGCAGATGTCGCTGCATAACCAAGCCCTTTGTCTATATAGGCCTTAAGAGCTTAGCTTCTAATGGAAAGGTGGATGGCCCTGATTTACACAGGTCAGCAATAGGACTGGAAATACCTTTTTATTGCCCTAAAGATAATTGTGTTCTTAACACCAGGCAGTTTGCGAGCGCTTCATAGCGTTCAAAGAGGCAAATTTAATGCCCAATAAAGAAAACAAAGAAAAAGTTTAAGGGATTTTGCCAACAAAGTTTTCCACCCTTATCAGAGGTAAGGTCTTGAGAGCCAACTTTCAGATTTAAAGTGAAAGTTCCAGATCTCAAAGCAACTTGTTTGAAGCATTATGAACTGCAGAGGTCAGTAGGTGAAATTCTAAGTACTATGGAGTTCCTTTTTTCTTAATGTTTTCTCTCTCTTTGCACCTTGGATCTGTTTTTTCTGGCGTGGTACAGAGGCCAGATGGCCCTACCATGGGTTAACATGGTGTCCATGTACTTGCACACTTCTCCAGGCAAAATTTTTGAGGTCCAAATCCTGGCTGAGAAGAAGAGCGAAGCAAGGCGTACAGGTAGGATTCACCCTGTGGTGAACTGTCACAGGTACCTGTTCACCAACTGCCCTTTGGCTTTACATCCTGATCCACACAGCCCAGGGATGTCGCTGCCTATGGGAGAGGGGTTTGAAACAGATGATCTTCAAGTTCCATGCCAATCCATTCTAAAATCCCACACCAGGAATTACTCCCTTTATTCTCAAAGCTGATGTAAAGTCTTAAAATGCTAATGAGAGTGCTGTGCTCTGGCTGAATAATCCTTTAGACAGGCAGAAGAAGCCATTTTGTCCATTTTATCTTGGATATTTTATACACTGAGTAGACGAGGGCAGGCAACACAGTTGCACTTTCTACTTTTTCTCTGGAGCACATATTGGTTGCTATTTGTTTGTCATGACATTGCATATTTAGACTCCAAACCGTAAGTTTGAAAAAGAGAGCTACTTCCTTTTCCTGAAACATGCAGCTTGTTAAAAAAAACTATCATAGCAATATAACAGAACAGAGGAAATTTTATTAGCAAAACTGCAATACTATCGTGATGATCTTCCTGAATGTTGTGACTGATTCCAAACTTGTTTCCCAGGGATTTGCTGATGATAAATGCATAATTCTGACCGGAATACAGTGTGCAAATCATTGCAGAAATGCACTGATAAAATACATGCAAAGGACAAGTAACTGGTAACTGCAGACAAAGTCACACTTTCTGTAATACTTGTCACGGCAGATTATGGAATTGTACTTTATAGGTTTAAGTGTTGAACACTTTGGGTTTTGAATGTGACAGAAATGCACATTTCTGATCCGAACATGGAGTGCCAAAGTGTTGGGAAAAAGCATTGATAAAATATTATATATTTGCAAATAGCAACTGCAGATAAAGTCAGTATTGTGATTTTTTACTGCATATATTAAAAATATACCTTTTCAGTTTAAGTGTTATATATTTTCTCTTTCTTGTCTGACAGGATAAATAATATTTACTTGGTAATAACAGAAAAGAATGGTTTTTAAGGAAAGAAATTTTAAGAATGTGCTTAATTCATAAGTTCTTGCATGTGTCATTGCCAAATTAGTATGAAATAACAAAGTTTAAATAAAAGATGTTATGATATCACTATAAGCAAAATGGGTTTTAAATGATGCTTTATGATTTCAGTTTTCACACTGTCTGCCTTATCTTGCTTTTTTAATTATAGAAAAATTTCAGTACTGGGTTAAATAATGCCCTTAATATAATATGTTTGCCAATTTAAAGAAGTTATGAATAAATGGTAAAGATGCAAATTCTGAGTCATCTGAGTCATATTTCATTGCCATTTGTCATAAAGAAATCTATTGTTTGTTTTAAATCCTTTTTACAATGTTTTCAGACAGAAAGAAGTCAAATTGCATGCAACACCAAATCAACAAAAAAGCAAAGGTCAATGTTCATTGTGCTGGTTTTTAAAGGTGGTAGGTCAATGTGCAAAACTGTGGGATTTCTGAAAATAAAGAAACACATCTTTGAGAAAACTGCAAAAGAGACATCTTGTTTTAAGGCATTTATTTTAAAAGACAAATGCCCCCATAACAACCAGCCTTTGATGTTTCTGACACAAGAAACCTGCAAAAGTCATTAAGGCTGTCCCAGTGACGCTCCTACCATTGCTCCTCTTTAGGATGAGTGTAAGCACGCTTAAAATTAAATTATTTTGAAATAAAGTTAGAGCACTAAGCAATATCCTGCTTTTGACTCAGCAGGGTTTCCCGTGAGAAAAGAAAGTGGGTAAAGACAGCTTAAAAAGACAGACAAATATATTTACCCCTAGGTGGAAGGTACAAATTAAATTAGCTTGCCACAAACGGGAGATGTTTTCTCCTTCTGTTCAGATGTCATGGTAGTGAGGAAACATCATCTGGGGCCAAGTAAAATGGCACAAATGCATTCTACTAAGCTACCATTCGTCCTGTTCCAAGGACTAAACAGTTCACATAAAAGAACAGCACTGCTGAAACACATCCTAGTTACCAAATGGGGACTTACGGAGAAACATGGGAGAGGAAGGTGGGGATATTTCCAGCATGGATTTCACTGCTGGGGTGGGAATGACAGAGGATTTCATCAACCTGATGAGGCTAGATATGAAATGCCATTGCCACAGTCAGATTGCCCCTTTGCCTTGAGGGGAAAGCATCACACAGTGTTTGGTGCAGTATATGGTAAGGTGCACCAAAAAACCTTTCCTCTCTGTCTTTAAAGTTGGAAAACAGTAGAAACACTTTCCCAGAGTCAAGTATATCTTTTATTGTGATAAATGCGTTAATATGCATAGTTTTGGCGCTCAGTAAGGTTCAGGTGGTATGCTTTCCAGTATCTCATTCTTTATTTATATGAGACTGGGTAGTGTGACCTATGGAGCCAGTTGGCTGTCATGGACTGGAATCTTCATTAAGCCTTGTGAATTATGCATTGACTGCTTAAAAACCAAGATCTACGACTGATCCAGCAAGGACTCCTAACTGCTTCCCATTAGATTGAAGGATCTACACATTCATTAAAAAACAAACATGTATGCTAGACACTGCAGAAATCACTGTGCCAGTAATCCAGGGAAGTTCTTGGGGATTTTGTGCCTCACGCTCAACAAAGGCAGTCTAATCTTTGTTTTTGTATTTACTTGAAGAGTTTTAGAGTTGAATTTCTGCTCTTGGAAGTCACATTTATATTATGTTTGTCTAGCTTTTGAGCTTTCTTTCCAATCATTCAGCAGCCTGTACAACAAATTGGGGTTTTTTTCAGGCTTAGAGGTCCGCATCTGGAAAGAAACCTCCTTATATAGATACCAGGCTCTACCTTTTGTAGAGAGTTCAGTATTAAGATCCCTCAAGAATACAGATATTCATAAAAAGAGAGCTCATGCTTGCGTGCAAGGTCATTTTTTATTCTATTGGATGAGGTTAAACATTATACAAAGGCTAGATTAATTTTCAACCGTTGCTTCCAGGTTGTACATGCATTAAGGTTATATTTGTCTTAGTGCTTTTGAAATAAAGTTGAATACAAAGATTTTATTCTCTAAAGATAGCAGTCAGGATTTTATATGTATTTTGAAAGCACAAATTATATATTTTCCTTAAACACTACTCTTTACCTGGAGAAGATTTAAAAGAGAGGCAAATGGTTAAAATATTTTTTTAAAAAATCTGGGAAATTTGATATGTCAAGGTTAACGAAGGATTTTAGTAGTCTTGGTCACATTAATAACATCAGCATGTCTCAATACAGAAAAGTTGTCTTGTCACCTTATGACATTTTATCTTGAGATTGGTAGTTGCAGAATGACCTATACAAGCCAAAACTGTTAAAGAAAATCTAAAGCAAAACAAACAATCAAACAAAAACAAAACAAACCACTTCTATTGAAAAATCTCCATGTCATTTTTCCATTTACCAGAAGGGGTTATGCAGCAGATTTAAGTGATAGTCTTTCTGCTGAACCATACCTGCCAAAGCAAGTAGCAACTCTATGTGAAGCAGCTGGGAGAAGTAAAGCTCTTGCACAATATGAATTCACTTCATTGTTTGTGATAAGTTCTGTCGCCTGGCCTGAAAGTGGATAGCCTGATCTATGAAAAGGTCATGGGTGAGCCCTGTGTAAAATGGTATTGTTTACAGTTTTTTAAGTGAAGAGATTAGCTGTCATTTATTTCCACATACCTTAACAAGAGCTTTGAAGGTTCCCAGCAAGAGCATGTTCTTTTCTCTTTCTCAGCCTGTCACATACTTGTCAGATTCAATAAAATTCCTTACCTGAATTATGCAGATTAGGTTTTGTTGTGTCCAGCACCCATCATTGTTCATCTCCACTACAGCTGAAACTTCTAGCAGCCTTCTTGCTTATAATGCCTGATTTCAACACTCCTTAGGTCAAGACCTTTCAACCTCAGGCCTTGACTTATGCCACAACCATTTGACAAATCACCCAGGCCTTCACAAAAGCTGGTTGACCTCCAAAGTGACTGCTCTCTAGACACCACTGTTTCACTGTTTTGACATTTCCTTCTCACTTTTCCCCTCAGTAATCAGACAAAGGAAGAAAAAGACATTTGTGTCCAAGGAATGCTTTCATTTAGGGCTGTGATAAATGGCTACCATTTCCAACAAGCTATGGTCCCACTGTAGGAGGAAGTTTCTTGGCACGGACAACCGCTCACTTTCAGCTTTAATGGGCAAGAGGGTGTGTGAGGCACACATCTTCCACTGTAAAACCTGCACAGTGCATCTATTGATTTCATATAGCTTTTCCTCCAAGCAATGTAAATAGCTGAGCAACAGACACTCCATAAGTTAGCATGCACAGGACATTGCTACGTGATTAATATGTTTAGTATAATGGATGGTAGAGCAGACTAAGCTGAACTACATACATGAAAATATACATGGTGGAAATTAAGGAAAAAAGCACACTACTGCCATTTATTTAAGGATTCGGGGGGTTGCAGGATGGACAGAAAAACCAGGAACTTCTAATGCCAACAGTTACACAGATTCCTTTTTTCTTTGATCGATTTGTTTCTCAGCTTTAGTCTCACCATTTATGACCTGCAAAATGTAAGTTTGATATTTACAGATTCTTTAAAGTTTTTGGGAATCTCCAAGTGAAGAGCTCTGCATGAAGCCAAGACATTATTGGAAGCAACATCAATTATAGCATCATTCTTCTACTAGATGTCTTCAATTTAAAACACTCCTTAATTCAGAAGAGCTCATTCTTATCAGTGCCCATTATTTTTCATGTATTTATATTGAAGTAACACTACTTTATTGGACTAACAATTATGTAATATATTAGTAGAGCATGCAAATTTTGAAAGTATTTTTAAGGCATTCAGATCAAGATCTTATAGTTGCAGAAGTTAGCATGATTAAAACAAAAATGCTATTGTATTGTCAAACATTTCTTAATAGAAAGAACTTCTGTCAACCATTTTTTCATAAGCTTCTTTCAGATTATTGTGTTAATGTTTGTTGTTCCATTAGAAAGAATGACTGCCAAACGTGAAATGATTGAAACTGCATGTGATTTAATTTCTAAAGCTGCAGTGAGGAACTAGTGTATTACAACTTATGGTATGGGTAATCTCTCTCTTCTGTTCATGGTAAAGCATTCATAAAACATTACCAAATCACATTACCAAATCATTCAAATTATTTTTATGTTCTGATACTATAATAGGATTATTAAACCAAATATTAAACCAAGACTACCCTCAAAGTTCTGTGGATAATATATGCCCCTTTTCTCCAAGGATTGTAATTAAGAGCATGACAAACATAAGTATCTTCCAAATACTTATTTCTCTGTGCCATCTCAGGACACTACTGTTCCTCAAGAAAGGAGAGCTGGAGTGCATTAATTATAATCATAGACTGATAGAATGTATGAGTTGAAAGGCATCAATTGGGATCATCAAGTTCAACAGCTGACTCTGTGTAGAACACACCAAGAATCACACCATGTGCCTGAGAGAACATTGTCCAGATACATCTGGAGTTCTGATAATAGGGTAGGTTAGAGGCATTTGCAGTGTATTTTCTCAGAAGTATGAACAGTATGGGGAAAACAATTGCACCTAGAAATGTTGGCTTTCAAGAGACTTAAGTCCCCTTTCCCATTTCCTTTGTGCATCATGTAAAGAAGCCCATAATGCAATTATTTTGGAATCAACCCTAGTATTAACTAAAAAAATTCCATTAATTTGACATGAGAAAGGAAAGACTGTCTTAAGTTTCCTGTGTTAGTGTGCTGGACTGGAGAGACTTATGTACAAAAAATAACAGCCCCAGGGCTGGAAGCAGCACACATTCCAGCTCACACATCCTTTCCAATAAATGTGAATGTGTTCAGTAATAAAGCAGAACAGGGTGGGAAACCATGGAAACCTGTCTGGGAAACTGTTAACTAGTATAACATTACCGAAAACAGATAACCAGGCTAAACTAGTCATTGCAAATTTAATGATGCTGAAAAGCAGCACAGCCACATCCACACTCCTTTCCCAGGAAAAGTGTCACACTTGTTAGGATCTTGACCTGTCTTCAACTACTGAACTCAGTTAAATGCAAACTGGTACCTTCCTAGTTCTATGGATACCACAGTTCATGTTTTTGGGAGGTGGTCACTTTATGTCTTCCACTAGCTCTCTTGAATCTGCTGGATCTTGGTTTGTGCCACTTGCCTATACTTACCTTTACCCTCTTCTTAGCTTCATATCACCACCTCAGTCTATTCATTGCCAGTCTTAAGGTCTTAAATGTCTATTTGCAAATATTTTTGTGGCTTTCATTTCAATAAACCATGAACTGGTTCTAAATTACTGTGATAAGCATTAAAATAAAATCCCCATCAGAGACTGTCCCAACAAAAAAAAAGGACTGAGTATTTTGACCACCGTCAAAATTAGAGAATTGTAGAATTTCTATTGCTACTTATCTGCATACTTGTGTAATAAGCATGATACATTCTACAACAGGGAGTCAACACTGGTGGATGTGAGAAGACCAACTGATATCCTCTGCCTGGACTTGTCTAAAGTACTTGACACTGTCCTGCATTACATCTTTATCTCAAAAATGGTGAGGAATAGATTTGATGATGTAGTGGGTTGGTCCTGGCTGGGTGCCAGCTGCCCACTAAGTCACTCATTCCAATTGCAACAGGGGAGAACGTCGCTAGACAGACACTAAAAGAAACACACTCACACCATCAGGGTGTCAGAGCAGAAAGAGAGGCATTTATTTCTTCCTTTGGGTTTATATAGACCCAGGACAATGACCAGAGATTGGGGGATGAGGTTGACACCTTTTTGACCCCACAGGTCAAACTTAGAAGTCCATGAATTTGTCCTTCCCCCAGAGGGGAATGCACAGTTTTCAAAACATCACTTTTTGTTTATGTAACAATGGGTAAGAACTCCAGTACAAAAAAAAAAAATGTAAACATCAGAAGGCTGAAAAATCAGGGCGACAGGAAGGAATAAGATGGAGAACAACCAGCAGAGTGAGATAAGGCAGGGTTTTTTTACAGTAAAAGAAAGAAATAAGCAGAGATCTCTGGGCTAAAGTGAAAAAGTCAGTCTCTACTCCCCATCAGCAGCAATGTTCAGACCTTTCCTGGGAAGCCGGGTTTCAGCACACAAAACAGTTTCTCCAGAAGCCAAACATTGAAAAGTCATGAATGCTCCCCCCACCTCCTCTCTCCCTTAGCTTATCTATCTGAGATGGTGTCATACAGTATGGAATAACCCTGTGGCTAATTTGGGTCAGCTGGCCTGTTGCATTCCCTCCCAAAATTTTGCCCACTCCCATCTCCTTTGACAGGTGAAGGAGTTTTAGAGGGAGAGCATTGCTCAGCAGTAGCCAAAACATTGGTCTGTTATCCACACCCTTCCAGCTACCAATGCAGAGCACCGTGAGGGCTGTGAACTTTATCTTGGTCAGACCCAATACTGGTGGATAGATCATTCAAGGTATAAGAAGCAGCTGCATGGTCTTGCTACAAAGAAAACCTGACAGTCTTGAGAGGTGGGGCCTGAGTGAACCTTATGAAGTTCAACAAAGCCAAGCCCAAGCTCCTACCTATGGGTCAAGGAAATCCCAAGCACAATACAAATTGGACATAGAATGGATTAAGAGCTATTGTGAGGAGAACTCTTGGGGGCATTGCTGGATGAGAACCTTAACTCCACCCAGCAGTGTCATGCTGCAGCCCAGAACAAAGTATGTCCCAGTCTGTATCAAAATCAACATGGCCAGAAGGGTGAGGAAGATATTTCTCCCTTTAATCTGCTTCGGTAAATCCCCGCCTCAAGTACTATGTGTAGCTCTGGGAAGGCCAACATAGGAAGAAAGTGGAATGGTTGGAGTCCAGAGGAAGCCATGAAGATGATCAGAGGGCTGGACCATTTCTGCTCTGAAGACAGACTGAGAGACTTGGGGCTCTGGAGAGCCCTTAAAGCAGCTCTCAGTATTTAAAAGGGGCTGTGAGAAAGCTGGAGAGGAACTTTTTGACAAGGGCTCTTAAAGATCATCTAATTCCACCCTCTCTGCCATGGACAGAGACACCTTTCACTTGATCAAGCTGCTCAGAGCCCCGTTTAACCTGACCTGAATGCTTCCAGGGCTGGGGCAGCCACCACCCCTCTGGGCAACCTGTTCCAGTGCCTCACCACTCTAAAAAAATTATCCTAATATTTAATCTAAACCTGATCTTTTTCATCTTGAAGCCATTACCTCTTGTCCTGTCACTACAATATCCTTGTAAATAGTCTCTCTCCATCAGTTTTATAGACTTCCTTTAGGTACTGGAAAGCTGCAATAGGTTACCCTGAAGCCTTGTTTCCAGGGTGAACAAGCCTTATTCTCTTAGACTTTGCTCTTAGGAGAGATGCTCCATCCCTCTAATCATCTTGGTGGCCTGCTCTGGACTCACCCCCTATTGGAGAGTTGTTGATGTCTTTCCTATGCTGGAAATGCCAGACCTAGGTATAGTACTCCAGATGAGGTCTCATGAGAGTGAATTAATGTGTTAGAGTCACCTCCCTTAACCTGCAGGCCACACTTCTCTAGATTCAACCCAGGACACATTTGTCTTTCTGGGCACACAAAGGCCAGCAAGTGTCCAGCCTCCACCCACCAGTATCCCCAGGTCCTTCTGGGGAGGACTGCTCTCCATCTCTTCATTCCCCAGCCTGTGTTGATATCAAAGTTGCCCCAACCCAGGTGCAGCATCTTGCACTCGGTCGAATATAATCTTCACTATATTCTCATGGGCCACTTCTTAAGCTTCTTCAGATCCCTCTGGATGGCATCCCCGCTTTCAGGAGTGTCAAGTGCATCCCTCAACTTGGTGTATTTCTGCAAATTTGATGAAAGTGCACTCAATCCCTCTGTCAATGTCATTAATAAAGATGTTAAATAGCACTGGTCCCAGTATGGAGTCCTGAGGGACACCACTTGTCACTCATCAGGATTCTGAGCTGTTAACCACTACCTCCTGGATGTGACCATCCAACAGATTCCTTACCTAATAGCCCACCCATCAAACCCATCTCTCTTCACTTTAAACAGAACAATGTTGTGGGGGGCTGTAGCAAGGACTTTACAGGAATCCAGATAAATGCAATCTGTAGCAATTTCTTTGTCCACTGTTGTAGTCACTCCATGCAAGACAAAAATAACACAAAACCATAAGCCAATGCTACTCATACAAAAGCAGCAAAACAATTCAAGTCATTTTAGCTGAATCCATTAGCAAATATTAAAAAATACTTCAACACTGTACATGAAAACTGGTTCACCTCATGTTTGCAGAGAAAATGCTACTAGAAAATGAATTTTTAAGCATGTTTTCTTCACAAATTCCTTGTGTACACATTTTTAAATTTTAAAAAAAACTGAATATAATAGTCACAGTTTATTTTTGCCTCTGGATTTTAGTAAATTATAGAGAAGACGTTTGTATTCCTAAAGTGGGTGGACCCAGCCTGTGGTCACCACGGTTTTCTTTCCTTCTAAACACACAAAATCCAACTCTACATGTACCTGTTTCTACACATGCCTCAGTTACCAATAGCAAATAGTTCTTGGCACCAAAAACCTATTCCTGTTTTAACCCTGCTTTAATAGAATTAATTGAAATGCCCCAGCCTAGATAAGCTATTTATACACCATCTATTTGTATCTATTAGATATTTAAATAGATCTAATAGATACAAATAGATGGTGTATAAATATCTTTGTTCCTTCAAGATACGTTTTCTGCACCTAGCCAAAGTAGGTGCTCTTCTGCTTGAAGAATTTTCAGTCTTCACCTGAGCTTACTCTGACAAGTCCAGTGACCATGGGTCAGCAAAAAACACAGTGAATTCTAGTTTTCCCTGTGCTGAGGAGACAGGAGTTGTTACTGATGGAGGTATGTTAACTATTGAGAGGTTAAGTCTCAAAATTTATCATACATACAGATAAAAACAGAAGACAGAAAATTGGTGTACATCTGACCATCTAATACATGACCCTGAGTCTGTTTCTGGACCTCTGCATCCAGTAGGTAAAGCTGCTGTGCCCATATTATCTCTGGTCCTTCTTTGTTGGATACCTGTGCAGAACTTACATTTGAATGAGCTCCTCATTCATATTAAACAGACAATTTAAAAAGACGCATGTAACAGATTGAGAGGTTGTTTTCTAAGCAATATACAAGAAGACATCACACATGACTACATCTAGTAGAGGAAACTGAAACAGTTTCCTAGAGAGGAAACTGAAGACATGCTTTCACTCTGCATTTTTCAAAATCACAAATAAAAATACCACTTCTGCAGCTATTGTTTTCACTGATATGTTGCACCTATTCTATTGTACTACCTGCTTCTACAGCCATACTTATATGAACTTACACAACACAATTTTGAATCAAACTAATGAGTGAAATCTCAACATTGTAATTGTAAAGAGCTACACAACACAACGAGCTCCTTAAAACTCCTTAAGACACACAGAAGTGTCTTAATTACTTTAGTTTCAGCTGTTTACATTATGTTGCAGCAGCCCTCTCGTTAGAGGGTAGAAATGAGCCAAGACACAGACTTCTTGCTTATCAGAGCATGAAAAGGATCCTGGTTTATTCCTCTTTACAATTCAGTTGACCTGACACCAACCATTCCCTGGCTGTGGCTGCAGCAAGCTACTACTACAGGTTTCCCTTGCAGACTCTGACTGCTGGTTATTTCCTACTAAACTATGACTGCATGTTTTAGTTTGTAGACTCTGAATGCAAGCTTTAACCCAGCTAGACTATGACTGCAGGTTCAAACAACAGGCTCTAGCTGCAGACCCAGACTGACCTTGCAGCAGTGATTCACTGTCCTGTTTCGCCCAGTCCTTGAGGATCATTCCTCTTCCTCCAGGTCTTCCCTCAAGGTCCTCCCAGTCTTTCCTTCTTCTAGATCCTCTCTCTGGGCAGCTAACCCACCATTTTTTATCACACTTATCTTTTGTGGTCACAGCTGCAACCCATTAAGGGTAAGGCTGTTCATCCTCTTTGGTATTTAGTACAACTGTGGCTTATCAGGTGTGAGGTCTCCTGTAATCTTTTCTTCTACACCTACACATATTAGTTTTAAAAAAAACAAACATTTTATTCCTGCAGCACCTATTGTAAGTTAACAGCTATATAACCTGAATGTTCTGTATCAGATGACTTCTGGAGAGGGGAACATGCAAAAGTGCTCACAGCAGTGAGGTGTTTCCCAGGGACATTATAGCACTATCACTGGAAAGGACCAGGGTCTGTTCCCAGTCAAACACCAGGCTGTTGCCAAGCGAGCAGTGCAGTGACATCATGGATTACCCATATGTTGGTTGAAAATCATATATGCATCAAAACCTGTAATTTGGTCAGCTCTACTATATGAAATGAGAGTAGCTGGCCTTGAAAGATTTGTAGATCCAGTTTCTATTATCAACCTGTATTTCTGTGAATGGCTCATATGGCATATTGCCAAAGGGCTAATGTTTGTAAACCATGCTGGCCCAGCAGATAAAAACAGTTAAATATAGATGGAAGTATATTTTTTCAAGAAATACTTTCAACATTTCCATTACATTTATTGAGCACAGAGAACACAGAGAAAGCTACTTGACAAGAGTGATTAATTTTCATTTTATTCTCAAACTTCATTTTGAATTAATGGAATACCTTTGAGACTTCACAACTAGTCCTTCTGTACAGGACCAAACTGAGTTCTACATGAATATAAGTATAGAGGAACTGCTACTATCTTCAGTTATTCTTACCTTACTGTTCCCAGAAACATTGTTTTTTAGATCAGATAAGCTATATACCAAAATTCTATACCTTAAAAGGCTTGATATATATAAAGGAATTACCATTCCTTGTGATCAAACATGTCCTAATCCTCAGCTGGTGTAAATGTGAATAATTACATTGACATCTCAAATGCAGCCTATACTTAATATTGTTCAAAACAGCCTCTAATAAGATTGCTGTCATATGAATTATTCTTCTGTAAGACACAGAATAACAGTTTTGGTGTAGTTCTATTTATAAATGTAGCCCATAAAGAAACTGGAAAAATGCTGTGTCCTGAACATAGTGAAAAACATACCAAAAGTGACCAGCACAATCTACAGAAAATTAACTAGAACAGATAGTAGGCTACAAGCATTTAATTGTCAATGCAGTGGTTTGAAAGCAAAACAAATGAGAGGCTCCAAGTCAGAGATACAATTTAATAGGAAGAAAGGAAAACAGGGTAAAATAAAAATAGATGCAATGATACAAAAGACCACTGACAGAGTCAGAATACAACCTGAGCAGAGTGATGGAAGCAGTCCGATGAGGTGGTCTTCCTGAAGCAGTGATCCCGTAGAAAGGTCTGGTAGCTTGGGTCGTCTGGGAATCCAGTGGGTAAAGACCCCCTGTACTGTCCCAAACCCCAGATTATATCCAGGTGAGAATGCTTGGTTCCTCCCCCTGGGTGGAGCATCTCACAATGGGATGATGAGTCGTGCAGGGGGTCCTTGATGGCCCATTAAACAGAGATAACTCCCGGAGGGAGTTATCTATGAGTCATGGGCAAGGCATTTGATGGGCCATTAACAGAAGATAACGGCCCCGAGGGAGGGGGTCATGGAAAACACTGCCCCACCTGGATTCAACAGTTCATGAAGATGTGATAGAATATTTTGTGCACATCCTCTACTACAACCCAGCACAGCCAAACACCTAGTATTAGACAGTTAAAAGGTTATAAAATGTGATTATTGAAAATAGTTAAGGTATGTTAGAATAATACTACCATGCAGACATACTGTGCCTCTTGGTATATCTCATGCTGGAGTGTGAACTTGCATAGTATTGCAGTTCTAGTGACAGCAGCAACATGTGGGTGATTACATCCTTTAAAACAAACTGTATGGAATAGTATTAATTCTCTAATCAGTAAATCACTTCTTTCTTTTCACAACAGAAAGTGAAAGTATTCTAGTGCTAGGAAAAAATAATGCAAATTCGGTTAACTTGTGTCTGAAACCGTATTTTACAGCAAAGATGTTTAAACTTTTCATTTCATATTAATGAAAAAAGAAAATGCCTACAAAAGATGTGCTACTTTGGACAAGCTTGTATGAAGAAAAGCAATTTTTACTATGCTGTCTGGTTGTAACTCCCTAAGTTTTTCACCTAGTAAAATCTACAGATTGCTAACTATGCTCTTAGTAACTGTGGCTAATGCAAAAGCATTTTTAGTTGCATTTGAACTGCAGTCAAATCTCTAATTTATGTACTGGATTTTCCCCTTTGATCTTTTGCTGAAGTTCTGGCATGGATAATGTGGTGAAAAAGTGAAGAAAAAAGAGAAATAAAGAAAAAAATGTGATAAATGAGAATTAGGGATGGTGGAGAAGAAAAAAGTGGAAAGTAATCTACTAATGTAGTGCTAAGAACAAAATAGTGGGAAATTTATAAAAAAGGAGTTTAATAAAGGAGCTTTGCTAGTATAAATAAAGAAAAAGAAACACTAGAAAGGAGGAAGAAATAGTTCAGAAAAACAAAGAAATTAAGAGCAGGGAACAGAAAACAGAGAAAGGAAAGAAGGTTTTTTAATTAAAGAAAGATGAACCTAAGATATTTTGAAAAAAAATGGAGTATTTGTTTCTAACTTAGACACTCTTCTCCTCTCTGTCTGTCCTCATGCATCTCCAGTTTTCAGTTGAATTAAAAGAGGTAGGAATGTTAAAATGACTTTTCCAAATCAACACTGAGATTTTTGCAGACCTTCCACAGGAAAGCAAACTTCAATGTGACATTTTATAGCAAATCCTGAAGTTAAACAAGACCTACAGAACTGACAACCTCATTTCAAGGCTCTGCTGGGGCCTGAGTCACCATTTTAAAGCATCCTACACCACAATGATGAACATTCCATACCATGATTCATCTCCCTCCTTGCTGCCTTCTCACTTTCATCCATGAGCAGAGTTCTTTTGCAGCTTTCACAATCTTCTGTTACTCTGTTTTAAAGAGTTCTGTTCAAGAAATTCTCCTGTCCAGAGTTCAATTAACAGCTGATTCCACAAAGTGTATGAGAGATTAACCTCAGCAGAGATCAGATGTCTTTGTGTCTTCCATCTTTTTCATAAGCCTTTTTCATGTTTCTGTTCTATTCTTACATGTTTTTAGATATGAATCATAGATCTACAGTGTCTTTCTAGGAAAGCCATGTACAATGCTGGGAAGAAACTCTCATTTTTCAAAGACCTTCAGAAATTTGTCTTGGAGCTGCCTCAGACTCCTGCAGTGTTACATGGTCAAAGGTCTGCAGGCACCCACGTATTTTTCATACTAGTTTTGTTACAATCAAAGTGTCAATTTGTAGCCCCTTTGTTGTCATCTTTGTATTGAAATCTTTCTCCTAGTTTTTTCTTCTTTCTTCTCTATCAACAGATCAGTTTTCACCATTTTTACCACCTTCCAAGACCATATTTTTCTTGGTAGTGTCAGAATTACATCTCTTTTCTCTCCCACTGAGTACCTTAAAGAACACAATTTCTTCTCCTTGCCCTGTCTGAGAAATTTCAATGCAACATGAAACTGATGAAGTGGCTTACCAGTTTTAGGGAATCATTTTCTATAATGAAGATGTTTTATGCTGAATTTAAATTTTCTTGCCAATTCTAGATTATTTGAATGCTCTCTTATTTCTTTTTTCTCAATGGAGAGAAAAGATTCTGTAGAATTATTCCTAGGTCTGATCTTGTAGGACTGGGGTTTATAGGACCTCTTTTCTGTACTGCTACACTTTTGGCCTGCAACTTGTTGGGATAATTCTGCTCTGCTCTACCTGTAGACTTCTTTTCCTTCCCCTTCTCGTTCCTTTCTCCCTTCACCTTCCCCCCCACCCTTCCCCTTCTCTTTGCCTTTCTCTTTCCCTTCCCTTTCCCTTCTCTTTCCTCTGTTTTTATTTTCCTCTCTCCATCCCTTCAAGTCAAGTTTGTTTTAAAACCAGGGGGATCACTAGGAAAAAATATTTTTAAATCTACACTATTTTCTTTTTGTCTTTTTCAATCATTATTTCAGATCATTTTTGAACCTATCATGATCATGACATCAGAGGATGTGTTGGTCTAATTATATGCTTACACACAGGGTTCAAGAAGGGTATCAGGTATGATAATTTTTTTTTAGAATATCTCCCTCCCAAATGAGCCTTCAAAATGATGAGGAGATAAAACTCTCTTTTTTCTTCACAAGACAAGAACTTTACTCATATCACACTTGCCCCTTGCCCTTTTTGTATTTCTCCAATTGCCAGCAGTGGGTGTTAACCTGTTTTGAAGCCTTGTCATAATTGGGAAATAAGAAAATACTTACTTTTTTTTTTTTTATTTGGAAGTAAAAGAGAGGTCAGGCTTACTTTCTGATGTAGGAAGCCCTTAACTTTCTTTTCAAGTAGCAAAATGTATGAGTGGAAGGAGGGCTCAGCAATCACAACTTTTAAGACACAGCAGATGAAATCCATCCTCTCCCACACACAGTTCTTACTTTCGGTAAAAAAAAGAGTGTGACTGTTGTTATTACTTGCAGACACAGACAGCATCTGCTACTCTGAAGGGTGAAAAAGTCCCACACCTATGCAGCAGTGGAGATAAAGCATTCAGATTTTCATTCCCAATGAAGCTTTTCTGAAAACTGGAAGCTCATTTAAATAAACTCTATTTCCAGCAATGCTGCAGCTCACATGATGGAGGGAATTCACCCCAGTCAAATAATGACTGTTTCTCAGATAGTTTGGGTGACTCAGGAGGCAGGGACTTTTGCTTCTTGAAATGGATATCCGGAAATGCTTCTTGATCAGGACATCCAGAACAGTCTGAGTGGCCAACAAAATTTTTTCTCTGCATTGCACAGTAAATCAGAGAAGCAATTCTACTCAAACATCTTGAAGCCATAAAAAGTCAACAGAAAGAACCCAAAGTGTTCTTGTTGACTAAAGCTCTCTGGTGGTGAATGGTAGAGACAGTAAACTTTTCTTTAATTCCTTTATACAAATTCCTCTTACATACGTGTTTGCAAATACAGGTTTTTCCTAACTACATTTCAGACTCCATTTACATTGAATTGCTACTTTCCTCCATTGGGTACCCTTATCATTTCATAAATTTTTTGAAAAAGCCATGCTGCCATCATTTCTCCAGTATCATCAATGAGAAATTGTCTTCTTATAAGAAGAATAAGTGAAAACATTGATCCTGGTCTTATGGGAACCAATGGCAAAATGTCCCATAGGCTTCTGTGCAGCAGGATTAGGCTTTAAATAGCTAATATTTGACTGAATATGTAGAATAAAAAGGTTTCATCAATTTATAAAAGAGGAATTTCTGAGAAATTTCTTTTGAAATACAGACCCAGAGCTATGGAAATTAAGACCACTAAGTTTGCAAAAATGTTATGCTTGGCTTTTTCATATAATTTATCCTCTGTAGGTTAGCATTTATGTATTGTTTTTCTGAGCTGAAGGAGTTTTCCTCCTGAAATATTGTTGATTAAGATGTTTTATTTTACAAAATGTGAAGATGTAGAGGTTGCATTTGAATTTCTAAAATCTCTTTACCTTTGGGCAGATTTAGAAGTGCGAAGATGTGTTTAAAGAGTAAATTTACTTGTTTTGTAAAATTTGAGGAAAATCTTTGTGGAATTAACTCCCTATATCTTAGAAAAAACAGACTAATGTCTTCTGATTGTTCTGATAGCCTCCCTTTAATTTCTTCCTCTTGCCTCTCAATTTGTGCTTTTTTCAAAACTTACTCTCACTTATTTTTTCTCTTACTGGAGACTTTTCTTTATCTCCACATCTGCTGTCTAGTCAGGGCATGATACCTTCTTTTACACTCTGCACATGCAGTCCAGTAAAAATGTGGCAGATTCCAGAGTTCAAGTGTTCCAAAATGTGAAGCAAAACAGCTGCACTTAATCACTTGCATAAGGAAGAGTTTTGGAGCTTCAGTCTCAGTTCTCATCTGCCTGAAATCCCATATTCTCTGTGTCCAGACTGAATGACAAGCAATGTCAGAGGTCTTTGATGTATGGACATCATATTCAGAGCCAGTGGAGGAGATCCTTATTTAACAACTGCAGCATGTTTTTTAATTTGATATAACTTCCAGACATTTTAAGTGTTGTTCCCACAGAGAGAAGCACACGATATCTAGCAGCCATTTATCAAGCTAGGGATAATTCAAATTATGGAATTGAATGGATGTTTTATGCATGACTTACCTATACAAATCACAGAGAATGCCAGACATACAACTGCTTGCAGAGACAGAGTCCATTGCCTTTTTTTCATTAATGCACCTTGAATGTTGCCCCATGAGGATTGCATTTCCTCAAAGTGTGCTGTACCTTTCACTTAAAGGTCTTTTTGAGGTAAACTGTCCAACTTTTTTACCTTGATGCACCTTGGGCAAATCAAGTTTGCAAAGAGCAAGTCTGAGTAAAATGATGCAGCAGACTATATGACCGTAGCATAAGGTCCTCCTTGTCTGATCAACCAGATTGTCTCACCTAATGAATTAGAAGCCTGGATGTGAACAAACAATTTTCACCTAGCGACACTTGACACAGAAGAATTCACAAACTTTCTGATTCACAAAAAAATGTTAAAAATCAAAATTAATGGAAAACAACGAAAAATCAGTTCTCCCCCAGTGCATGCTTGACTTTCAAAACCTTGCTGTTCAAGATGACAATTTGAAAAGTATGTGGAGACAAAAGGTGACACCTAACATTGGAATAAATAAGAAATTATGATGATGAGCTTTCAAAAAAACCCCAGTAATTGCCAAAGGACAATTATACGTATTCTATTAAGTATTGCCATTGTGTTTATTTATTTAGATGTGATATATTTCTGCTGAATGGTTTGATTTAACCTTTGCTACAGCATTTTCTCAAACTGATCTGTGTGATCAGTGTTGCTTTGTAATGTGAACAGTGCAGAAGGCAAAACTGGATGTTCAGGGCTTTCAAACCAACCACAAACGCAAATGTCAGTCAGTACTTACCATTCTATCCTTCTACAGTTCAAGTGCAGGAACAATTATCCCCATCAATATTTACTGGCCCAATTTTAAACAGACAGTTCCACATGTACAGGCAATAGTCCTGTTAAAATGCTATTAATTTTCAACCATAGAGGCTGAAATGGACTACAGAGTTACTGCAAATGAGTAGAAGTGCACTTCCCCAAGGTAAAATATACTCAGTAGCCTCTGAATTATGAAATTATGTTTTTTCCAAGATTCTGTTTGGTGGATTTAATCTGGGCAATCCTCTCCACTCATCTCTAGAATGTGTAATTTTCAGGTTTTTTCTGGAGTGCATTACAAAAAAGCCTTGATCTCCTCTTTCTCTGGTTGGTGTCTATGAAGTCAGAAAGGAACATAGCACTGAGGAGAGCTTATTTATTTGATTTCTTCTCAGTTTAGCTCCTTACAAAACCATATTTGTTTCCTTAAATCCTCTGTTTTAAAATAATTCAGAACTTGGTCTGGCTTTGATTTCTCCTCTATAAAGAATTAATTGCTATTACAGCACATGACAGAAGACACTGATTTTAGCAACCCAAAAAAAATGGGTTTGGCACTGTAAAAGCACATGAATTTAGAAGTATAATTTTTCAAGAGATTCATCCTATTAAACCTGTATCATACTGTTAATTTTTGAAATCTTTTATTTTAAAGTAATTAACTGGCTGCCAAATACTTATATGCGAAAGTTAACTGAGACACACACACACAGATATATATTTAAGTAGCAGAGTGAAGAAATTACTTAGGAACGTGAAGGGAGTAAAAGCAATGGAAACAAAAGCTTCCTTTTTATTCTTAGGCTAAATACAGCATACAGCTGCTGCACTGCATGTTAAGCCCATATTAGCCTTTTTATGACCTCAGTTTTGACTTTAAACAAAGTTTCTTGCTCCATTTAAAAGAAGGTATTATTTTTCTTTCTAACCTGACTCCTCATGATGTTCTTTTGAATGCAACTTTTAGTTAGCCTCATGGAAATAAGCATGATATTACAGATTTCTTAGTTTATGGGAATATAAGGCCATCTTATGTGAAGGCCATGCAATGACTTTCCTTGCTATTACAAAGCCAGAAATTGGTGCTTGACTGTTCCACAGCATGTTTCCAGATGAGAAAACTGAGTTATCTGCTTTCACATTAGAATGTAAGTCCTAGCTAGAAATTAATTACTTAGAGTGTCCTATAGAAGCCACTCAAGAACATGGTTCATATTGCTAGTGCTTTAGGATTCCTCTGTGCTCATCAATCTGAGTAACTCTCTAATCTTGACACAGTAACAAAATATTTAACATACTAAGATAGGAAATCAAAAGTAATAAATAGTCTCCGTTGTGTAGTATAATGGAGAATACATCAGTTTCCAAGTTTCTTGGTAAAGGACAGTAAAGCTGACCCTATTCGAACGCCAGACTAAAGTCTCATAAATTTGACTGAAATTTTTTCTCATTATGTAGTGTTGAACATCCAGAAGTCCAAATTGCTTAGGAATTTGCAGGCTGAGAATGTATTTTTAAAGAAAGGAAGAGAAAGTATAAGCAAAATGCTTAACAGTCTATATTCATGGTCTCGTGTCAAAGGTGGGAAAACATGTCAGCAAATCAGGTTTGGGATTCCTTTGTAGAGTGTGCAGATATATCCAGAAAGGAACTTCATGCACCGTTTTTGATTTGACGGTTAGGCACCAGGTAGTTAAAGTTTAAATGTTGCACTTTAGTGATCATTAGGCCAGAATACCTTTTGGTCTTTCTCTTCCTCACATAAAGATGAAAGTCATGCTACGTTTCTATGACAACAGCAGTAATTGCTGGATTACAAACAACCACATTAAACTTCAATTTGGACCTACTTCACCCACGTGCAGTCTTAGTGTTTTTTTGTTCTTGGGCAGAAATTTTTCACTTTTACTAAATCCTGCCCATTTATATATATAAAAATATATATTTTTATTTTGTATACAAATTGTAAGTGTCATATTCTTCTAAATTTTCATTGACTCTTCACCAGCTTGAAATTCAGATGCAGCAAAACTCACTCAATATGTTAAAAGATCCTTCTCAGCCTAAACTTTAGGACTCTGTTAGGTTTTCCTGTTCTGTATACAGTCAGGCTTTTGCATTGCCTGTGTTAAAGACCAACCAAATCCATGAGCTTCCCCTGGAAAGGATTATGCAGCCTGTACAGAAAATAATATATGCCTAACTTGTTACTCTATTCATTTTTCAGGTTGGTTTAGAGCCACTTGCTTGTAGTGAAGCTGTGAATACATTCTCACTTTCCAAATCATGCATATTTTTGGTATTTGAAAATTATATTGTCTTGGTTTAGGAAGACAGGTATCTGCTAGGTAAAATTACAATCAGAGGCTCTTTGGCAAAGATTTGGGAAATAGGAATAGCAGTTCTTTACTAGTATGTAATACAAAGCAAACAAACACAAAAAAACCTCCCCCCCCACCAAACAACTACAGCAATAATGACAAACGACAACAGTACCAAGAACTTTGAGGGCTTTGTTTCACAAAACCTAGGGCAGTTTGGTTTCGGTGTCCCTGCAGGATCCTCAGAGCACTAAGCTGGAACAGTGGAAAAGTCCAGGGCTGGTAGCTGGGACGGCAGGGTGTCCCAGCAGGCAGGGGCGGGATGTCCCGGCAGCGCAGGGGGTGCAGGGTCACACTGTAGCAAGAGGAGCAGCGCCGAAGAAGCCGAAGGCGAGGCAGAAAAAGCGGCCCAGCTTCCGCGAGTGGCAGAGAAAACTCAGGATTCAGGTCGAACCGGTGATAGTAGATTTCTCAGGACTGGATCCCTTTGGCCACAGTGAAAACTCCTCCAGCCAGCAACAGCCGTTCTCCACTCGGCGTGCTTTGCGGCGGCTGAGCTCCTCGAGGAGCGGCAGACACGCGTCTCCCCGAACGCCGGAAGCAGAAAAGCACGCAGCTGCCTCAAGCTTTGTCTTTTACCTGCGTTATCTCCCCCTTCCACCTTTTGTCCACCTCTTTGTTTTGGTTAAGTACTCTCCAGTATCTAACACTTGGTCTCCTTGGTAACTTGTGGGGAAAAAATTCTTTAGAGAAAAAAAAAAGGAACAAACCTAACCCCCAACATATATTGATCACAAACTGACCATCATCCAAGATAATCCTTTCCCTAAAATTATCCTGTTCCGGCTGCATCCCTGTAAGTCAAAGTAGGCTGTTGAAATTCATTCAAAAATCCTCAGAGCTACCTGATGGCATTGCAAAACCTCTCTAGGTGATTTAGAGTGGTCTCTGAAAGAAGAACCAGCTGAAGCTGGTGGTCATTGTCCCAGTTTCCAAGAAGGTCAAGAAGGACTCCAGAAACTGCAGGCCTGCCAGTCTCACTTCAGTGCCTGGTAAAGTTATGGAGAAGATTATTCTGGGAGGTATTGAAAAAAACCTAAAAGACAATGCAGTCATCAGTCAGAGCCAGCAGAGCTTCATGAGTGGAAGGTCCTGATTTCCTTTAATGACAAAGTACCCACCTTATGGGTTCTCTTGATAGAGGGAAGCCAGTGGATGCTCTCTTTTTGGATTTCAGAAAATCTTTTAATAGCGTCTCTCCCACTACCCTTATGGATAAAATGTGCAGTACACAGCTGGATAAACACATGGGGTGGGTGAACAACTGGCTCATGGACTCAGTGATATTTGTGGGTCCTTTCCAACTCAGTTTATTCTGTGATTATTTTCATCATCCTGTTTGTTCATCCAGCTTTATTGCAATATTTGCAATTCTATCTGGAGTCAAGCTTTAGAAACACATTGAAAAAGAGTGTTTCTCTGACAAATACAGCTCAAGTTTTAGGTCAGTCTCTGACAGGATTCAAATTAGCTTTGAAGCTTTCCCTGAAGTGAACCCCCATGGTTTACTTAGTTTCCAGAAATGTCTAAAACAATTTCTACTTTTTGGAAATCATGTTCTCCTTTCTTAGGTTTCTATAACAAACTTTTTAAGAAAGTGGGATAGACTTCCCACCTGTTCAGATTCTGACCAGAAGAGGGTTAATTTTTGCATTAGCCAGGAAGAAGCATGGCTAGTGCATGGCTAGAAGCATGGCTAGAGGAAGGTGGAGATTATTCCATACCACTTCATGTCATTGCTTGGGGCAGAGTAAGGGGACTCTCTTCCGGGGAAAAGGGGTTTCTTCAGGTCAAGAAAACATGGAGGGGGAGCTGACTGGCCCTGCTGATTGTCATGGGCTCTGCAGTGAGCATTTTTACATGTGAATCACTCTCCTTTACACTTATGTTATTAATATTGTTGCTGTTACTGTAAATTTTTCTTATCTCATTGCTATTTCCAGTAAATTTTTCTTATCTCAACATCTCAACTTTTCAACTCTTATCTTTGCCTTTTGTGCCTCCAATTGAAGTGGGGAAGTGGGGGAGTGGGGAAGGAGTGGATTTTTTTTTTTTATTTTTTTTTGGTGGGAGTAGTAAATTAGAGATTATAAATCCTAAACAACATCACCTGAAAACCACAATGATAAAGCAACAGAAATAGCTTTTTTTGGATCATGAGATATAGACAGTGGGATCTCCTTCCAGCTGACAACCTCAGAAGGCTAACAATAGCCTTGAAAATACAGTGAGAATTTGGGGTGCTCAGACAGTCTATCAGAAGTTTCCTTTTCACAAAGAAAGTAGTAGTGGAAGTTACTATTTGTTGCACTTTGTTATATTAAATTTCTACTCTATACTGTAATCAAAGAAATGGGACATTACGTCCCTCACTCATTGCCTTCATATTACCAGAATCTATTTTATGGTAGTTTGGTTCTAATCTCTGCCTAGTTTTATCCCTGTCTCTGGACACTCACTGCTAAAGACTGAGCAAAGCATGAAACCACCAGTTGATTCATGACAATGTACTTAAAGGACCAGTTGTTCAACTACAATATATATGGCCAACTTTTGTTCTTCAGCCTGAGAAAAGTTTAAAGTCATCTGGGGAACCTTATAGTAAAAAAAACCTCTCTCCTGTGCTTTGGGAATACTGGCTGTCTTTATTTATGTATGCACACAGCAGGCTAAAACAGGAGCACAGCTATCAACACTGGCTCTGAAGACTGGTGAGAGATCATATTCTACTTCTGTTATTTGTTTGCAGAACCTTTTACGTATAAATCTGTGATGGCATTTCTACCTGAATCTCTGAGTTTGCAGAGTAAGGGGCTCACAGATTTTCCTATTTCTCACTACAAGTGAAAAATCCTTCTATAGGCAGTTGCAATGTGCCTTATTGACTTGAAAAGTGTCTCTTGCATCTGTTTCAGGCTTTCAAATAAATACATATTTGGCTGCCTTAAAAATATTCATTAGACTTATGACAGTATATAACTTAAAATAATATATATAAGTTTTTCTAAGAACAGATTGTTATTTAACCACCAGGACTGCTCTTTTCTATAGCTGTTTCTAAATATATTTATTAATAATGGTGCAATTACCTAACAGATTAAACTGGCTCATGCTCAGCCACTCTTGAACTTCATGTAAATATAACTTAGATCATAGAATATGCTTGTTAAAACTTCATTCTTGACATGATTCTGAATATAAGCAGCTACACATCTGCTAAGACCCTTTTTTTCAGTAGAGTTTGGCAAATTTTGCCTCTTCCTCCCCCTTGTTATGTCAAATACAATTATACCCTATTATGGACTAATACATTGTTTAATTAGGTATATTAAATTGGGGGTAACAGACACCGAAGAAGTATGAACTACTACAGTGAAAAAGAGGTAGCTCTAAAAGGCTTAAGCACCCTATCTTTTCACCTTTGATGACGAGGTTTCAGTTTCTTGCTTTGATCACCAGCAAAAACAAGTCTGGTGGTCAGAGATGAGTCTGTCAGAAAATCCACATCACTCTGGCGGTTTCTGCTCTACAAAGACCTAGAGCTTGAGTAGCAGCAGGGGCAGTCCTTGAAACTGTTTTGGGTGCGAAAGTTAAAATTGGTTTAGTCTGTATTAGGCTTCAGCAGGAAGAAAATGTCTTCCAACTACAAAGTGCTGAGAGCCCTTAAATTTTTTAATTCTTCCTTATGATTGATCTGATAATTTTCCAGCCACTAGAATTTCTGGAAAAAAAAAATAAAAAAAAAAAAATAAAAGTATGTCAAAACTGAAGGAAACACCAAAGACTTTTGTTTGTGGACTGGTTAAAAATCAGTCTTCACTGTATTCAAATTGTCACTGTAATCTTAAGTTTAGCTGCGCATTCTCCCATCACCCCACAAAAAAAAAAAAAAAAAAAAAAAAAAAAAAAAAAAAAAAAAAAAAGATTGTTCTTCTCCATTTGCAATTAATCAGCTCTGTAAGGTGCTTCATTTGGTGCATTCACACTGTTTAAATAAATCTGTAAACACTAACCTTGCCATGTTCAGGGGTCAAGTGTAGATATGAATCTTTATAATACAGGGAGTAAAATACTTCAAGGTGTATCCACAAAGGATTTCATATGGAAAATCAGAATTTACTTTCTCAGTGAATAGTGTAACCAGTGGAAGTGAGCACTGTGGCACGTTTTAAGATCTCCTTAACCTGTCTGTGCAAATTGCATGAATCATGGCAATAAAGTCTCTCTATTCAACATGCTGAAGCTGAAGAGCACTGACCAGCTTTTGACCTCCCACTCTGGGCCCCAACTGACCCTAACTCAGAAGTTCAGGCGGTCAATAGCAGGTCACTGGGGGTATCTGCAGTCTTGCTTAATTTCAGTTTGATTGCAAGGTTAAATATAAGATGCACAGGTAGCCTTTGCTGCCTTAAGTCTTCCTGACCACCACAGAACAAGGCTCTTATGAAGTCCCCAAAGATGAGGAGAGTGCATGGGGAGGTAGGGGAGGGAAAAAAAAATAATAACCAAAGTTGCTTTTTGCTAGCCATCTCCAGTTTGGCATAGACCAAGTCGGTCATTTATCAGTATAATGGATCTACAGACAGCCCTAAACAATTGTCAAACATTCTTTTAAAAGCCATTAGTTTTTCAACTAATATATATCTAGTTTGAGCATTTGTTGAACCCTTCACTTGTCACTGAAAAGGGCCTGTTAAACTAAACAGAGGCCTGATCAGTTTTCAGTGAGCTTTGAGCCTCAGAGTTCACCTGGGTCACATGAAAGATTTATGATAGCCTGGCACCAGCATCTGGTTGGAGCCATGATTTCGGCAGCGAGTTGAGCCTCCCCCCACATGCCAGGTCCTGAAAGGCTGCCCTGCCGTTCCCAGTGGCTGCCAGAGAGGCAGCAATATTGATGACCTGTACAGATACCAAAGTGGACATCAATAAAAGGAGATGGATGTAAACCCTCAGAGTGACATGCCTCACTGCTGGGCTGGCTTGAGAGCAGGGGAAACAGGTTAAAAAAACACAGGAAAGTTATTTATACAAGCTTCAAGGACAAGGAGTTTGTCACTACTTGCTTGAGAATTTAGTCTTAACATGTTCTTTCTTCTGGTTTCCATCACTCTTCAGCTTTACATTTACATAGACTGGGAAAAATATTTGTTTTTGCAATAAACACCTCTTAGGTTAAAAATAAACTAAAGAAACCAACAAGGAAACAATTCTCAAAACTTCTTTCAATTTTATGCTCGAAGTGTTTACTTGCCCTCTGGAACATTTTCTGCATTCTTATTTATTATGTCAATGAGAGCTAAATCTAAAATGTGATTTGTATACTTGGAAGTATCATGTATTCATCCATACAAGAAGAAATGGCAGATGTGTACAAAGAACTGCTCTGCTCTCCACACAGAGCATTCAAACATCTTACTTTCCCTAAAGTGATACTCTAAGGTGCAGCAGCTGAGAGATAGAAAAAGATGAAAGCCAAAACTGTACCCTTAATATGATGTGTTTTAGAGTCATTGTTAAGCATGACCTAGCAACTGAGGAGATTGCAAAATCTTTTTTTAAACTGAATTTCCACTTGTGCCAAAAATTTCCTGAACACCCCTGTTCTGTCTTTCTACCAGCAAAGTTCAAATATTTAATAGCCTAGTAACAAAAAGGTAGGTTTCTATTCATCACATGCTTATACCGTCAATGGGAGATATCGCGCCATAACTAGTATTTGATAGATTTTTTTTCCCCTGGAGTCTGTGTGTGATAGGTAGAAACCAGTGCACTGTGGAAAATAGAATTTAATATTACCAGTGATCTTCTGAAGGTGATACAGCAGATTATATCAGAAGCAAAAAGCTATGGAAGAAGGGAACTGTTGTGCGAGGACTCAGCCCCCTTAAGTCACTCGATAGTGTACTAACTGTGTGATGACTCTTTTTCTCCCTGTCCTCATGTCTGCTGACTGAAACACATAGATTTCCTACTAGCAGGCATGAAGGCCAAGGAAAGGCTTGAACTTTGTTTGGCTCAGAGAAACAAAAACTGAGTAGCTTACAAAGGACTTCATATTAGCTGAAGATATAAAAATTTTTAAGGAATTTTTGAAGGACCTCATGTAGCAAAAGATGCAATATCTTTTTAACCAATGCACTGATGCAAATCACTACTTTTTTCTAGGTTGTTTACTTTACTGATAAACCACAGCTGGACTAATTTCACAGAATCACAGAATCACAGAATCACAGAATCACAGAATCACAGAATCACAGAATGTGTAGGTTAGAAGAGACCTTCAAGATCATCGAGTCCAACCTAGCCCTTACACCTCAACTAGAACATGGTATCAAGTGCCACGTCCAGTTTCCTTTTAAACACATCCAGGGATGGTGATTCCACCACCTCCCCGGGCAGACTATTCCAGAATTTAATCACTCTTTCTGTGAAAAACTTCTTCCTAATATCCAACCTATATTTCCCTTGACACAGCTTGAGATTGTGTCCTCTCGTTCTGTCAGATGCTGACTCGAGAAAGAGACCAACCCCCAGCTGTCTACAACTACCCTTCAGGAAGTTGTAGAGAGTGATAAGGTCACCTCTGAGTCTCCTTTTCTCCAGGCTAAACAACCCCAGATACCTCAGTCGTTCCTCATATGGCTTGTTTGCCAAGTCCTTCACCAACTTTGTAGCCCTGCTCTGGACACGTTCAAGCATCTCAACATCTTTCCTAAACTGAGGGGACCAGAACTGGACACAATACTCAAAGTGTGGCCTTACCAGTGCCCAGTACAGGGGAAGAATGACCTCCCTGCTTCTGCTGGCCACACCATTCCTGATACAGGCCAAGATGCCATTGGCCCTCTTGGCCACCTGGGCACACTGTTGGCTCATGTTCAGCCAGCTGCTGATCAGAACCCCCAGGTCCCTTTCCTCCTGGGCACTGTCCAGCCACACTGTCCCCAGCCTATAACACTGCAGGGGTTTATTGTGGCCAAAGTGAAGGACTTGACACTTGGACTCATTAAGCTTCATTTTTTTGGACTCTGTCCATTGACCCAACTGTTCCAGATCTCTCTGCAAAGCCATCCTGTCTTCCAAGCGGTCGACACACGCTCCCAGCTTAGTGTCATCTGCAAATTTACTAATGAAAGATTCGATACCCTCATCCATGTCATCAGTGAAAATATTGAACAGAGCTGGCCCCAGCAAAGACCCCTGAGGAACACCACTGGTGACAGGCTGCCAGCTGGATATAGCACCATTCACCACAACTCCCTGGGCCCGGACATCCAGCCAGTTCCTAACCAAGCCAAGAGTGCTCCTGTCCAAGCCCCGGGCTGCCAGCTTTTCCAGGAATATACTGTGGGAGACAGTGTCAAAAGCCTTGCTGAAGTCCAAATAGACAGCATCCACAGCCTTTCTTGCATCCACCAGGTGGGTTACTTGGTCATAAAAGGAGACCAGGTTGGTCAACCATGACCTACCTCTCCTAAACCCGTGCTGGCTGGGCCTGAGACCCTGGCCATCCTGTAGGTGCTGCATGATGACACTCAGCATAAACTGTTCCATTATCTTGCCAGGTACTGAGGTCAGACTGACTGGTCTATAATTACTGGGATCCTCCTTCCCATGCTATTTGTGAATGGATGTCACACTGGCCAGTTTTCAATCTTCTGGGACCTCACCAGTGAGCCAGGACTGATTGTAAATGATGGAGAGTGGCTTTACAAGCTCATCTGCCAGCTCCCTCATAACCCTGGGATGGATTCCATCCGGGCCCATAGATTTATGAGTGTCCAAGCGTCTCAGCAGTTCTCTGATTTCTTCCTCTTGGATAATGGGGGGATCATTCTGTTCCCTGACACCATCTACCAGCCCAGGAGGACAGTTGTCCTGTAGGCAAGTTGTCTTCCCACTGAAAATTGAGGCAAAGAAGGCATTAAGCACTTCTGCCTTCTCCTCGTCAGCAGTTACTGAGTTCCCTTCCTTATCCAATAGAGAGCAAAGGTTGGCCTTACCTTTCCTTTTACCATTAATGTATTTATAGAAACACTTTTTATTGTCCTTTACAGAAGTCGCCATTTTTAGTTCAAATTGAGCTTTGGCCTCCCTAATTTTTTTCCTACATTCTCTAGCAGCCCCCTTAAATTCTTCTCAAGGGACCTGGCCCTCCTTCCAAAAATGATACATCCTCTTTTTATATCTGAGTTCATCCAAAATTTTCAACCAAGCTCCTCCTGAGAACACATTGTCTTCACTCCTACTTCTTGAGAGAAAAACATTTTATTTCCAGAGTATCCATTGACCTAAAATTTTAGAGGTTTTGTTTGCCAATGTGCACAATTGAGTTTGTCTGGAGGGCTGCAATAATAACTGTGATCATTAAACTCTTAAGGCTTTTTCATCTTCAACAGCCTGATATATAGATGGTAACTCTGTAATTTGGTGATTCTTCATATCCTAGCCTGCTTCTACAAATGTCTGTGTGGTGTTAGAGAGCATCTTGCTTTTTTGAGAAAGTTTATTGCATTTCTCTTGATGAAGTATTAATACTGTGAACAATTCAAAACTCCTGATAGGCTTGTTGCTGCTTCAGGAACCCCAGACTTTTTTTAAGGCCCAGCCAAAATTTACGAACTCTACAACACCTCACTGACAGTTTACAAGTTCCACAAGATCACACACGGGTTTGCCAAACCCTCAGGCATCTGAGAGGTTTTACAGCCTCATAGGAATTCCTGCTGTTTTACAAACCTTGCAGGAAGACTTGTGTGGATATATAAATGTATTCAGTAGTTCTTCAGGATTTTATAAAATCATCAGAGCTTCTATTCTTTGCACATCCATTCCCTCACCTTAGGATTCACAACTGTAACATACAAAGCAAATAATTTTTACCCTGACACTTAATGCTTAGATCACCAAAAAGTCCTTTTTCTCGCACAGCTGTTAAATACCTACATTCAGTTAATACTGCTATGAAAGATCCTAAAACTCCAAATTTTCACCATTCTTGAGTGACTCAGATTACAATAAAAAAATCAGTAAAGAGTGCATATAGTGGAAAATTTATTGCCAAGAACTATACCAATTTACAACAAAATTCTGAATCAGATCAAAGTGCCAGTTTTCATGTACAAAAGTTAAAAGAAATCTGTAAGGGAATGAAGATTAAATCATTCCACTGTGAGACATTTATAAAAAATGGTTATAAATCCTCTGTGAAAGAATTTTTATTTGAACATTACCTGATTCATTTTAAATTCCCATTAGTTTTAATTTTCTTACCCAATGAAATAAAAAGACCTCATAAGAAATTGCATATATTTGTCTGCATAATTTAGAAATGTATAACTGTAAAGCTAAGCTCACAGAGGAAATATATTAAAATGTTCATTGAGGAAAATTTTACAATGATCAGCTTTTGAAGGTAGGACTGTGCTTTCTAGTTAGCATTAATTTTAATAGGAATCGCTTGTTGCTAGGCACAGTAACAAAGCTCTTATAGTTACTAATAAAAAATTTATGCTCAAATAATACCTTTTTTCAATCAAAACATATTCACCAAGACTGTGAACAGAAACAATACCAAATTGGGAAGAATCTCATTATTTTCAGCTTAAGATTCACTAGAGTAGAGGTCAAGACTAACCCCAGCATTTCTTTACTCTCTTTAAAAATAATGCTGATTCTCATTGCTCATCAATTGCTGCTACATCATGATATGGAAAACATATTAATTTTGGAACAACCAGATTTTTTGTTAAGTTTAATACCAAAAGCAGTGTAACTTTTCAGACGTTTGTAACCTCTCATCTAGAGACAGACAATTTATAAAACATTACCAATGAACACAAACACAGAGTACACACATGCATTTCCCTGATGAGATTAGGAGTTAACATCTCCAAAGGAGGCATATGGTGTGTGTTAATGGGATATCACTCCCCACATATATGTTTCTAATGTATGTGAAAATGCTGCCTCAGGACTCTTTCGTTTATCTGTAAGTTACTGATAGTGTACTGAACAAAGATTGCAGTGCCATGAGGTTTTTATCATTATTATACATAGTTTGATTAAGCATGAATATATCATTATATTTTGGGGGAGTGGATGTAGTGGAGGCAGCACTGAGTTTTTCATCACTAAGTCTTTGCAATCTGGCCACTCACCTTTTGCAACTGTCACTAAGCAAACAGTGAGAAAAGTGGACAAAATTAGGACTTTGGAATGCATTTTTTTCCTTTCTTACTCTTGCTTATCTATTACTGCATGTAACCTATCAGCTGAAGAGAGAAATTACAGATGACAGGTACAATTCAAATCCAGGAAAGGCATATATATTTTCTTCTGCAAACTGGATGGGTTCTTTCCTGGTTCTCATTACAATGCATGATATCTTTCCATCATTGGCTTCTATGATTTCACACTGCTCTGTGACTCTTACTAAAATATAGAATCTTAAGGGTCAGTTAATGATGACCCAAGCAGCCATATGACTTCTAGGACAAGTTAATTTTTATGAGTTTTAGACAAAGAAGAAAAATAAACTCTGGTAACACATTACTGTAGTTCTGTACCGTAGCATCTCTTTTTGTAGTTACGTCCCTTGGGATCTCTATAAATTCTGACAATTAAGAAATTTTGGCAGATTCCAGAAAGAAACGAACTATGCAAATTTATTTGTGGGGTTGTTTTCTTTATATCCTCTGATGTGTAATATTTCTTTTTCCCCCTATTCTACTTCTTCCTAGGCACTGTGGCAATGTTTGTGGAGACTAAACTTTTTTATTATTTGGAATTCTATTTTATTTTTAGTTAATAATTTCTTTAAGGCTACACACAGAGGAAACTCACAATGAAGATAACCCACAAGATAAGATTTCTAATCTTTATTGAAAGAAAGTTGGGGTTTTCTAAGGGGATGGAGAGTTTGGTATTATTGGGCTGGAGATGTTCTGAAAATTGAGATCAAAAACTATAATATACATACAGTGTTTTAAATATTGCAATAGTGCTTCTCATTATTTTCTGGGAGTGCAAAAGCTTTGTGACTTATGATATTGTTACCTGGTCCTTTAGATTTTTGTCCTTAAGCTCTTCTCACCAGCAATTGTGTTTCTTCTTTATACTTCGGTGCCTAGCACACTGGGATTGACATGATTTGGGGCTCTATCAGCTGCCTACATTTACAAATGAAATAAAAAGAACTGAAAGCAAAACAGAGTCTCTTTAACATTTTTCACTCATTGAGTGAGGGGATTTAGAAGAGAACCAAAACATTAATTCCTCTGCTTTCTAGCTGCTGCACTGGGATAGTGGATAGGAAAAGAATAAAGTCTCTTTCATTTAAATAACTATTTTTGTGCATGGTTGTACTTCATTGCAGTATGCAAATACCCTAGTATACTAGCACATGGGCAATTGTCCTGCTGCAAAAGCTGTATATCTGTTCCTTACTACCCAGCATAGGTGAGGGAAACAAAATAAAACAAAACAGCAAGACAAAAACAGAAACAAAAATGAAAGTAACTATAAAAAAGAAAAAAAAAAAAAAAGGAGGAAAGGAAAAGAAAAACACTTGTAAATTTTTTCAGAGGCTTCAGTTAACTCTGCCAGATGGATTCTAGCCTTTCAACTCTGTTAAAATCATCTAATATGACTGGTATATGGGCTGTGGCCACAAAATGAGGCACTGCTGATTACTTCCAAGGTATACTGAAGTGTTCATTATGGAGATTCTTAAAACTTCAGGTTTGGTTTAGGAAAAGAAATAATTTTTCTAGTACTGTAACTAGCCACACTAATTAGCCACTAGTTCACCTTTCTGTTGAATGGCTAAGTCCATTGGTCACTTCTCTTTCTCTCTTTCAGTGAATTTCACAATAGGTACTGAAACACGGAGAGGACACCAGGTACCACACAGTTCAGCTGATAAAATTAAGTGTTGGTGTTTGCCAAGTAAAATCTCTAAACCATTGGCCATCATCAAGACACAGACAGTGCAGCTGTGATGATCATGAATCAGCTGCAAAGGTCCCATTTCACCTGAAACAACAAGGCAGATTTCCTTTCATGTACCCTTATTTTAAAGTAAATCCTTTTCAAGGGGGCAGTGACAACTCTAATGGAAAATTTACAATCTAGCGAGCTTCTGGATTTAGTCACAGTGAGTCTGTAGACCCAGAAGATTCAGAGAAAACAGTAGTAATTTGTTTATTGCTCTCTCTCAGTTTCTCAATTATGATTGATCTCCATTTGGCAGTGTAGTGCTATTAATTGTTTGAAAAATAATAAAATTACTTAATCTTATAGGCTTCTTCTATCTTAAGGCTTGACTTTATAATTCTGTGTGTTAATGCTGTGTCAATCTCTCTGAGGCATGTGGAGTAAGTGGAGTGTATAGTTGCATGCTATAATTTAACAAATAGTTCATTTATAAACAGTAAACCTGGGCAGTCTGCTAA
Organism: Chamaea fasciata; assembly: GCF_029207755.1. Classification (NCBI taxonomy): domain Eukaryota; kingdom Metazoa; phylum Chordata; class Aves; order Passeriformes; family Sylviidae; genus Chamaea; species Chamaea fasciata. The sequence goes on from NW_027094089.1 coordinate 35,602,305, forward strand.
GCATCTGACAAAACATTGTCACTTGATGGTATCTGGCTTGATGCCACTGATAGGCAGCAGAAGATTAACAGTCAATAAGAGAAGATCATTAGAACTGATTCAGATAGTGTGTCTTGGAATAAAGAAGTCAGTGATAGCAGGAAAATCAGTGTCCTCAAGTACAATAATAGCTAAGTGATAGTCTTCAACATTAGCAAGGGATACTTGACAAAAGGGACTGTAGCTTCATAAAGAGTGGTGTTACCTATTGACTACTTAAAAAGAAAGATATCAAAAAGAGAAAGACTGTGGGGGAAAAAAGAAGAGGGTGATAGTAGACACTGGATTTCTTTTCTGGAAAGTAATAAAAGTTCCATGTTTTATCCTTATTTTTTTGGAAGGCAACTGAGAGAGAAGAGACAATCTGCATGCTCTGGCAGCACCTTACTCTATTCCTCAGTGTCCATAAATGTGTTCCTGGGGTACTGTCAAACATTAATGCAGGTCCTGTGGCTGACTGTTTTGCATAGGTTAGGATATGGGTGGAGAAAATGAGAGAGAAACCACAGAACAGCATTGCTGAAGTCAAACAGAAACAGCAAAAAAGATGAGCAGATGGGCAGACAGCTCAAGTGGACCAACAGCTTAATGCTTGTGTCTCAAAAAAATTGGTCTGGCTTTCATGACTATTTTCCTATTGCAAGACCTTAAGTCAGCTGGCACAGAAGCATGGATACTTAGCTTCCAACAATTTCAGTTGGGGATATGAATATACATATCCAGAGCAAGAGTATAATCTTATGTCACAAGAATATCTGAACTGAAATAAATTGCAGTGAAATTTGCACTAAGAAGGAATTCCAATAGGCAATATCTTCTCTTAAGACTGCTTCAAAGTATCCTCAAGATTTCTAGTACAATTATATCCAGACTTAGTAAAATGCCAACTCCACTTGGCAACTGACTTTTTTTTTTTATTCATAGTCCCTGGAGTGGTAGCTTAAGACATCCCTTGGAATATTTCATCTGTCTGAAACACTTTCAGATGTTCATAGGACTAAATTAAACTGAAATTACTCTTTCTCTATAATCCACAGTAGAGCTCTTAGATAATCCCTAAAATAATTCTGTATAAAAATATGGCATCAAACAAGCTTTCAGCATCTGCTTATTAAACTGTATAAAGTTAGTACGTAATATATTTCTAATGCTCTCAATTGTTTTCCTCAGATTTATTCAAATTCTATGCTCATAAGAATGAGTCCTAAATTCATGATATTTCTGAGAAAAATAATATGTTTAAAATCTCAAGTGAAAGCCTTAGATCAGGAAGTAAACTGAGTATCTGCGGTGTAGTAATGGCTGAGAAACTCTTTGAAATATCGTGGATATGTGAGAATGAATTTTCCTTAATTTATGCTTATAAATTAGAATTTGAAATAATATCATCTGAATAGAGATGCGTCACTTAAAGGCACCACATTCACCAAGATTTCAAATTCAATTCTAGTTAAAGTGGGAAACAAACAAAAAACCTCAAATCTTCTGCCCACCAAAATCCACATTTGTTTTGGTTTTATTCGCTACCATGTACTAAGTAACAGCAAAATACACTTTGTGTTGTTGGCAAGCTGTCTTCTCTTTACACTGTCACCCAAAATACAATGTATTTCTATTTTGTGCTACCTCCGAAATTAGAACTAAACCTGTTACTCATGGTCCAAATTAGTGCCTCCAGGTGGTTCTATGTTCCTGTGCTTACAGTCACTGTGAATTGATCCCTCTCTCTAAAGTGGTTCTCAGCAGAGCCCTGTTTGGGCACAGACATCACATCAAACTCCCGTTCAGATGCTCACAGTGCTCAATCACTGTGCTACTGCTGCTATGGAAGGTATCACTACCAGTGACGGGCTATAAGTAACTTGTAGCATTTCTTTGGTCTTATGGTTCACATAGGACTCAAGCACTTTCAGTTCCATTTCTAATTTGTTTTAATAATTCTAAATAAAATATAGCCATTATCAGCTGTGCACCAACAAACAAATAATATTGAAATGGGATTCTGACAAAATAATTTAGTTCTTGACTGCTACATTTTCTCTTACACTGAATTTATTTGATTCATATTCTGAAATGTAAGAAAACTGAAGCACTAATAAGGTTAATGGTGTTAGATAATTGCATCAGAGACCTGCAACAACAAAAATCATAACAAATTCCTGTTATTCATACAGTATGAATGCTTCCTAAACCAACTTGGATGCTTCCTTTTCCCTGATAGAGCTTTTTGTTTCATCTATTAAATAATGCTTAAAACCTACAGCTTCAGTAAATCAGTAAAGAGGATCATTACTTGTGTTTTAGATTCTGAATCAAGAGTTTCATTCAATTTTCTAAGTGGAATAATGTATATAGATGAGGATGTCAAATTGCAAATAACCAGTATTAGAATGGCATTCACAGTGCTTATGTGGAATCGCAGTGTTCTGTAAGTAATCAACATTATTGACTTAATGCAGGTATTTAAAATGATGAAAAATACTAAGAGATTAAATTGATTGGAAAAGTAGAGATACACGTATCTCTGTTAAAAAACTGAATGAAATTAGAGTAAAACAATGCAATGATATTTTGTAATTCAAAAATATCTATTCATAGATATATGCATAGTATGGATAGTGCCAGTATTATTGATTTAAATTGCCAGAGGGACAAAAGAAAGTATACTGACTTTGATTTGAATGGCTATGCTGGGATTCATTATCAGTATGTTACAATACAACTTGTTGACTATATCACACCTCTGCAAAACTTTTTTCATTAGTAGTTAATGGCCATCAAGCCTTTCTTTTCATGATTTTGATTGCTATTTTTTTTAATTCCTTCTATAATCACCCTTGTCGCACCATAAATCTCTCCAGAGATAATGAGAAAATTCAAAAAATTCATTGCTATATCCAAATACTGTAGACCTGTGTTTGTCAGTAGGAGTAACTACTGTAATTACATTAACGTGTAATGCTTTGTGATTTCTCTCATTTCAGTTTGAACAGCCAAGGTTGCCATGGTGAAGTGCCTCTCAGTGCCTCTTTTTCATAGTGGACCCAGATTTAACGTTTTTCAGTAACCCAGAAATATATACAGCCTCAGTTCAGAACTGGAGTTATATTCATAAGAGTCCATCAGATGTTCCAAAAGAAAACTTAGAAAGATACTGCTGCTTGTAAAGACTTCATTTAATATTTGCGGCTAACAGTAAATATGATCCCAGGATTTTTCTGCTGTTTGTCATTCACTAAATTCTCTGTATCTAACACAAATGATGTTCAATATCACCAGTGGTGATATTCTTGTCCACATTAAAAAGCTCCTTAATGCCACTGGTTTTGTTCTTGATTTCATTAAAACTCTTTCCTGTCTAAAATGTTAATTGCAAGAGTTTATCATGATCTTGCCCTGAGCACACATAGACTGCCTGCACAGGAACTCTTTTACAAGCATTTTCACTGCAAATCACCTTGGGTTGATATCAAGTCAGAACTCACAATCACCATATCTGTCCTACCTGCGTGACAAGACCTGGAGGAAAACCCAACCTCCCATGGCTGATCTGGAGCAGAAATGGGTGAACAACTTTGTGTGGTGATGCCATGTCTGGGTTTAGGATAAAAATAGATGATGCTTATGTTCCCTGGAGATCTGCTCTAATATTTTTTGTAGAAGTGAGTTATTAAACTACACAGTCCTCAGCAGACACAGTGACAGGTTGATCCAGGATAAGTGCTGCCCTTCTGAACTGGTGTGCAGGATTTCTGCTGCCTTTCACCCTGTAGGCCACCAGATTTGTCATGGATAAAGTTTTATCTATCTACCTGTAAATGGATGTAGTTTGGAAAGCAGCATGGGATTTCATGGGGTGAAAAGTTCTGTCTAATGGCCCAGTCCTGTTCCTGAAAGTCGTACTAATGGTAACTAGTAATAAGTCAATGCCTCCCTCTGGTTTTGGAAGCCTTAGTGTAAATTTTGCCTGAGCAGAAACTACGACACTAGGCCTTTGTGCAGATTTGTCTAAGATCACTCTATTTTTGTCCATATATGCCTGAATATGGGTGTGTTGAAATACACATGTTAATTACGAATTCCTCTAAGTCTTGCAAATGACTCCATGATCAGCTAAGCATTTGAAAGCTGTGATGTGTGAAATCACAGAATCACAAAATCAGAAAGCATTCTGTGTTTGAAGGGACCTACTAGGACCATTGAGTCCATTTCTGTCCCTTCACAGAACAACTACAATTACATCATGTGCCTGAGAGTTTTGTCCAAGCACTTCTTAAACTCTGTCAGGCTTGGTGCTGTGACCACTTCTCTGAGGACCCTGTTCCAGTGCCCAACCACCCTCTGGGAGCAGAGCATTCTCCTGATACCGAACCTAAACCTTCCCCGATACAACTTCAGGACATTTCCTCTGCTCCTGCCACTGGTCACCACAGAGAAGAGATCAGTGTCTGCTCCTCCTCTTCTGCTCTCAAGGAAGTTCCAGACTGTGATGAGGTCTCCACCTCAGTCTCCTGTTCACCAGGCTGAAGAGACAAAATTACCTCAGTCACTCATACATCTGCCCCTCAAGAACCTTCATCATCTTTGTCTCCCTTCTGTGAGTGCTCTTTAATAGCTTTATATCTTTCTTATATTGTGTTTCCCAAAACTGCCCCCAGTACTGAGGTGAGGCTGCCCCAGCTCAGAGCAGAGTGGGACAATCCCCTCCCTTGCCTGGCTGGCAATGCTGGGCGTGATGTCCCCAGGACACGCTTGGCCCTCCTGACTGCCAGGGCACTGCTGGCTCATGTCCAACTTGCCACTGACCAGCACACCCATGTCCCTTTCCATGGTGCTGCTTTCCAGTGTCTCATTCCTCAGTCTGTCCATACCTGCAGGGTTGCTCCATCCCAGGTGCAGAATCTGTTGCTTTCCCTTTTTGAACTTCATATGGTTGGTGATTGCTCAGCACTCTAATTTGCTGAGGTCTCTCTGCCTTTGAAGGAGACATCAGCTTATCCCAGTTGCAAACTTATTTGGTATACCTTCCACTCTTGCATCCAAGTAATTTATGAAGATGTTGAAGAGCACAGGGTTGAGATGGAGCCCTGTGGAACCCCATTGGTGACAGGGCAGCAGTCTGATGTCACTCCACTCACTTTAACCCTTTGTACCTGACCCGTGAGCCAGTTGCTCATCCATCCCATGGTGTGTTTATCCAGGTGTGTGCTGCGCATCTTGTCCAGAAGGATACTGCAAGAGATATAATCAAAAGCTGTACTGAATTCCAAAAGGATTACATGACCTGGCTTCTTTTATCAACTGGTGAGTGTCATGGGTTTGCCGCATGCAGCCACTCTCTCTCTCCCCCATATGGGGGTCTGGGGAGAGAATAGGAAGAGTAAAAGCCAGATGCATGAATTGAGATAAAGACGGTTTAATAGGGAAAGCAAAAGCCACACACACAAAACAAAGCAAAACAGGGAATTAATCCACGTCTTCCCATGACAGGCAGACGTTCAGCCATCTCCAGGAGAGCAGGGCCCCCATCCCACATTACTGTTACGTGGGGAAAAAAAAACCTTACTACAGACATACCCGTTTTCTTTCTTCCCCATACTTTATATACTGAGCCTGATGCCACATGGTCTGGAATACCCCTTTAGGTCAGTTTGGGTCACCTGTCCTGACTGTGTCTCCTCCTACCTTCCCATGCACTCCCAATTTCCTCACCAGTGTGGCAGTATGAGCAGCAGAAAGACTCTGTGTAAGCCCTGCTCAGCAACAAAATCTCTATATTATCAACTGCCTGTTCAGCAAAAATCCAAAATATAGCCCATACCAGCCACTGTGACAAAAATTAAGTCTACTCCAGCTGTAACCACACCGTGGGTTACTTTGTTATTAAAGAAAATAAGCTTTGACATGTAGGACCTTTCCCTCATGAAGTCGGCTGTGACCAACTGCTCTGTTTTCTGTCCTTCAGGTGTTTTTCTACATGTCTCAGAATACCTTCTTCATAACCTTAGCAGGCACTACAGTGAGACTGGCAGGCCTGAACTTGCCAGGGTCATCCTTCTTGCCTATTTTGAAGACTGGGACAATGTTAGCCAGCTTCCAGTCAGCTGGGACCTCTCCAGATTCCCAAGACCATTCCAAAATCATTGACAGGTTTCACAATAACACCGAGTTTTTGAGGATTCTCAGTCATCCCCATCAAGCCTTATAGATTTATAGCAATGCAGCTGGACCAGCAGATCCCTTACAATTTCAGATTTAACTGAGAGCTTATCATTCTCTCAGCCATGTTTCTCCCACTCAGAGCACTGAGACACCCTTAGCCTATTATCAGTTTTGAAGACAGCAAAGAAAGCACTAAACACCTCCACCTTTTCTGTGTCCCCATTTGTGAGGTGAACATCCTTATCCTGCATTACCTTTTGTAATTAGTGTACTCAAAAAGACCTTTTTATTGTCCCCACAGTTCTGGCCCTTCATATCCAATTGATCCATCAGACATCTTGCAATCCATGTAACTTAATTTGGAGTTATAGGGGTGCGGTGTATCTACTTACTGATGAAGGAAAAACTTTTTTAATTCTATGCTGAAGTAATTAAATTATCCTTTTTTCCTCTCACAGGCACAACAGACTATGAAGTTTTATGGACAGCAGTAAGCAGCATGTTGATTAAGTTGCAAGTGCTCAGCTCTCATCTAAATATTGCTCCTAATTATTTCTTTTTAATCACGTTGTCACAAAGGTATATTCTTCAAAACAAAAATCAGGAAAGGCTGTATTATTTTAGCTGTAAAAAAAACCAAACAACAACAACAACAACAACAAAAACCCAAGACATCCCATCCCTACCACCAGATTCAGGACTTCTCTTCACTATTGGAAAAATCTTTCTTTTATATATCAAAAAGTGCCCTTGGGCTTTCTTAATCCCGAAGTTTTGCTGCGGTCATCAGCTGGTGAATGCTGCAGTTGAAAGGAAGAGAAAATGTGACCATCCACTGAGCAGGTCAGTGGCATTGTAGCCCTTTTATAATTGTAGTGGTTTGAAAGGAAAACAAATGAGAGGCTCTACGTCAGAGATACAATTTAATAAGAAAAAAGGAAAGAAAGTAGAATAAAATAGATGCAATAATACAAAAGACCACTGACAGAGTCAGAATACAACCTGAGCGGAGTGATGGAAGCAGTCCAGATGAGGTGGTCTTCCTGAAGCAGTGATCCTGTAGAAAGGTCTGGTAGCTCAGGTCCTCTGGGAATCCAGTGGGTAAGCACCCCTCTGGTGTTCAGTCTCAGCTTATATCCAGGCTGGAATGCTTGGTTCCTCCCTCTGGGCGGAGCATCTCACAATGGGATGGTGAGTCATGTGATAAGGCCTGATGGGCCCATTAACAGGAGGTAGTCCAGGAGGGGGTTATCTGTGAGCTCTGTAGCAAAGGTGCTGATGGGCCCATTAACAGAAGATAAGCCAGAGTGGAGGAGGCAGGGAGCACTGCCTCACCTGGTTTCAACAGTTCATGAAGATGGTGATAGAATATACTTCAACCCAGGACAGTAATCCCATTCCCAAGGAGGTTTGCAGCCTGTACAGGTAATATGGCAGTTCCTAGAATGTCATGGGGCAGCTGTGCTGTCTGCAGCTGCCATCACACCTCTCTCCATACCACTTGCTTTAGGCAGGTTGGCAGACTGCTGCAATTTCCCAGGAAATGTATGTGAGTAAAAGGAAATGCCAATTATCAGCTGATAATTATGCTGATATATATGCTGATCTATGATATGTCATATATCATATGACAGCAGAACCTGAATGGGATTTCATGGGACAAATGAATGACCACTTTTTGTACCCAGGAGCCTCTATCAGCTCAAGCCGTGAAGGTTTTAGAGCTATGAGAATCCCTTAAAGTGGAAAGATGGAGATCCTGCTTTCCCTGTAGTATTAGGTTTATATATCTCTATTCATAATGTTATTCTGGGCATAGTGATGGCCCAGGAAAGGCCAAACCTTGTTTCCTCTGCCACTGCTGGCTATGGCATTTTATCCCTTTCAGCTCAAAGTGTTATTGCATCTATTCAGCTTCTAACTAGGATTGGACAATCTAATTCTTCTCCTCTGGGCTGTACAGATGACATGCTTCATATAACTGCAGCTTTAAGCATATACATCTTTGTAATATATTTGTAACTCATTCTTCACATGAGCTGAGTATCAGCACTTCTGATGTTTCAAGATACATTTGGGTGTTCACCAGGAATCATTTCCCCAGCATGCTGGAAGAGCACTCCATGAACCTCCTGCCGTGTTTCCCCAGTTGAGACCAATGTTGCTGCTGTTACAGAAGAGTTATGCTGCTGTGAACAAGAACGACTCAGTACATAACAGTGGATTTTGCTTGTCTTCCAAGTTCTGTTCCCAGATTGTCATGTAGCTAAAAAACACCCTCAGTCTGGTTTTCTGGCTCCTCAGTTGGGTTTGCATCTAGTCCTTAACAGGAAACATTACGCAGGGTTTTATTGCATTAGACCAGGATTAACTGAGAACAGAATTTGTAATTTAATTGGTTTTTCACATGACAAATTTGATTGTGTGTAGGTGTATAAAAGTTTGGTACTAGGACCTAACCCTGTAATGTGATGATGGGTCTGCTGCATGCCAAGCACTCTCCCAAGCATAATACTGGGCTTTCCTCAACAACATGATGTGAAAGGCTAAGGTTTCAGATTTCACTGAATATGGCATGAACTTCATAGAACTTTATAATTCTCATTCAGAATGAATTTATTTTTGCACATTTGTCACTGTTCCTAAGGTTATAAAATTTATTATTGCTATTTATTCTTATATGTTCTCAATATTTTATTTAAATTCACACATAACAAGCCTGTCCATATACAGTTTCACATTCTCTCACTTGAATATTCAAAGCAGTTTTGAGCAGAGTAGAACTTTCAGCTGCTTTATTTCTTTTTTAAAATATAATTTTCCAACGGATTTGCTCAGTATTTTAAAGGATTATAATAAATGAAAATGCTAATGAAAGTCTACTGCATTCCCCTATTAGAAAACCCACATTTTTTCTTGCTGTCACCATAAAATATTTGTAATCCTGAGATATTTTACAAATAATAGTGCAAAAACACGGTAATTTATGACAGATAAAAATGGTTAATAAAAGTTGTTTCCATATTTTTTTTCATAAAAGAAATTGAAATTTCAAGAGATCAAATTAATTTCTTGCAAATTTGTAGTAAGGAGCAGTAGCAATAGTAGGCCAGGTCTTCTAGCATGGAGCTGGGAACCAGACCCTTGCCTTTGCAGATGTCCAACGGTGTCTTTGCAGTCTCAGCCCCAGAGGAATGCCAGAATTAATGTGGAAAAAATTTTATTTCACTGTTCCACCAGCTAGGATTTGGCTCACAGTTCACACCACTTCTCATCATTGATACAACAAAACACATGCTTACAGTATTGAATGCATTGTATTTTAGTGTGATTTTCCTCGACTTAGCTGCTATTTGCAACATTTGCCAAAAGACAGCATTTTTCATCACCATTGAAACAAAGGTTCAGCACTATTTTAAGCACTATTTTACCAGAAACCTCTCTGCAAGGAACAGGTAGCATGGGTAACTTCAGGTTATAGTAGTATCTTCAGGATTAGGAACTTCCAAATTAGCAAACTCTTAAAAATATAATAAAGAAAAAATATATTCCAAGTATAGGTCAATGACTTTACAGGAAGCCATGCAATGGGGTCTAATGTAGTAAAAGCCTGAACTATAAAATATTAGTCAAGCTCTAATATAGCCATTAATTCTCCTTTAACACAGAGCAATTTCACAAACTCATTTTCTAACTGGAATCTAGAGTTAGTAACTGTGCTTTTTATTCATCTCAGTAAATTCCATTTATTACTTTTTTAGCAGTTTCTTAGCATAAATGCATTGAATGTTAATAAATTGGATTAATAGTTTTATATGTGATGTATGTTATATATACATTTAACTGAAGGTGCTTCAACTCATGACAGTCTTTTTTATAATGCACACTTCTTTTTTGAATTGAATTGTTTTCCCCTCCCACTGGAAATATTTTTATTAGATATTTATGATATATGTTTCATAAATAGGGGGCTGTCATGTTTATAGTCTTCTTTAGCTCACTTTACACTGTTTTAGCTAAAGGCAAGCTTAGGGATAAAATATTTTCAGGTGAGCTGGAAGCTAGATAAATAATTAGAACTGATGTACACTTATCCATTTTTTAAATTTGCGTCTGAATAAATTTTCTTGAAACCAATTCAAAACAGGGACTGTTGTTGTGCACTGGCCACGTATTTTACAATGATCCTTTGGAACATTATTAGAATTATAAGAATTGTAACTAGATGTCTAGTTCAATCTCTCTTGAGTTCTTCATGACAGTTCCAGATTTAAGTAAAATCTTGATAAAGACTGAAATTAGGTACATGGTTAAATTAGGTATATACTGCTGGAGAACTTTCAAATGCTATGGCCTTAAAAAGCCAAAGTATGACAGTCAAATCAGTGTGTGATGGTATGAGAGAGCTTTTTCACCTGTAATTTTTGACTAGTCAGGAAATTTTACGTCTGTACTCAAAAATAAATTACTAATTAACTGACATCATAAAGAACCACCTTCATTTATCTTTTGTGTCCTGTACCCTGCTTTGCTACTGACAAAATACGTGATAAGTACAGAAACTGTACAATTGTGCCTCTCTAAGTCTTTTATGGAGCAGCATGGGAATGCCAACACGGCCGTGAGTCTCAGCTCTGGTGAGCAGGGGATGAATAACCCAAGCCTTGTATGTGGCAAAGACAGAGGAAGGGAGGTTCCTATTGCCAGTGCCTCCTGTCAGGCAGAGGAATACAGTAACTCCTGTTTTTGTCAGCTCATACCACTCCCAACAGTGCACACCTTTCCATGAAAGCATGATGCCAGCCTAGACCTAGCCCCTTACAGCATCTCCACAGACTCTGCCCTTGAGGATTCACCTGCTTGCCAAAGGAAGCTCAATTAAGCTGCAAACAGAGGAAAGAGGAATCCAGAAGTGAAAAAAATGAGCACCTGAATTGAGAGATTCCGCTGTGAAACAAGCGAAAACACAAGACAGAGTCCCAAAAAAATATACACACACACATATATATTTTATAAGCATTTGGTGTCATATTTCAAACCATGAGACAAGCAACAAATATAAAACTGGTTCGTGAATTCTGGCATATATTTGAGCTGATCTTTGTCCCTTGTTCTGGCTTCTCCATTTGTGGAAAAGGCTCTTATTCTAACTTCGTGGAATATTTAGCATGTTTAGAAAGACCAGATCTTTCAAAAGGATCCATAGCTGTTAGAAAATTGTTTAATTACATTTCATGCACTTTTCTTGAAACCGTTACAAAAAGCGTAAACAAATGTGGGGAAAAGTTAAAGTGTAGGGTACATAACTTGTATCTCTTCTGTTTTTGCAAGTTTCACTGTTTGACATTGGCCAAGTACCAGGCATGAAAGTTGTTAGCTTACCCTTTCCTGCTACAGCTGGGCAGAGAGGGGAAAAATTAATGAAGGACTCATGAGTGAAGGATTGGGAGGGAAAAATAAAACACTCTAAAGGCAAAACAGGCTAAAATTTAAAGGCATAAAACAAATTTATCATTAACAGAGTCAGAGGAGGATAATGAGAATAAGGATAAAATAAGCCCTTAAAACGCCTTTCCTCCCCCCAGCTCCTCCTTCCTTCCCACTGACAGTGCAGGGAGGCAGGGCATGGGGTTTTCAGTCAGTTTGTCACTCAAGATCTTCCATTCACTCAGGGAGAGGAGCCTTTCCTCTGCTATGCCATGGGGTCCTTCCCACTCAAATAGTCTTGCCAAAATCATTGTGGCATGGGTCACTTGTCCACAGGGTGTAGTCCTTTGAGGATAGGCTGCCCTAGGTTGGAAGCAAGGACTCTCTCACTTTCTGGAAGCAGAGGCCCTTTCTCTCTGTTTGTGTCTTCCACCAGATCACAGCTTTCATTGGTATCTACCCATTCCAGCATGAGCACTTTTCCCATGGACTGTGAGTGGATCTCTGCATCCCCCATGGACTTCGTGCACTAGAGGGGGACAATTTGTTTCACCATAATCCTCACCAGAGCTTGCAGAGGAATCTCAGCTCCCATGCTTGGAGCACTTCCTCCCCCTTTCTTTTCCACAGACCTTGGTGCTTCCATGTTGTTTTTCTCTAAAATGTCTTCACTTCCTACTCTGACTAGAAGAAAAAATGTTTCTTGTAGGTACTGTTGTCAACAAGTTCAAGATCCTGTGGTGCTGAGAAGCCTATCTGGTCTAGGGTCTGTGTCAGGGAGCCACTCATTATGCTTTTGCTGCTGGCCAGGTGGCCCCATCATCTGGGCAGTGGCTGCTGCCGCAGTGTCAGCACTATATAATGGTTCTCTTCATGCAGGGCACCACTAAATGTGCGGAAGGAAAAGCCACCTCCCCTGCCCTTTCTTCTGCGGCTCAGGAGCCTGGCTCCAGGTTCCTGACCCTGCTAGGGGCAGCCAGGCAGGCAAAGCTCACTGCAGGCCATGCAGGCCAGGCAGCAGCCACAACCACAGCTGCAGCAGTGCCCCACCCCTGGGGAAAAATATGCATGTGCTGTTTTGATTTTCTTCTTAAATGTGTCATGACATCTTGGATTTTATAACCATTAACAGGACAGGGTAACTGAGAGGTGTTCCATGAGTTTTTATTTCAGTATCAGTCTCAGTGAAGGCAAAGACATAAAAGATGGTAAAACCCATGCCATAACAACAGAAGCTAAAGTTCTCTTTGTTACAAGGCCTTCTAAAAGTTTTTTAGACAATAGGCTAATGCTAAAAGCTTACAAGCATCTCTTTAAGCTAATCAATAAACACTACACATACACCTTACAGCATACAATAGTTGCTTGTTTTATATTTTTTAACAGCTCAGAGATTTTCTATGGTCCAAGCATTTCAAGGCCTAAAATTCAACACTGTTTCAATAAGCTTACCTCTAACTATGTAAGCTTATTGCAAAGCTGTCAAAGTCCTCTGCTTTTTCAGTTCCCACCATGTTCTCACAATCACAGAGGCATTACCAAGCTCTCTAATCGGGCCAGCAGCATGTCCTTCTTCAGAGCCATCAGAGATTGGCTCTGCCAGACTTGGTGGGAGCTTCTAGCAGCTTCAGAAACTCACAGAAGTTACCCCTGTGGCTCTCCCCTACTACCAAAAAATCAGGCTGTGCTAAATTAACGCAGTAAGCCTATCTCTGAGAATGTGGCACAGAAAATATGTCTGCCCTCTCACTCTTTTGTGAGCTTCCAACACTCTCTGCAATTAGGAAAGATCCCTTTATGTTCCTAAAGATGCTGACAAGAATGGAAAGTGATCTATTATTGGACATAGGTTTATGAACACAAGCTATCACTAGATGTGAAACTTACATCCTTCTGCAATAAATGGCTGCTCTTTAAACAACCTGATGCCATGAGAGCATATGTCTTTTGTGCAATTTAATGCTCTGTGACAAATAGTTAGGCATGGGAAAATATTCTTTCTTGGGAGACATGAGATATGGTTGATGAAGAGTAACATGAAAAAGCTGTAATGGTCAGGGATGGATTTGACCGAGGCGGGAGGAGATAGGAAGACTTCACCACTGGCATTTTATTTCATAGGGCAAGTCTACGCAGCCTGGTTTCTTTCTTCAGACCAAACTAAGAATGTCCTGGTAGCTCAGGTCTTGTTTTGGTCTCAAGATTGCTTTTCAACAAACAAGACAATTCACTCCTAATAAATTTTGCCTGTTTTGCTCCTCGGGTGAACAGTCCCATTTTTCTTTTACTGTCATGCACTAATAAAAGTTGAATGATATTTGTAATAACTTATTTTCTTTCAGTCAAGGCATAGAAGAAATTAATTTAATTTTAATCTTCCAGTTTTTCACTTCAGAAAACAGAAAAAAATTGAAACTTCTTTGTTTCAATTCAAAAAGTAATCTTATTATTTGCATACAGAGCATATTTTATTATGAAATTTTTATCTCCGAAATCTGCAACATTTTATGACTCCACTAGGGACAGGTGTTGATGTATTTCTTTCTTCCATGTAGTAGCATAGGTTATAGGAGGTGTTATTCCTGCTTCAGGAATTATCATTGATAAAATACACAAAACTCACATGAACTGGCACTGGAATTTTTGAATGGAGAATTTCAACCTATGTACTCTGCTTTGGAATATTTTGGTTTCATTTTAATCTTGTGAATTTTCTTTTCTTTGTAGTGACTGCCTGGACACATCCTGTCCAGATGAAACCTGTGCTTTAGAAATAGAACCATGCTAGGGTACAGTAGGAGCTCTTCAAACTTCAGACCAAATTTCAGACCCTACCAACCACAAGTCAATATGTGCAGGCAGACACACAGGGAAACCAAAAAACTGATTGTTGACCATGCTGATAGATCTCACTTAACCACTTTGCTGTGTTTAATGGAAGCTTCTTTTTTTCTTTAATAACCACAGCAATTAATTTGGAATTCAAAATACCACTGGAATGCAAAATCATAACCAAGAGAAAAATCGAAGCATATTGTTTCTGTCAACTGAGAGGGTTTTTCTTCCATATTATGCTTGACCACAGTTTATATCTTTGCCAGACTGCTGCCAAAAATCTTTTAAGACCTTCCCACTTTTCATTGTTGGAAGAGATCATAAGTGTTGGATAGAAGAAATTAATCTTGTCAAATGCCTTATAGTATTTAATTTAGGAAAATTCAAATTCTGTCTCTATTTTTGCAATGTTTACAATGTCTTGATCAAGCAAGGTCCCATAATATGAACATCCCATATCATTATTCAGGATTAATCAAGTTGGGGAAGGTTTTTCATTCATTTTTAGCCATTTGGCCTCAAATTGATAGTACTACAGGTAGCATAAGGGAGCTAATTTGTTTAAATAGAAGTTGAAGAGATGGAGGAAAATAAGACCGGTTTCTTTTGCCGAACAGAGTGCAATGTGTTGTTTCAGTTAATAAAATGAAGGTAGAATAATGCTAACAGAAAAAGTGGACAATGCTCCCTAGAAAGAAGCAGGTTCTTTTCTACTTTGCAGAAAAGTACTGTTTACCCACGACAGTTAGCCCCTCTGTTACTTTACAAGATATTAATAGTTTACCACCACTTGTGGCTTTTCTTAATTAATGTGCCTTTTTAGTACATGGCTTTAAAGAAATAATTTATTTTCTCATAAAAAAAGAAACTTTTTCTTTTCTGTTATACTTACCTTTTTCTGTCTGTGTTACATGTTAAAGTGCAGTAAAATATGTATGCATAGACAAACGTACATAATTATTTAACACCTTGCACATTGCTTTAATAAAAAAAATGATCCATGCATGTGTTCAAAACCCTGTCACCCTTGCGGCAAGAGAATTTCAGTCAAATGAATATTTGTGTAACTTTGATATAAGAGAGTTTGTGTGTCTGCACATATTCATCTAGGTCACTAAGCAGCCCATACTGGTATAAAATTCAGATTATTTTGTCTCTTTTACTTAAGAGTCCCTTCATTTATTCTTGAAGGATTTTGTCACTAACCCACTTTCACCTGTGACAGCCACAGGTAAAAGTCAGATTAAAATTTACGTTCCAATCTAAAATGGATCCTTTCTAATACAGCCCAAAGCTGCTTAGGTTATGAATTTTGTGGTGTGATAGGATACTCTTCAGTGATAAGAAAAGAGTAGAGATTAGATATGTTCCAAGCTCTGTGCACATTCTCTCAAACAGCTGAGTGAAGCAGTCTCTAAAGGAATCTTCCAATTTTTTTTTTTCTCATGAATTGATAGTGGCGTATTTCTTTCTTACCAAGGTGACAGCATGTGTGAGATGGAAGGACTAGTTTGCTCAGGCAATTACCCCTTGTTGATAGACAATGACTTCCTCTGTCAAACTTGAAAATAACTTGTTGGTATGTAAGTTAGTACTGATTGGGGGATGCAGTAGTTTAACCTTCTGTCTTCTGTCTCCATTATGAGCACATTTATTTTAATCAGTAGAGTTTGGAATAGCTCTTTTTATACACCCTCTTGTAATTTAACAAAGGAGAGTGTATTTGCATGCACAGGAGAAAAAAAGATTTTATATATTGCAGAAGAGTATGCCTTATGGGAGAAATCATATCCCATGCTCTTTTTCTATGCAAAGAATGTAATGTTGATTTTTTAGTGTAGTGTCCCAAATTATTTTTCTGAATAAATGTTTCATATCAGTGAGTTACAAACAGTATCACTTCTACTTGAGAACAGTGTCTGACAAAACAGTGATCACATACAATTGGCCTATGAAATTGTGCCACAGGAAATCAAGACTTGATTTCTTTCAGGCTCACTGTTTATTTTTGTTTCTTTCTTTCTTTTCTTTTATGGAGTATTTTTCTTTCTTTTCTTTTATGGAGTGCTTTTGTTGCTGTTTGGGGGGAGGGGGAGTTACTTTAAAAGCTTTAAAGTAAAGCATGCATTTTGTGGAGTATCTAATGAGTGGGATATTTTGCAGAAAAATCAGTTACCATAAATGAAAAAATACCTGTCAAACAAAATGCTTATTGTATACTTTCACATGAAAACAGAAATTAAAGTGAAAATTACCCCTCTTGCCACTGGACATCTTTCTAAATGTAAAAATATTTAAAATTTTCTTCTACTCTCTGAAGTTCAGGATTCATTGTGCTGAAGAATATGCTGCATTTCCATGGCAAGTTACTACTTTAGCTGTGTGGCAGACACTGGCCTAAATAAGAAATAAAATTTTACCTTGTAACAGTTTACGATTTTGGGTCAATATACAATTACAACTTCATTAATTTACATATAAATACCAAAATTACCACAGTACATAGTTTAATACATTAATTATTAAAAATATTGCCGTATAAGCACATTTTCACTGTTTAAAAATTAAGAGCCTTCCTTGATGCATTTTAATAGCCATATCAAAATAATTGGTACTTTTGTCAACATTATAGCTTTTTAGAATAGCAAATATGTGTTATCACACATCCTTTGGGGGAATTGTGGCTAAATACTGTCTTTTCTAGCAACCTCATTATGTTTGTGGACACTTAACCTTTGCATTTGTCACCTGACTTGTATTCTGTTTTCTCACTGTTGACATCACTTCTACTGGTATTGCTTTTCATGATGTTAAACAAAATCAGGACTCTTTTGTACAGCATGCTTAGAAAGGAAGTGTTAAATTCGACTTTGCATCCATGTTCCTTTACACTCTGGTGAAGTTTGTTCTGCCTTTAATCTCTTTTGCTTGCAGGAGTTACATTTATTTTCCAGTGATATGTGACATTCTTCTGAAATATACTGTGGTTGATCTGTGATTCAATAGTCATATGCTGTACTTTGGAGATATGATAGTTCCCACGATTTGTCTTTTTCTTCTAACCTGCTGATGCATGTCCTCCATTACTGGTTTGTCCTGATTGTGAGGGGAAAAAATTACCTCTGTGAGCACCTCTATTTATATCTCTTCTTGTCGATAAGAATAGTACTTCCCTGTATCAAAACAACCTGATATTTGTTGATTATATGCAGTGTCAACTGCTTAATTTAATTAAAAGGTACTGCATCTTTTCCTAAGAATTCTCATGTAAGGGTATCACAGTTTCTGATGAAAAGCTATAGCATGAATTTTTTCAGATTTAAAAACCTGCTTATGTTTTTTTATAATATTTCTCTATGTTTTAACTTTTTGGTCTGCACTAGAACAGTCATACAGAAGTGACAAAATATCAGAACACAAGGATCCTTCATGCTTGCGACTTAACCAAGCCCTGAAAGTAACTGAAATACACATGGAAAGTTGTTATCATTCTTTGGCACATTGTTAAAAATAAAGAAAATTGAACCAACTACAGAAATCCTTACAAAAATCATTTAATGTCAATTTGATATTTATATGAGACCAGGAGAGTTCCAGATACAAAACAAATTCTTGCATCCATGTCAGAGGGAGGAGTAAATGTTAGAAGAAAAACCCAGTTCTCACGGACACTTTTTCTGAAATATCAAAAGGAAAATCAGGTAAATCCTACCAAAGGGAGCAAAGTTCCTTGCTACAGCAGGAATACCACTGAAACGGCAACTCAGAACTAAAAGCAAATTGGTGTCAGGATGAAACCAACGTAGACTAGATTTTGAAGAGTGATTGCCAAGAATAACTGATGATCCCCTCACAGTGAGGGCAACGTGTAATGATAAACCACCAAAACAATTTATCACATTGAAATCCATGTGAATTCTAATACAAACACTGGAGCCTTCCAAAGTTCTGTTTGAGAAGGACTTGATGCACTCTTCTGGAAGACTGTCTCACCAAGGACACTTAAGTTGCAACGGCAGACTTGAAACAGACAAAGATCAGAAAAACAGAACTGCTGATGTGCTTTAATTTTTAAAGGTTGTTTTCCAAGGCTGTTATAGGCCACATAGTCCCTTTTTGTGCAAAATCCCATGGGAAGGTAAGCACAGGCACTGTGTACTTATGCAACACTTAAAAAGTTGATACATCAATCCCTTTGGACCAGAAGGCTCATGTCACTAGAAGACAAAGTGGTAGCATTTTTAATATAATATGGTGTCCTAATTAACTCAGGTGATCCTTCTTTGTTTATTCAGTTCCATTCAATTCAATTGGCAACTTCCAGCCCAGTGGCAAGACCTCACCTTGCAATCTTTTTGCCATCCCTGACTTGTTCAAAGCCTTTGAGAAAGATAGATGCCACAGATGGGAACTTCTGCTCAGCAGAACAGTGGTGGCTTACAGGGCAGACCACACAAGGTGTTGGCAGCATTATGCTAAGGAAGCATGACACAGCGAACAGATGAACTTCACAGTTTTTCACAGCTTTTCCAGTACTGCGTTTACTTGAGTGAAGCAAAACTTCCATATATTCAGCTATATTCAGCTATATTCAGACTATCATTTGTCACACACTGAGCAAAGCCCTGCTTCAGTGGTGGTGAATCAGAATTCTGAATACAAAGGACCTTTTTCATGTTCTCTTGTGTGCAAATAGATTTGTATGTCTTTAAATTCTTTATGAATCCTCTAGTTGCTTATTTAGTGCTACTGGCAAGAGCGAGCCAGAATATGAGAATAACTAGGGCCTGAACATTTGTGAATAACCTATCAAAGATAATTGTTTGAAACTTCCTCCATTGATAGGGTTGTCTTTTATTCAGTAAAGGCATTAAAAAGGCAACTTTGCTTTACTAAGTAAGACAATCCCCTTGTCTTCTTTTAGTTAAAAAAGTGAATAGATCTCCCTTGCATCAACTGCAAATATTTTTGTCTGTGTGCATAGTAGTCCGATGAGTAACAATGCTATGCAGGATACAGTTACAATTCACACAATATTTTAAATACTATTTTTGCACGTCTGTGTGATACTCTAATAAAGTTCTGAACCCTGGAGGGTCTTGGTTGCTACGACACAAATAAAAGCTACAAAATGAAAAGTCTCTAAATGTATGAGTGTTTTATAAATCAGTGATGGTTTTACACCTTTTATGTGTCAGTCCAGCATGAGAATCCGCAAGGAAGTCAGCAAAACTGCAAATAGACGATGAATATGCCTCTGGCAAAGCAGTTACATCTGGGGTGGGTGACAAACTCAATGTAATCACAATTTTTGAAAGGAGAACACTTTTTCTTCTCCTTGGAAACACTTACCACAAATACAGAAAAGACTCAAATCCTCTTTAATGGTTTTCACCAGTCAAATATCCATGAACCAGATTGTTTCCAAGAAAAACATTTACTAGCTTGGTCTCCAATATGGGAGCACCTTCCTACACTGTGAATATTGCTACTGATGGCATAGGTAACTGAGGAACAGGAGAAACTTCCAGTTCATCTGCAAGTAGGCATTTAACCTTAAAGTGTCAAGTGCACTTCATTTACATAGAGAGTATATGAGCGTATATTTCAGTATACTCAAAACAGCAACTTTTAGATATCACTGAGAGGACATTAAAGCTTCTCCTCTTTGCATTTGTGTTTACAGGTTTTTGTCTTCTGTCGGTAGGCAATTTTTACTCTACAGGCATTCAGCAAAATCAGACCTGGATCACTTTGAATGGTCTGAGCTCATAAAATTTTTCCATGGGTTCCTCAGAGAAGGCAAAATGCATTTGCTGAGTGCATGAGGACTCCAGAGAGATCAGCAGGTGTAGCTGGCAAGTTGAGATAAAATGCTACTCTGAGATACATCTTAAAAACACCCTTGCCTTTTTTTTTTTTTTTGAGAAATCAGAAATGTTCACAGCCACTAAGCCTCAGTATGTCTGAAACACAGAATTGTATCAAGACGTGTTCTCACTTCAAAAATGTAAACTGGAATCACTATCCAGATCAAAATTATTCTTTGGACTAGCACGAATATTCAAAGATTAAAGGAGATAGGAAAACATCAGACTTGGAGGAAAACTGAACTTGTAATATTCTTTTTGATGTTCAAAGGTTAGTGGTTTGGGGATCGCTGAACTTCAGACACATCCAAGGCGAACGCTTCACCCTGTTCTTTAAATTAGCATGGAGGTAGGGTTTATCATGCTTTTAGGAATTTTCATCAAGGGTGGAAACACACTGTTCATGGTCTCCCTCAGTTCCAATAGTGTGGTTTAAAGGGATAATACGCTGTACATTAATAGGATTCTTAGTGCCTACTACAATTACCTGTGGCTCTGGTTCTTTGAAGACTCAATTGGCTGTTTAATTATTACTCATAAAACTTTCATAGATAAGTGTTTCCCAGTGTATGAAGCTGACGCAGAACACTCACTTCTACTCGTAAGTACCAGTGCACACTGGATTGAGACAATGCTAAATGGAATTTTGTTTTTCAGCTACTGATGTGCTGCATGGTTCTCTTCTAGTCACTTTAGTCTTGTGTGTGCCATGCCAATCTAGACCACAAAGTTACTATAACAGCTGCAGCAATATTTTTGCTAGGTATTGTTTTAGATTCTCCAACCTGTGGTTGTGAAACCACAAAGCAAGTAAGTCTTGCAAGACTTCTTAGTGTGTTTGATGCAATTATGACTACAGAATAACAGGTTCCTTGCAAACATTGCATCCATGATTGCACATGAATATAAAAAAAAATCAGCATTTATGTATATGTAAAGATATCCGCCTTTTTATGTAGCTATATACATGCAATTAGTGCCACTAAATTGGAGATGCAACCAACTGTAAATGCATCAAAACTTAAAGCAAATAGCCTACTACTCTGTGTTGTTCCCTTTCCCGTTCAAAACAAGCTTGATGATGAAGGCAATACTTAGCTAATTAATGGTAGTTTGTCCTTGTTGCTAGTCTCAACCTACAGCATTGTGTTTAGCAGTATACCTAGACCAGAAAGATACTGACAGATGCATTGTAACAATCCCAGTGCAAATCATCTTACAGTCGTCCTAACACTAATTTTGCCAAAGCAAAGATAGTGATTCTAAATAGTAGCTGAGCAAAACCATTATACCACATCTCAAGCAGGTATGAAGGGCTCCTATGGCTCATTTATAAAATGCAAAGCTGCAGAACTGTAATCTTTACCGGAACCATTTTCTCTTGTTTATGATTTTTGACACCAGCAAACAAAACAACCTTGGCACCAGCAACAGTTCGGGATCAATGTGGGTGTTAATGACATTGTGAGTAGACAAATACAAGGGCAGGAATTCAAATCCCACAACAGTCCTCTTGCAGTTAATGCCATCTCTGCAAATGGCATATTCTTGGAGCGAGTCCAGGAGCTGTGGTCACAAGATGAACTTTCCCTGACTTTGCAATGCATTAACATCCAGCACACCCTGGCATCCATAACCCTTGCTTATGAATCACTCAGAGGCCCCTACATGTATTTTCCAAATAACTGTCAGCAAACCTGTTCTATACTAAAGAGTACAATTGTTTAACATTTTGTCAGGCAGTTACCATGGGTTGTATCAACACGTGAGGGTGTGTATTATATAATTCGCTTGGAATAGATTTTTGACCCATGCATGAATGAGCAGGTTGCAGACTGCATAGTATTTGCTTTCTGAAAGGCAGTATGATATTGCAAGTTTAGTTTATTGTCATTTTTTTTCCTTAATTACAAAAAAAAAAAAAGAAAGAAAAAAAAAGAAAAAAAAAGATAAACATAAGGGGCATTTAACATATTTTGACAAGGTGACCCACAATTTTCTATTAGTGCTGTGTTTGTCTAAGCCCCCCACTGCATTGATATGCATGGCCCATGTAGTCATTCACTGTTGTCTCACTTGGGAGTGGAAAATAAGGCAAGTGGCACTTCTCCAAGGTCTTTCACAGATAGACTGCATCTAGCTATTGATTAAACATTTGGATAGCTAATCAACACAGCTAAGCCCTTTTAATCTGTCATGTGCTGTATAAAAAATATTTCATAAAAGAGAAGGAGCCATGAGGAGACAATTCTCATTTTTAAATTCAACATAAAAATATGTCTTACTAGAAAATATGGACATAGAAAATATTGTGAAGTTAGACTTGATCTCTGATTGAAATACCAAACCACAATACAGCCTTCAGGTGTTAGGCGATGGCTGTACCATGTAAACTCCACCAAGTTTTTCCTGTAGCGATGATGGACTACATGCTGACATGCTGACATGAAGAAGGCCATATTTTCAGTATTTTTTCATGCACTGGAAAGAAGCAATGCTAAAGTCCCGATTCTTCCGTTGGTGAAGATTTTCTTCAGATTCTCAGTTCTACCACATCTGTGAGATAGGGTGGTTTTGAGAGTGTCAGGAGAGACGACCTGTGATGTGTAGAAATCACTACCAGAATTGGTGTTATTTACATTAGTTCTTGCCAGTATGCCGGTGAAAGAAGCAGAAAAAAAAAAACAAAAACAAAACAAAACAAAACAAAAAAAAAAAAAAAAAAAAAATTTGGAATGCTGGAGTAATTATTTCACTGCTGTATCTCCTGTCTTCTCTACTGTCTCTACAATCTTCACCTGCACCATGCACTTCACTGTATGAACTACAAAGTCACCAGTATCAGAGGTGTTATTCATGACTTTAGTGATGTCTCAGAATTGCATTGGCTTCAAAGGGTCCCAAGGATTTACACCAGCTGGAGATAAGACAAGTGAGGGTTTTGATACCTGGGAGAGCCTGCAAAGCATTCCCCATATTTATTACTGGCTCATTGCAAGACAAGAATCAGCAGAGGATGACATCAGTTGGTGAATATCTGATGAACATCAGTTGCTTATAGGAAGGATCACACGTCTCTTTCCTACCTGTGTGATGTTTATAGTATCACATCTGTGAACCCAGTCATTGCATTAAGGATTTGTTGCAACTGTAAATGCCAGTTTCTATTCCTCATTAACCATTTCAAAACAGCTCTGCAAATACACTTTGCTCCAGGTACACATTCGGGGCTTCACAGCTTTGTACCAATGAAGGCTGCCTTTAGTTAGAATACAGAGGATACAGCACCAGAGGCTCTGCAAATTGCCGTAACTGAAAGGAAGATTAATAGAGCAGGGGAATAAAGCAAAATTCCAAACTAAATAAGTAAAGGTGTGGCTACAAATCTATTTGTACTATTTTCACTGATAGACTGACAAAAAGTCTCACACATAATATATTAAGCACTAATATATGAAGTCTCACACATAATATATTAAGCACTTTGCACCCTGCAAACTGTCTTATAATGCAGTAGTTCAATTAGTGCACTGATAATTTGCATAGAAAGGTACTGGGGAAAGATGGAATAAGAAAATAGCTGTTTCATTACTGCTGTTTGTCTATAACAGTATTGTTCAGGAAGTATAACTAAGTTGTATGCCATAGATAAATTAAACCCAAGTAAGTCTGGGCTGTAATTTTCTCCCCTTAGTGTAGTGGTGGCCCTGCATCTGTACAGCACATCTCTCTTCCATTCCATAGTAGTGAAGTTCATTGAAAAAACGTGAGAAATTATTTATAGCACCCACAGATAAAATAAAAAAAAATAGTAACTATGCTGTGTAAATTATAATTACAATTGTAATTGGTTAAAATGAATGTGTAATAAAAATCTGAAAGGATATGAAAACAGAAAGTGAGTTTCAGTTTTGAATCAATAGCTGATGATGCATTCATAATTCTCTTTCCTTTTTTTCTTCTAATTATACATAGCAAAGAATCATCTAATATTAAAAAAATAAAAATAATGCAATTTTTTTTAAGTTGGAATCTTTTTTATGATTGGGTTTAGAAAAAAATATCTCACTAATATCTGCTTGCAATTTTAATGGTTGTTAACTCTAATTTATTACTTCAAATAAAAGTTTAAGTCTTGACATTCTTCATTGTTACAGGCAAATATAACTGGGAAACAAGAAAAAAAAAATCACATTTTCATTTATGGGCTCTGGCTACTCATAAAGCAGTAATTCACTAGTAAACTGGTCCTAACTTTTTTCCCCTCATCCAAAGATCCACCCAATCTTTCTAAGAGCAATCGAATTTGGAAAGCAGCCACTCCTCAAAGGCTTCATTTCACAGCTTAACTAATTAATGGGGACAACCATAAGTTTTGGAGTAGAGATAGGCCCTGTCACCAGGGACTGGAGGATAACTACCTTTCTACTAGGCTTGACCCATCATGACTTTCTAGAGGCTTTTGAGGGCTCTGGGCCTCCTCAGTAAAGTGACGTGCCCCAGGACACCTGGCTGCTGGCCCAACAGCAATCCACCACAAGATTAAGCATTCTTTTTCAATATTTACTCCCACTATTTCACAGTACCTATTGTTTGTGTTGTGGAAACACCACATCAGAGGTCAAAACTAGAGTGTGCTGGAGGAAGTAACCCTGCTCACAGAAAAGAAAATCTAACTATGTTCCCATGGAACTACAAACTTAGCACATGTCAAGAAAGAGTAAGGAAATTAACAAAGGAAGAGGCAACTGCCAGCTACTTTACAGGGGAAAAAAAGTAATATTTTTAGCACTATAAACATGGTCTCAGTCTAATGGCATGTGCAATAATATCATTTCTATAGCTGTTTTTTGGCAACTTGTTACAAAGTTTTCTTTGTGAATAATTTGTGTGTGTGAATGTGCAGTCAACTAAACCCTGAGTGTGTGATTGTAAAGTTGTCTGTATGGTAATCTATAAAAAATTAATCATTTAAATATCTTTTGTGAAAAATATCATCATTGTTATTGAGCACTAGGAAGTTTTTTGTATGACCATATTTTAAATTGGTATGTCATTGATTTCTATTTAATGCTCTTTACCATTCTCTATGAAGTACATTTTTATATTGTTCCAGAAGTGGAAAGATTTACATAATAACCATTAAAGAAATATGCAAATGTCAGTTTAGAGACAGGTATTCAAACATTTGCCCTTTGGTGGTTTTTCTCTAAAATGAACTTTTATTAACTTGGCTAGTGATGTTATTATCAGCTGCTGATATGAGAATGTTGTTCAGCCTTTGAATATCTATCATTTTATCACTTTTATTGCATCTTTAATATTTAACATTCTTCTTAATGTAGACAGAGAGAGTGAGATGCATTCGTGGTTTCCACACAGTTTTAAAGTTCAATGCACAGTCACAATTCTGAGGGGAGATTTCACACGTTTATCAAAAACAAGGCATTTTTGCAGTAAAGTTACAAAGTGTGAAAATATTCTTGTTTTATCTGCCTTGCTTATCATGTTTATGAGTTATTTTGCTTGGAAGTAAATTGACAAGTTGTCAATGAACAATAGACACTGCTTCAGCTAGGCTTTTCACAGGTTCGGATGCCTTTGGGCAAAAGGGCTAAATCTGTAATTTGCAATCTAGCATATGGAGTACTGAAAAAAGTGTCAATGGGGTGAGAGACATTTAGTGAGAAATTCATATGGCTGCTGATCCTTAACCAATTCATTTGGTCTGGGGTTTATGAATTCATATATAAGTGCTCTACCCTTGCAGTTAGATTTCAATTTACATATAATGATCCCATTCCATTTGTTCCTGCTGTACTGCTGATCTGCTCAAAATAAATACCTTTTTTTCGCCACAAGCAATGGCACCTGCATCTCTAATAATAAGGCTCTCTTTAGAACAGTATAATACAGAGTTTCTCCATGTTCTACCTTTTTGTTACAAGAACTGCATTATAGTTCTCTAATTAACACAAACATTGATATCTTTTCCCTACCCTCATTGTAAGCACACCCTCTTGAGGTGTTGAGCATGTTGTACACTTTACAATAAGATTATTTGCAATTGTAGTAGAGAAAACATCACTGTCATTTTCTTTATGTGGTGATGTATTCGTCAAGAAACCTTAATGCACCGGGGTGAAAAAATGTAGTGTCAAAAGATTATCCAGTTTCCACATACTTCATTAAAAAAAATGTATGTGATAAAACAATGAGGGGGCGAGCTCAGATTTTCTCTCTTTTTGAGGTAATGAACCTGTCTTTAATATCTGCCTTCTCTTTACCATTCTGACTACTGTAGCTATTAAAGGGCAGAACCCATAAAATGCACTGTTTACCTGGCCAGAGATAAATTCGCATTGTTTTAGACATTTGTTACCCATGCATTCATCAACATATTTTTATAATAAGATGTAAGAAATGTTGAACTGTTTTGCTAGAAAGTATTTACACATGTATGTCGTTTAGGAACATTATGGTTGACAATTAGCATAAGAAATAATAGTATGAGCAGTGAAAGTGATGATCAACGAATGACAAAAGGACACTAAATTAGACTGGTTATCACACTTAATTAAGGGACAGCTGTGGTACTTGCTTGATGTTAGCATCTTATATGTGACATAAAAGGACAAGTAGCCTATTTCTGTTATTATCACGGCCAAAGGAAGTACAACTCAATCAAGGAGGGATATGAATTATAAATACATCACATCATGTAATGCACTAGTCAACCTGAGAAAAATAATGAATGCATTATATTTTAATGACTTACAAACTTTTCAATTATTAATGATCATATAGACTATTGTGTCTACTGTATTGAAAAATTGTTTAGATTTTAATTATCTGTATGCAGCAATGAGGCATGTTTTTCAAAATCCACAATTTGTGTACCACTTTTGACTTAGAGAGAAACAGAAAATTTATGATCAATTCTATTCTGAAATTCAAGAAAGTTAAAATTTAAATTAAAGGAAGTTAAAAATAATTATCACAAGAAAAATTCTAGGAAAGCTTTTTCTGGATGTTGTCTATCTTGCGCCAGCTACAAAAAAAATGCATTCCCAAAGCTGTAATAGTTGCAGAATACCAGACTGCCTTTCAAGCAGTCTGTCTCTTCACTCTGCCTTTTCACTTTTGTGAAAATTGTACTGATCATAAAATGTAGCACCATATTTCTTCCAAAAAATGTTGAATCACCTTCAGTAAAAGAGAAGAGAGGAAACATGAAACCTCGCTTTCAAATTTTGGCTAGATTTAAAGTAGATGGCCATCCTTAAAGTAGATGGATTCATACAGTAGTTGCTGTGGATGCCTTCATTGTTTCTGTGGGCTAAAAGCCATATTTTCCCCTTCCAAATTTTTTTGCTCTGTTGTGGCAGTGCTGAATATTCCTGCAAACATAAGAAACAAGCAAACAAAAATGAAAAGTAAAGAAAGCTTCTGACTTTAAGAGAGGAAAACACCAAATTTGTGAAAAGTCTGATATGGTCAGTGTGACTACTTTAAAGATCTGAGCCATGACTGTAGTCCTGCTTGTCCATGAAGGGCTGAGAGAGAGAGACAGGCTTAGAACCTGACAAGGACCAGCCAAAGGAGGCGAGCCCCACTGAGGGTCTAACATGCCACATACCAAGAGCCAGAGGACCACAAGGGTTTTCCTGCCCCAGCAGCACAATTATCTCACGGGAAGACAGCCTCTCCCAGTACTGGGAGAGTGTTGTTCCCCCAGTCAGCAATAAATTGAAGCTAGGTGTCTAAGCAGCTGCTAGAAAGCTAGCACATCAGATTCCCCCAGCTTATTT
This sequence comes from Chamaea fasciata, assembly GCF_029207755.1. Lineage (NCBI taxonomy): Eukaryota > Metazoa > Chordata > Aves > Passeriformes > Sylviidae > Chamaea > Chamaea fasciata. The sequence continues at coordinate 35,630,449 of NW_027094089.1, forward strand.
TTCTTTCAAGAGCTCCAACTCTTCCATCAATTCGGGATGCAAATTTGCAGCCGATGCAATTTGCAGCTTGGTGCAATAATGCAAAGTGAGGACGTTTATGATTTTGCAGCAAGTTACAAGCTGCAGAAACTTAGAAAATGCTTCTTATGTGTTATCTATTAATAACCAAATTTGTCTTATGTGTCATCTATTTATAACTAGTATTAATAACCAAATTGAGGGATGGCAGGGCAGAAGAGGCTGGGGTGGGGGCAGGGGTCTGGCACTGCATGGAATAGAGGGGTTAGCATGTATGGCGCTCACAGTTGGCCATGGCACAGTTGAGAGCTTCTGGGTAAGAATTAAGGGGCAAACAAATAATGATGATGTCATCATAGGAGTCTACTATAGACCAGGATGTCTTCACTGATGAACTGTTCTTTGAGGAATTAAGGGACACTTCCAAGTCAACTGTCCTTGTCCCTGTGGGCACATCAGCATGCCAAAAATTAAATGGGAGCATCACACAGCTGGTACAATACAGGCCAAAAGATTCCTAAGAAACCTTGATGACAACTTTATGGAACAAGTCCTAAGGGACCTGATTCAGGAAGATGCCCTCCTTGACCTACTGCTCATCTAAAGAGAGAATCTCAAGCAATGTGGAGATTGGCAGCTGTCTTGGTTACTGTGGCCATGAGGTGATTGAGTTTAAAATCTCTGTTGAGAGCAGGAAAAGTGTCAGGGAAACTGCAGCTCTGGACATGAGGGGAGCAGACATCAGGATGCTCAGGGAATTAGTAAGGTCCCCTGGGAAAATGTTTTTGCAGGTACTGGAGTCCATTGGTGCTGGTCATTTTTTTAACATCACTCTCTAAAGACAGGAGCAGCAATTCACAGATGTCAGAGTTCAAGCAGGTGAGGCAGAAGACTGGATTGGCTGAACAGGAATCTTCTCTTATAAATAAGGCAAAAAAAGGAAGCTATTTGTCCAGTGGAAGCAAGGTCAGATGACACAGGAGGAATACAGAGATGCTGCTGCCACTGTAGGGAGAACATTTGTGCAGTCAAAACTGGAGTTGAACCTGACCCAAACCATGAGGGACAATCAAAGGAGCTCTTTCAAATATATTAATGGCAAAAGGCAGTATTAAAACAACATTGGTCCATTACAGGATGAGGATGGTCACCTCACAAACAGGGCTATGTATAAGGTAGAGATGTTTCATGCATTTTTTTGTTCCTGTCTTCAACACAGATGATGGACTAAGGAGGAATCCGTGCCCTGAGCTGGAGGACCACAATGTGAGAATGATCAACTCCCAGCTGACCCTGAAAGTGTGGATATGTTGCTCCACCTGGATCTTTACAAATATGTTGGACCTGATAGGATCTATCCAAGAATCCTCAAAGATAGCTGATATCATAGCAAAATCTCTTCAGACGATTTCTGAGAGGTCTTGGGAATCTGGAGATCTCCCAGCTGACTGGAAGCTGGTGAACATTGTCCCAGTTTTCAAGATATGCAAAAAGGACCCCAGAAACTACACGCCTGTCAGTCTCTGGCAACTTCAGTTCCTAGTAAAGTTATGGAGAAGATTATTCTGGGAGGTATTGAAAAACACCTGAAAGATAATACAGTTATCAATCAGCGATGGCACAGCTTCATGAGAGGAGAATCCTGCTTATCAAACCTGATCTCCTTTTATGTCAAGGTAACCCACCTAGGTGATCAAGAGAAGGATGTAATATTTTCAGATTTCAAAAAAGTTTTTGATGCTCTCTCTCACAATATCCTTCTGGATAAAATGTTCAGCACATAGCTGGATAAACACATCATGGGATGGGTGATCAACTGGCTCATGGGTCAGGCACAAAGGGTTAAAGTGAAAGGCGTGACATCAGACTGGTGACCTGTCACCAGTGGGGTTCCACAGGGCTCCATCTCAGCCCTGTGCTCTTCAACATCTTCACAAATGACCTGGATGCAGGACTGGAAGGGACACTAAGCAAGGTCATAGATGATACATATGTGGGAGGATCTGTTGACTCCCTTGAAGGCAGGGAGGCCCTGCAGAGAAACCTTGGCAAATTACAGTGCTGAGGAGTCACTAGCCATATAAAATTCAACAAGGGAAAGTGTCGTATTCTGCTCCTGGGATGGGGCAACCCTGCACGTATGGACAGACCGGGGAATGAGAGGCTGGAGAGCAGCACCATGGAATGGGTCATGGGTATGCTGGTCAGTGGCAAGTTGGACATGAGCCAGCAGTGCCCTGGCAGCCAGGAGTGAATGTCCTGAGGAAGGCAACAAAGATAGTGAATGTCCTTGAGGGGAAGCTGTGTGAGGAGTAGCTGAGGTCACTTTGTCTGTTCAGTCTGGATAAAAAGAGACTGAGGGGAGACTTCACCACAATGACATCTTCCTCAAGTGGGGAAGAGGAGGGGCAGACACTGATCTCTTCTCTGTGATGACCAGCTACAGGAGCAGAGGGAATGGCATGAAGTTGTGCCAGGGGAGGTTTAAGCTGGGTATTAGGAAAAGGTTCTTCACCTAGAGATGGTTGGGCACTCTCCAAGGGAGTGATCACAGCATCAAGCCTTACTGAGTTTGGGATGTGTTTGGATGATGCTCTTTGTTACACAGTGTGACTTTTGGGGATGGTGCTGTGCAGTGCTTGAAACTGGACTCAGTGATCCTTGTAGGTGCCTTCCAATTAGCTTACTCTGTGATCCTGTGACTTTTTTTTTCCCCCTAAAGACAATGTTTAAAAATACTGAGGTTTCCTTTTTCCCTTAGAAATCAAAACACAAACACAGTGCTCCCTGAGTTGCAAGTTGCATTCTCACTGCTGTCATACATTCTGTAAAAAAACAGAGGTAAAAAAACCATGTTTCCTGGGTTAGAACACTATGTACCTATGAAAAGAAAAAATAAAATTAGCAAAGCAGTAATAATCTCTGGATTCTTGCAGATTAAGTGGAAAATAGTTATGTGGTACTGTGCTCTGGCCACATGTCTGCCCCATTCTTTTCTCTTTTAACTGACAGCTCAAACCCACCAGAAAGATCTGCCTTGTTACAGTTGTTTTCTTATGCCTTGACTAAGTTTTCCTTAATTATTTCTCTGATTCTGTCAGCGATGTTATTACCCCACTAGTTTAAAGGTTAAACGAAGCACCAAACCTGTCAAAGTGAGTGAAACCAACTGGTGAAGAGCTATCAGAAAGCAATCAGTGCTAATAGGTACATAATGGCTAACAGTGAGCTGTTTGCACTGAGATACATCACCCAGACAGAACACAGAGCTCGATGGAATCACACTTAAGCAAAACATAGAGTAACACAGCCAGCTTATAGCTGAAAACAACTGCACAAGGCTCTAAGTCCACATGGTCTTTTAAAAATAGCACATACTTCAGCTACTAAAGGTTTGCCATATCTCAAGTTCATCAAACGGCTTTTCTTCTATTGCATGTTTGAAACAAGAGTTTGGAAAAAAAAATAAAACTGTTGGAAAAAATTCCTTGGAATAAAAGGGTAAATGTCAAAAATTTTAAGGCCTTCAACCTTTTCCTGCATTTTTCTAAAATAGTTTGAGGAAGCTGTCAAAGATATCTGATAATTTTATTCTCTTCTTCTTCATCTTCATCTTCTTCCTCTGAAGATAAACGGTATAGCTCATTAGCAGTTCCTTTGAATTATATGCAAAGTAAAACTTCTGGCTGTAATTTCTTTTTTTTTTTTTTACTTCAGCATCACTCAAAGATATATTGTAAGAAGTGCCTGTAAAAATAAGTTTTCAGCACTCAGAGGCTGATCCTCCAAGCAGTTGAGAGTTGTAAGGTATTCATTATCATTAACTCAATGTAATTTAAAAAAGGGCAGCTCAGTGCTATGCACAAGTAGGCACACAGTTTGTTCTATGGTAGGACTTCATTTTTCTTTGAATTCACCTAAAAGCGCATATGACAGTACTATCCCTCATAGCATAACACATAGCAGACATTTCTTCTTCCCAAACTGGATTGAGGAAAAGCACAAGTTAAAACTTCCCTTTTTGCAGCTTAGATTCACACTGCGTGCTACCAAGAAGCACATTGCACCAAAACCTTGGCCCTCTTCCAGGGGACATATTTTTGTATGGATCGACTATTTTCCAAGAAATGTAGAGCACCTTTTACATAAAATAGGGATATTTCTGTCTCACTTTCTGCATTTAGAATGATCTGTTAAGAAACTGCCATTTCTTATTCCACATCTCTCCAAAAATACTGAACAAAATTATTTTCAGAAATTTATCTCTTTTACGAAATATCTGTCACTCCTGTTTTTGAATGTAAATAGAATCATTTAACTATGTCTATTCTAATATAACTATTTCTTATCACTCTGATGGAGAACTTGCTGCCTCACTAGCACTTTTTAAGTAGTGATGTGGGCTATTTAATCTTTTGTAAAAAATGCTAATATGTAATGGTACCCGAAATAATAACAGAACTATAAAATTCTGAACAGTATCAAATTCTGAACTGTTTTATTCTAGAACAATAAAAACTCATTTTTATTGAGTTTATATCTATTGATCATATAAAGCAAAGTTCTGGCTTCAAATAGCATTTGAATAGTTTGTTCTACTCCTACTACCCCAAGGAAACCATCAGAATAAAACATAATTTTGGAAAACTCTGTTTATCATGACACAGACTTTAAAGTTAGATAACGTGGATGTTGTCATACCAGATTACATGAGAGGTTTATTTAGCCGTTTTTTCTGTCCCTCAAAGTGACATTACTTATTGAACAATTTAAGTGAAGATGCAAGATCTTAGCTACAGAGAAACATTCACATTTTACACTGGCTTGAGTGTAAAACATGTCAGATTTTAAAAATATCTTCAGGTTTTTAAACATTGCTTTGGCCAATTTTGATGATCACATAGGAGTTTTTTTCCTCCATTAAGTGGTTTGCTTCAAATTTTGTTGGTTTCACTAAATGCTGCTATGTTTTCTTGCAGACAGAGAGAAACAAAAAATCCCAAGTTACCTTCCATTTAATCAAAAAATTAAAAATTGAGTTACCCTCACTAAGCTTTTCTGAACACTTCTAAAGCTTTCTCATCTCTTGCAAGAACGTTTTCTAACTGTTATCCCTTTTTTGAGACTATAGAAGACATCCTAACTATACTGCATCACTGGTGTATGGAGTAGTTTATGGTAGTAAAAACAAAATAACTTTTTGGAAACTATAAAAAAAAAATCAGAGTATAGAACAACACTACTTTTTTGTTTGTTTGTTTGTTTTTAAATCTCAGTATCTCTAGATATTGCCAGCTTTTCAAAGACACCTGTTTTCTGGAGGGTTACCCATATAAAGGCATTAAACTCAAAGAGTTGAAACCACTGGGGACAAAAGAAAAGCTTCTAAAAATGTGCCACTTCCTTTACATTTTCAAGGTGGTGCTTAGTTATCTTTCAGTACGTCACAATTCAAAAAAAAAAGGAAACAACAAAAATCCTAAACAAACCAACCAACAAAACACAAAAAGTCCTAGTGCTAAGAGTACCAAAATACTGCTTTAAAGATCTCCCTTAGACTGAATCACAACATTCATATGAACACTCCATTATCAAAGCTTTAGAACAGAGCATCAAGGCTAAATGATATCATGAGGAAAACTTAAAATAATAGAAAGCCATCTCTGAATTTTAATCTGGAGTCTTCAATTTACAAAATGTATCAAGGTTTTCTTAAGGCAGGAGCTTGTTTGACCTCCTTTTTAAAGAACAGCTTCATGCCACTGAGCTAAATACTGATTCAGAAGAAATTTGGATCAGCACCATTATTTTTCTCCTGGTTGTAGAAAGAACAGACCTGACCATATTCAACTGGTGACATCTTTTGAAACCATAATACAATATGACTGAACATTTATATACAAAACTTTTACAGTGAAGGCAAGAATAATTGATAATAGTCAATCGGAAGTATGTATGTGGAGAGAGATTTGAAAATAAGTACTTTAAAAACTTTTAGGTAGATCTATAAAGTGTGCTTTTATTTTGGGAATTTCTTCTACTTAAAAATAACACTTTTCACCTATGACATGTGTATATTATGTATAATTTGTACGAGGGGTGCATATATATCACCTTATACTAAAAGAAAAACATTTCTTTGTTCAGGATGCTGATGCCATAGTGAAAAGAATGCATTCTACTACTGATTTTAAATTCTTGAAAGTTGATGTTTAAAATGGAAATATTAAAACTTGCAGATGAACACAGTGTTCACTATCTTTCATGACAAAAGTATTTACTTGTCTGCTCAGCATTTCAGATTTTCTCAAGATCTAAGTAAAAGTTTAAAAGTTTTTTGCTTGAAAAACACAAAAATTGTCCAGTTTCACAAGACTGTAAAAAGGCATAGTGAGTTTAGCAACTGTAACAAAGCTAAACTGGAGAGTTGTATAATAAACTATAAACCACTGTGAATAAGAGTGCAAATTTTTCAAGTCCTACTGTAATAATTTACTATTTTAAAAAATTTAAATTAATGACTAGAGTTTTTCTTTGTTGGATGAAATAACCATGCAGCACTACAGTTGATCATCAATTTATTTCTTAATACCCCTTACAGCTAAATATATATTGTAATTTTTAAAATCTCAGTAAAAAGTTTCCTAAACAACTTTGAATTCTTAAATTCTTCTAAAATTCTTGTTCAACACTTACTCAATTCTTAAGATATTTGAATTTCATTAAGTGATTTGCTAAACTCAGGAGTAGGCCATGTTTAAATATCGAAATTGGTTCTGATTCCCTGTCCTTTTCATAGATCCCTAAATCTTTTTCTGTTGCACTTGTTCTGTAAAAAGCTCTTTTTCTCATCCTTTATCTTCAATGTGCATTTATTTGTACCTTTAGTCTACATTTAGACCACTGATTTGTGGTATGTATTTTTTTTCTTAAATCGTGTTACTATTTAGTTCATGGTATGAATAGCAATTTTCTGTGGAAAATTAAAGATTGACAAAGCATATTTGCACAAAATAACAGTATTACAAGACAGAATATGTGAGTGTATATATGTATGTACACTTGTTTATAAGTATAAAACCAAGACATTTAATTTAATCTTTAAATAATAGTTGCTTTCTTTTCTTTTTGGAGTGAAGAAGTCACTGACTCAAGATGGCCAAGAACAGCACAGATATTAGTCAAACCTTTATTTATCCTCTCTTGATTTTCTTTTCTTTGGGACCATTTATTTAATATTGAATAATACTTCTGCAGGATTTCTTTGTTAATCATGGACTGTGTCACTTGACCTTGAGAGCATTCTGTCCTGTCTAAAAATAGTGTGTAGTATATTCCACAGGTCATGCAGAATGATCACCTTGTGACTGGTTGTTATAAATAAGGAGTTTGGGGTCAAATCTGTCTTTTCTTTGAAGAGGTTAGAAGGTTTAACCCAGAAAGCAACATCAGCCCTGAGTCTAGAAAGCCAGTTCCCAATAGGATTCTTTGGGCAAGCACCTCTAAATAGCTAAGAGTGAGACAAATGGCATGGCAAATGTCAGCTTACATAAACCCAAATGAGAAAAATGAGAAAATTGTGCCCTTTCCACAAGGACAGAATCTAACTGTTCTAAAATCATTTAAAAGAAAAGTATAGCAAAACAAAAAAAAAAAAAAAAAAAAAAAAAACACTCCAAAATAAAAGTTTACATACTACACTTGCACTGTTGTGCTCCACTATATATCTTAGCCTGGCCTTTGATAATGTGGTGGTTGCACACTTTGGATGGAAAAGTATCTGTCCTCTGCAAGGTTCATCTTGTTAGTTCAAGCTACTTTTAGATTTGCATTCAACTTTAAAACACAATTTGAATGAGGGGAATCTAATTTCTCTGTCACTGGCATTATTCGCTTCCTGGTGCTATTCACTTCTTTCTCACCATTCATTAATTGCAGCTGTGTGATATCCAAATTACGGGGAAAAAAATGCAAAAATTCATAAGAAACTCATTCAAGGTAGCTTTGGATTAAATTTGACCTTTAAAATCTAAACTTGCACCCAAAGCCAAAAAAACAAGAGCTTGTTCATTCCTGGTCAAAACTCTTACAACACAGCTAAGAGGGTAGTTCAAGTTTTGCATCGTGGTGATCCACCTCCACCATGATGAAAATCTAGACTTTCACCCAAAGCCAAAAAAACAAGAGCTTGCTCATTCCTGGTCAAAACTCTTGCAACACAGCTAAGAGGGTAGTTCAAGTTTTGCATCGTGGTGATCCACTTTCACCATGATGAAGACTGAACAGCAGAATCTATTTATGGTTTAATGTAAGAAGGAGGGCAACAGTTCAGATTTTACAGAAGCAGTGGTGGTCAACGAGCTGTTAAACTAATGATCATAGTGTAGTCAGAAATGGATGTTTTTCTAACCCGCACAACAGAGAGACTGCACATGAATCCTATAAAGACATTTTAAAAGATTCTTAAAGACAGTGGATTTAATATAAATATTTTAATCATTTGTATGCATTGTTGAGTTTCACTTAGATGTCAACCTACAACAGCTTTTACCTAGCACATTATTAGTCTGAGCACTTGTTGGGTGTGGTTGAAGACTACTGATACTAAGGACAGGTATTCAGAATCTGTTGATATTTTTCTGATTGATATATGATGTTCTCATCCAGTTTGCTAGTTTGAAGAACTCATTTGTTGTGCAAAGTTCAACATGCAGATTTCTGGGGGAGTGGCATCTGGTGTTAGGGAATCAAATCCAATGGTCTGTACAACAGAGCATAGATGATTTGTATGTGTTCAAAGGAAAGGGATAAAAAAATGCAAGAACTAAGGAGAACTGAGGGCAGATGAAACTTTTAAAATCTTATGCATCAAACATCTATTTTCATGATAGACTAGAATGATATCAATAATGTCAGAATACAATACTTCTCAGAGAAGAAGTTACCCGAGGTCAGAATATTTCCAAGAAAGGCAGAAAGTAGATGTCTTCAAACTGAGTGCCTCCAGGTCACCAGTCTCTTGCAAACACAGTCTTGTTTAGTTTGAGATGAACACAGACCTAGAATCACTTCAGTTGGACTGATTTAATTTCAGAGCTCATGGGAGCCCTTATGGGAAAAAGAAAAAAAAAGAATAAATGCAAAACATTTACTCATTAAATACAAAACTCTCTTTCCTTGAAGAAAGATAGAAAAATTCAACTTTGTGTTGTAAAAAAGAGATAAGATAGATGATGAGAAATAAAACACAGTCCCACGAAGAATCTGCTAACAGCATAGTAAATTCACAATACCTATGATTAGTACACTGTCTGAAAGTAGAGAAGAAAAAAAATAGAAGTAAAACCCCCACATTTTCCTCTTTGTGTCTGTGTTTGGGAAATATTTGCTCTCAGCTACATCTCAGTCCAGACTATGAAAACCCCCCTGTAAAAAGAAAAACTGTGAGTTCCCAAAAACAAAAGGAACCTCAGTCACAGAGGACCACTTTCAAAGGAGCAGAAACTCAGACTGAAACTCTGGTTCAGGAATATTTTTTTTGTTTTGGTTTTGTTTGGGGTTTGGTTAGGTTTGGTTTTTTGGGAAGGGGTGTTGTTTTAGTTTGGTTGTTTGTTGTTTATTTGTTGTTTGTTTTTTGGTGGATTTGGGGGGGGGGGGGGGTTAGGGGTTTTGGTGGGGGTTTTTTCTGCAAGTTTTTGTCCAGGCTTGAGTGCTGAGTCATTCACCAAAATTGTTCAACTGAAAAAACTGTGTGAAAACCCAATCTCAAAAGAGTTGAATTTTTGATAACAAGGATAGTGGACAACATAACAAAACACAATTTTAATTTTCTGCATTGGACTTCTTCAATAGACATTTACAGATGCAGCATTTGAGTATCACATGAATATAAACCCCCTGCCCTGTCTGAAACATTAATTTTCTGGTGACAGGCTGGAGTCTGCATATATAAAACTACTATTGCTACTTCTTCTAAAACACTGTGTCTAAGTTAATAGATAGTAATAACAGAATAATTTCTAGAACTGACAAGTTGTTATTTCTTGCTGGATATTGGGTCTTTCTCTTGTTCACTGTTAGAAATACCAAAATTAAACTTGTATCAACTTCAGAATCAAGTTTTGTCTTCAAAAGTCCTTGATTTTATGGCGCACCGTAAGATTCATTTTTAAAATCAACTTCTGTAATAGAATGGAAATAAATCAGCATTTAGGTGGGTTGGGTGGGTGGATTATTTTAAATTTAAATTGCAACCAACCAATTTTATGAAATAAGTGAGTGCAGACTTGAAGACAGTCTTTTTTCTTAGTATTCTCCATGCATCTTCTATAATGTTGTACTCATACAGGACCCTGTTGATAAGAAAATTATTCACATGAGAAATAAGAAAAACAAGGTAACAGACTATCAAAAGCTATTTATACCAAAGAACTAAGCAGAGGATGAGAAAGCTGTTTTGCCCTTCAGTTTAAAACTTTGCAAGAAATGCAGCCTGACATTTGGTTAGATGCAGGGAGTTTTATGACACAATATTGTATTCACTGCAGGAATGGATAGGAATTGGAATAGGAACAGCTTGAGAATAGGAACAGGGATCAGTGCTGAGATGTTCTTTGAAGAACTGCAAGGAAATTACCTCACTTTAAAATTTTTGGGAGCTACAAATTTGTTATACTGTTTTCATAAGCTTCAATTTACTTTATAAATAGCATCTTCAAATGCGATCTTTTTCTGTTGTGTATAGCTCTTCAAACATTCGCGAATTACAGACAGAACTTGCCAAATTTGCTGCCTCTCCTGGTTCTGGCCAGGACAGGGTTAATTTTTGCAGCAGCCAGGAGGGACTTAGCCAGGCCCTGGGGTTATTGTATACTACCTGACACCGTGCACAGTGTGATAGGGGACATTTTCCCTGTTTGCAACGGTGTGATCTGGTGCCACCAGGTTTGAATGGTGAGCAATTGCAAGGTGAATCATTTGCTAATCTTGCACATTCTGCTCTTACAATTGATGTAATTGGTAGCTTTTCTTATCTTATTGCTGTTCACAGTAAACTGTTCTTATCTCAACCCACTATCTTTTACATGCCTCCAATTCTCCTCTCCATCCTGACAAGGTGGGCAAAAGGGGAAAGTGACACGTGGTCTGGGATGTTCCAGTGGGAACAATAAACTGGAGAGTATCATTCCTAAACGATGGCACTGCTGAGTCCCCAGAGTTCTGCTCTCACATTTCCTTCAGATACTTCCCAAAGGAAAAATTCCTTCAAAATGTTCAGACCATACCATTCAGAAAGTGAATTTAGTTTCCAAAGCTGCACTTCACAGCGATCACTGCAGCCTAGCAGCATCCCACATGGACTGGGATATCTCACCCCCTGCCTTGGGTTACAATGGAAGGTGTAACCAAAACATGTATTCTACTACTATCTCCATGAGCTATTAAAATGAGTGGAGCAATGCCCTTCATCTTGTCCAACACTCTCTCCAGGGAAGCAGCAGCCACCCCGGGGGGGGGGCCATCTCTTCTAATGGGCCATGAAGGTGTCCCAGAATGACACCCTCCCATTTCGACACGCCCCGCCCTGGGGCAGGAACTGAATATTCCTACCTGTATGCAATCTGGAATTTGGAACATCACAATACCATCATGACTGGATTCCCAGAGAAGAGCTCTTGATAACCACCACTGGAACTCCAGAGATGGACCAGACCTTTCTACAGGATCACTGCTTCAACTGGAACACATCCATCACTCCAATCAGACTGCTGCCACCTCCCTGACCAGCAGGGAGTCAGGTTGCATTCTGATTTTGTTGGTATAAGCCAGTGTTTCTGGTGGTATTGCCTTTATTGTAATTTTTCCTATTAAATTGTAGTTCTGATTTGGAATCTCTCACAACATATTTGTGTGGAGTTAATTCATCCCAGTGGTTTGCCTTGAAATGAGTACACCCATCCAATGGCATGTTTCCTGAGATGATACCCAGCCATGGAACCACACCAAACAGGACCACAGGGAGCTCATGCCCTGCCATAGATTTTACCAGGATAAAGGAATGACCCTAAGAAAGGGCTGAATTTTATCAACCTCTTTCCAGATCCTAAAAACTAAGGGTAGTACGAAAAAGTAATCCAGAAGTTTAATGAACAACAGGAAACAAATACAATTTCCTGAAGAAATTGATTGCTCTATGGCTTACTGGTAGAATACCCTGAAGCCTCCTTAGGTGTTTTGAGTCAAATTCTAGGGAGTTCTGTAAATTTTATATGTGAAACTGCTATACTGCACACAAACTCTCCTTTTTCTACTGTTCCACCTTCACTGCCCCCAAAAACCAGGTGAGTTATCAAGTCATTTTTGTTTATCAGGAAAGCAGGAATCAAATTGTGTTAAATGGTAAACAAATAATATTCATCTTGTGGGCCGTCTGGTTATAGGGTCCCACTGCATCGCATTGCTGGGAACCAAATCATACAGCTCTTTGACAGGTTAGGACCCCAAATCCCCATTACTTAAAGTAACACTATAAATTTAGCTGAGTCTAAAAAGTGAAGCAAAAGCTACTGAAAATATATCATAATAACAACTATTAATTATAGTAAATATCCCTGGGAATTGTCATTAACTTTATGAAAGACTGCCTCTCATCAGGGTCAGGCATTTCACAGCATAGTTCATAGGTGCAATTCTAATCATAAATAGCTCGTGTTGGAAATGAAAGTCATCTTCATTGTGAACTTATCACACCAAAAAACGCCAAATTCTCAGACTCAGTGTCACTCATTTACCACCGGCCCAACTAGAAGCTGCTGTTGTTGGATTTACCTTTCAAAGGCCTGCTATCATTTAACACTTTAGAAAAAGTAGTGATACCAGTAGTAATTGGACAGCCCTGGCAATGGCCTTGTCCTTCTGCTAAGCCCCAGCTAATCCTACATGTGATACCTCAACTTACTGGCAGCGTGAATATCATGTGACTATTGCTTTTCTTACAGGTACACATGCTGCAGAAAGACCTGGGGAAGAAAGTAATAATACAGTGCAGAGATTAAATGCTTTTACTTCAACTGATCCTCATATATTTTGCACATTGTTTTCACAGTTTTTGGAATTCTCAATATTTTTCAATCCCTCTGTCTATTTAATTGATTTTTTTTCTACTTTTATAATATTTCATTTAATTAGAAGCACCAAAAATCCTTACAGATAGCAGCAAGCTCTACTACTACATGAGCATGATATAGGCACCACTTTCCAATACTGACTATCCTTCACAATTGCTTTTGCCCTCCTGAGCATGCTATTTGAACAAACTAAGATAGGAAATCAAAGTTTTTTAGGGAAGGTCTCCCTCCTACTAGAGGGTTACAACTATTAAAGCAACATGAGATCCATATAATTTCAAAGCTTATATATAACCAAAAGCATACCTGGCAAATAACACAGATAATTTTATAGTGGTATCACATTTTATGTCAAAAAACACTTTGGAAGGTATTTTATTCTAAGGTTGCAAGAACCATAGTTTGAGTAGACAGATCCATTGGGAAAATAGCTATTGCACTCCAACTTCCAGATAGTAAGAATGTATAATCAGCTACAAAATACAAATCCTGGTACAGCTGATTTTTCTACAAACATTGGTTTCAGAGGAAAAATAAATCTGACTAAGGTCATACCAAATATTAGCAGCATCATATAACTTTCCAGTTTCTTACTTCTATGTTTAGAACAGAAACCTCAATTAAAAAAACTAAAACTATGGGAATTTTTGAAAGGCTGGTAAATTCTGTGTAATGCCATAGAAATATTTTGCTTATCATTTTTTCAATTTCTGGGAATATACTGAATAATTTTATTGCATTATTTGTACAGGGAGTAAATGGTTAGCCATTCAATATTTGGTAGAAATATCTACAAAGACTAATAGAAGAGAATGTTTGAAAATTGTTCAAAAGCAGTGCAGATAGAAGAGTTACCTGTGCTAGCTATGTGACTATAGACCAGAGTTTTTCTTAGGATTTCTTAACAAGAAAATAAGGGTGGCATATTCCCATTCTTGTAACCAAAGCAAAAGCACTCATAATTCTGATTTCATGGAAAACAATTTACAGTATCTGGTTAGCTGTCCTTACTGGTTCTATGAAACTACTGCACTATTTGTCATTCTGCGATATCATCAGTTTCTCTTCCCCTTACACCTGGACCAGTTCTAATCCTGTCACAGGACAACATTCTTCATCTAAGCAGCTTCCTCAGCCAAACCAGGAAGCTGCTGGCACAGATATAAAGCTTGGTAAACAACAAGAAGAAGTTACAAACAAGAGATATTGAAACACCAGCCTGGGGTGGCCACTGCTCAAATACGAACTTGGAGAATATTGCAAAAAACAGATCAAAAAAAATTGAAAACAATACTGTCCTAGGCTGACTCTTTGATGCTTCTATCCCCAACTGTCTGTTCTGTTTACGCTGTGTGTCAATTTCTGTACCATTAAGACTGGCTCCAAGAGCGGAAGGGGGAGAAAGAGGTAGGGCGGAGTTTGTTTTGAAAACAGCAGTCAGTCCTCTGCATTCCTGCTCCAGATTGGTTCATCTCAAGAACAGACCAGCAGCGGGACAGAGATCTCCTGTGCTTTTAGTTAGTTTCAGGTAGCTGAGGCAGAGAAACTCTCTGGATTGGTTTTTTGGGTTTTTTTGTTTGTTTGTTTTATTTGTTTGTTTGTTTTTCTTTTTCTTGGGACTGAAAGGTTTAAACCTGCTCAGGACTGAAAAACCCAGAGGAGCACTGGGAGCTCACACCTGCAGCCCACCGGGGCCTGGACCTCCGGGGGACTGATAAGAAACTGAGCGAGCTGAACTCCACCCACAGCAAGAATTTTATGAATTTACCACCCCACTTCAGAACAACGAAAGGTTATATTGCTTCATATTATCTATTCTTTACGCTTGCGGGCACTTCATTTGTTAAAGAAATAGTTTTTTCCGCTTTTCTATGAGGAAGTTCTCTCTCGGACCAGTTGAGGGAGGGGCCAATTTGGGTTTGCTCCCAGAGGGACCCTATTTCGGGTTCTTTTTCTCCCTAATTTGCCCTAAACCAGGAAAAATACCTACAAAAATTTGTATATCCTTCACACTTTCCCTTGCCAGGAGCAATCCAGTATGCCACAATGTAACTTCTTTTGCTCAGCTTTTCTCTGAGCTCAAACCAGCATTTTCTTTGATGCACTAATATTTCAGTATTGCTAGGACAAATGTGTAAGGAGAAAAAAAAATAAACAATTCTTCTAAGATTTTTAACACCTCTATATGTTACAAACTTGACTTTGTAACAGTTTTGCAAGCATTTTGGCAAAATTTACAGGAAACACCTCCCCAGTCTCTTCTGAAGAAGCTGGAGTCTGTGGGACACAGAAAAGCTTCTGTCTCATCAACGATGTGCTGTGGACACATTTTCCTTCTGACATGATATAGCCATAGTTTCTACAGTTAAACATTGCAGGGCAAATACATTCATATTCAGTCCTCAAGCCAGTCAGATACTTAGAAGAATAGCACTGAATTCTCTGAGAGACAGCTTTCACAATGTAGTGATTCGAGTTTCACATCAAATAAGCACAGATTAGATTAAATTAGATTGGGTTGGATTAGATTAAATTAGATTATATTAGATTAGATAAACCAATTTCAAACCCCAACTAACTGTGGCATATGTGTCATGAGATTGCAACAGAAGGTATAGGGAAGAAAAATGCTATTGTCAAACCTGTATTAGAAGGAGATTATTCTTACAAATTTTTCACTTAAGTAAATCAAACATTTTTTTTTTCTATCCAAGCTGCTTTCCTAGAACCTCTACCAATATCTGTTTAGTGCCACATGAAAATGGTATAGCAGAAAGCAGAGACTGACAAGACAGTTTGCTCAATAGTGGGCTTTTTTAATATAGAAAAGTTGAATATTTTCTCGGGTTCTAGTGCTTCAGAGACATGCAGACTGAGAAAATTCTGACACAGAATCATGGAGTGACTTGATGTCCTGGGTTGAAGTGTGTTCTATCACCATCTTCATGAACTGTTGAAACCAGGTGAGGCAGTGCTCCCTGCCTCCTCCACTCTGGCTTATCTTCTGTTAATGGGCCCATCAGCACCTTTGTTACACAGCTCACAGATAACCCCTCCTGGACTATCTCCTGTTAATGGGCCCATCAGGCCTTATCACATGACTCACCATCCCATTGTGAGATGCTCCGCCCAGAGGGAAGAACCAAGCATTCCAGCCTGGATATAAGCTGAGACTCTGAACACCAGGGGGGCGCTTACCCACTGGATTCCCAGAGGACCCGAGCTACCAGACCTTTCTACAGGATCACTGCTTCAGGAAGACCACCTCATCTGGACTGCTTCCATCACTCCGCTCAGGTTGTATTCTGACTCTGTCAGTGGTCTTTTGTATTATTGCATCTATTTTATTCTACTTTCTTTCCTTTTTTTCCTATTAAATTGTATCTCTGACTTGGAGCCTCTCATTTGTTTTGCTTTCAAACCACTACACTTGAATTGAAAGGGACTTTAAAGATCATCTAGCTCCAGCCCCCTTGCTTCTTTCATTAGACTAGGTTGCTCAGAGCCCTATCCAAGCTGGCCTTTAACATATTCAGGGATGGGGCATCCAGAGCTGCTCAGTGTAACTTGTGCCAGTTATCACCCTCAATTTCCTCCTAACATCTCATCTAAACAAATTAGGTAATCATATCCAGAATGATGCCTGCAGCCAAAATTCAGTTTGGGCAGAAAATGGTGTGTTAGTTCTATGGGAAATAAAAGCTAAGAATCTGAGGAAATAAAAGTTTAGGTAACAAACTCATAGACTGTTTTTCAGGCCTATACTTGTTCTATCACCTTAATTTACATAATTGTACATTTAGTCTTTTTAAAGAGTCCAGAAAAGGAAAAGTTTGGAAAGGGACAAAATATTTCTTCACAGAACAAATCATACCCTTGTAAAACAGTCGGAAACTTTCAGACATAGAAAGTTAGACTTGTCACGTAGATGTGCAGATAAAATGAGCATGTTTTGGTAGCCACAAGCCTTTCAGAAATGTTTGTTCCAACTTTATGAGTTGAATAATAAAAATATCACTTCTCCTTATCTTATGCTTCTTATATGATTTCTTTGTATTCTCATACCAATACATCTAGAACATTATTGCACCTTGAATTATTTCTTCCATAGCTTTAAGTCAATGTACACCCTTATAGTCCAGTTATCTTAAAGCTTGTTTGATGATTCAATGAATTTATGGCAGTGTTTTTGTATTTGACTGTACCAGCCAGCATGCTGCCAGCTTATTTCAATAACTAGCAGCAATGCATATGGAAATAGAATATGTAGGTCTTGCAACTGTAATAAATAGTTCCTGAAAGAAAGAGGTCACTTCAGTTTTTATTGAAGGCAACTGGTTCAAGCAGAACATGAAAAAATTTATCTGCATTGAAACTACACAAATACAACCGCATCATAATTACAGTGTATAATATATTAGGATGCTTCTAACTTTCCTGTTCTAAAATATGCATGGAAAGAAAATAAAATAGGTCAGTTTCTGCATACAAAACTTCTAGCCTCACAAAACCTGGAAGTTAAGGGCACAGTGAAAACTTTAAATGCAGTCAATTAATTGCAAAGATTCATTTAAATGTTGTAAAGGAAATTATATCTGTCTCTTAAGCTGCCCACCATGTTATATAGATTTTTTTTTTTCTTTTTTGATAAATATTTCTCTTTCCACTTCTGCATTGAGGGAGGCCTGCACAATCTGAAAAACAATTTTTCAAATGAGCTTCCTATCTGCAGGGAAATAATGAAATGCACACAAGAGTGCTTTCAGGTTCAAGAAAAGGAAGATGTAAATAGACATCATTTAATAATCCTCATTATGAAAACCTCAAGAATTTACTTCAAAAATAAATTATTAAATATTTTTACAAATACTTCTTTTTAGATGCAAGTATTCTGTGACCTTTACCTAAGTTTTACAATTAACTGGTTATTATGCCACCACAAAGTTAAAACAAGGAATGAGAAACAATTACATCTCATAATTCTATTTGTATTCAAGTCAGATGTGCAAAAACATGTGAAAAAGAACAAAAAAGATGTTCCAAAAATGCTTATTTCTTCAACATTGTGCTTTTTCTTTCACCCATACAGGAGCAGCTTTTGGTGCTTACCAATAGGAATTGAAATTAAATCAAGTTTTTAAACTTTTTAAGTCTCAGACTACTCTTAGGTACCTGCATTCAGCAAGGCCAAGCAAAAATAAAAGTAATTGTAATCTCACTTGCAGAGATCACAAGATTTTTATATTTGTTACCTGACTATGCATTATTTTTTAAAAAAAATTTTTATTCTATTAAGATTAAACAAAAACTGATTTTACTGAAGGGATATATGTCACCTTGAAAAACATCAATTAAGTCCATGCACTTTCCTGAAAGTGTTTCATTTTCATTAAATCAGCAGATGTTGCACCACCAAATTTTTAATTATTTCTTCCTAAGCTTGCTGGGGACTGTATCTCAGAAGGAGAGGTGCATGCAGAAGTCTATATGAGCAAATTCATCAGAACCTACAGGAGATAAAGCTTTCTTCTGACCCAGCTCCTTTGTCTGGCTTCTGACTAGCAGAGGACATGACCAGCGGCATCAAAATGCAGTACTGGCACAGAAGCACACTGGAGCCTTCTTAAAATATATGTGTCATCAAAGCTTAGTTCCATCTCATAGATTATAAGTTATTCTTTTTAGAAAAACCCGTAGACCACTGTTTACCAGATGAACATGCTTTCTCATCAGTACCGCTTAAAACTAAATTTGAATGACCCAACTTCAGTCCCTACATACAAGGTAAGGTGGATAATGACTTTTAGGATAAAGCCACACTTTTATTAAACCAGCTGATTGTGCAGGGAAGATAAAAGATTTGAGTCATACATACAGTCAAGGTAGACCTGTAAATTTTAAGGTGCTCATTTCTACTTATGCTACTTACGGAAATGAAAAGTAAACACTTTCTGTGCAACACAGAGAGGTGAATCAGTGATCCTTGCAGAAACAGAAATCCATAACAGAAATCCATGTGAATTCTGGTGCCATTAATACCTTCTGGAAATGAGGTCTTCCACAATAAACACAGTGCCTCATTTTACTGTTTTCAAGGACAATATAGTTAAAGTTGCGAGCCAGACAAATTTAACATAGGAAGGTGGATAACACTCAGGGTTCAGCCAGCTTTCAACCTATTCAGTTTTATCCCTTGTGGCTTAATTTACTTCTTCTCTAATAAAATCTACCTTCCAGCTGTGATCTGCTTTGCTTTGAATAGATACTAATATTGTTTTGTGGTACTGCCATCTTGGAAAATATGATGGTGCACAGGAATCAATTAAAATATACTTTTCTAAGAATATCATTCAATATGTGGTTTTGTTCTTATTAGTTACTCAAGAGGAAAATTGTACAGAACCTCTAAAACTAATTGGTCGTTTCAGGAAAAGTTTTGTCTATTGTATTTTACATAAGTAGCATAACTTTCTGTCTCCTGAATGTAAATAGAAAGCCAAGAACAACACAAATGGTTAAATGAAATTCATAAGCAAAGAGCAAATTGGGGTAATCAAACTATATGCTTTACAAGCCAAAGCTGAGTTTTCAGTTTTTAAAGACAACTTCTGCTCCCAGAGTATATGGAAATCTGTATGGGGAGGGGGGCAGAGAAATATAAAGATAGCTTTAAATACTCAGAAAAAATTCATAGCACATATTTTAGAGTCCTGAACAATATGGTAACTAAAAATTCAGGTGAGAAAAATTTCAGTTCTAGGTATTTCCTCTGTTCTTTTGATTTTTAAAAAATATTTGCTGATAAACTGTGAAATGGATGTTACAACTTGGCATAGCCATGCTTTAGCTGCAGTATAAAATGTAGATACTGGCAGTAAATAACAACTAAATAACTGTTCATACTCAAAGCAAAATTCAGCCAGAGTTTTGACATCAAACAGTAACTGATCCAATGCTATTTAAAAAAAAAAAAAAAAAAAAAAAAAAAAGTGACATTTAAATATTAAAAAATCTATTTCAAATGTGAAAGTTTTCTTTAAAAGCAAAATGTAAAGCCCCTGAGCTGCATGTTCCAAATGCAGAAAATTCTTAGTTCCACACTTGCACCTAGAGAGTGGGGAAGAGGCTCAAGTATTACCTCAACTAATTAATGTTTATAGAATCTGTATATGTCAGGAAGTAGCAAATTAATTAGACTGAAAAAAGGAAGTCGACCTTAAAATGCATTAAGCTGAGTAGAAAATGACAAAACCACCAGTCCCACCCCGGCCCCCAACACCATTGTGAAATTTTTTTTACTTTTTTTCTATTTCACATCAGTTGCCTTCATTATACTTGAGAGTAGTCCAAGGATTTCAGGCTATTAAACAAAGAATTACACCACTGACATTTGGGAAAGAATATGAGATCATTAGAAGTCCTGAGCAGGGTGGCCTACATGCTTTACTAGCTATTGCTTTGCCCTTCAGCTGAAGTCCGGTATCTAAATCTATGGGACTCTTCTGCTTCTCTTTGAAAAACACTCCAGACTCTAAAGCACCTTGGTCAGGAAGCTTCCTTCTGTTTGTTTCTTTGGGGTGTTTTTCCCATTTTTGTTTTAAACTATGTCTAAATATTGGTATAGATTCTTAAGGTCACATTAAAGTTTGCTTTGGCATATATTCTCTATTCATATCCTTAAAATATTTGAGAGCAGTTATTAATTATTTTTATCTGTACTCCGTATTAATCACTGAAAATCACCATTAATCTCTCTTTTGTTGTGGTATCTTGTTGCTGAATACCTCTAATAAGGTCACTGCTTTTCTGTTTACTTCTGATTGTTTGGAATTAATTCCATGTATTTCTGCAAAAATCTCAGCACTATCGGGTGCAAAATCCTGATGCTTTTGTAATTGCTACCCAAAACCGGCAATCCTTTGCTGTTTTTTTTAACCTAGTTAATTTCTGGGTGATTTTCTGTTCACTCTGCCTCAGATCACAGACTTTAACTTCCTCTCAAAGGCTTTGTCAAGCTTTCACCCATCCTCTCCTCTGTATATCCATGGTGTTTGGTGTTTGTCTCTTAAGGCTGTCAATCGAATTTCTGAAGTGATTATCTCCTTCTTACTGAACTTTCTCAACATGTTATGCTGACACATTTCTTGGGCCATCTGTTACAAGCATATTTGAAGTTCTTGCAAACACTGCCCCTTAGCCCTATCTTGCCACTTTATTGCATCTTTAACAGAAAAACATGGAAAACTTTGAACAGTACCAATTGCTGTAAATCACCTTAAAAAACATTTCACAGAGGTATTGCTCAGAAAGGCTATTAAGCAGAAGTGTGAATGGATGTGGGGGATTCTATCTGTAATTTGTGGGCACAGACTAAATTGTGCTTATAAAGTAGTTAGAAATATATGCTAATTACTTTTTAATTTAAAATAAAACTCGGGAGGAAAAAATCGTGTCATTCCCACTTCCTTCTGGATTAATTTTGTTTCAGCTGAGAGAGGTGGCAACACACAGGAGATTTTTCCAGTTCAAGACAAGGAGCAGAAAAGAGTTTTCACTTGAGCTAATATCAATGACCCTGCAAAAACAGTTGATCAATTATTTTCGATTTTCTGTCCATAATATGTTTTATATCTCTGTCTTACTTCAGTAGCCTAATATTATGCTCTGTTTTCAATTCATTTGCCTGCAAAAGAACAAGACAGGCATTTCAGCAAGGCACACACCAGACATAGTGGCCATCAGCAGAGGTGTCACTGCTGCTGGCACAAGGATAATTAGAGTGGATGCCCTTGGCAAATAATAGCTTGTTAGAGTGACAGACCAAGAGCAGGTGAGTGCAAAGCTGGTGATGATGCACTCAGGGTGGGAGCAGGAGCGCTACACTGACGTGCAAACCACTTGCTCTGCTCCATTTGCTTTTTCCACTCTTACAAATGGAAGGCCTGGGACATATGTAAAATCTACTTCAGCTAAGGGAAAGGAGATGCCTTAGGACATCACCACAGCACTATCAGTTCCCGTAAAACACAAAAGCTTCAGCTTTGCCATTTTGGGGAAAAAAATGGGAATACGGTTTCCCCTCATTGCTGATGACAATTACATCTTACATCTGTGCAATAAAGCTGCCTGACTGCCTAACCCTTCCCCTCCACCAGTCTTTTTCACTGCACAGCAAAGTGGTCACCAACCTAGGCAAGTACTATCCATTGCATCTGTAATGGAAAGCTGCCTCCATACTTCCATGTAGAACAGCTCAAACGAAAATTTTGATGGACTCCTACAAGGGGATCTTGCCTGCAGTGAACTGAAGTTGCTTGAATATAAAATAAAACCTTCCCCTGTTTGAAAACCTATTTACATGGAGTCTTTCGAAGATTTCCAGCGCCAGCTTCCTCTCCTCATTAGACAAATGTTGCTGAAGTCACCTCTAGTGCACTTAGGATAGAGCTTCTGTTTACTCTCGACTGAACTCTTCTCTTCTCTTCTCTTCTCTTCTCTTCTCTTCTCTTCTCTTCTCTTCTCTTCTCTTCTCTTCTCTTCTCTTCTCTTCTCTTCTCTTCTCTTCTCTTCTCTTCTCTTCTCTTCTCTTCTCTTCTCTTCTCTTCTCCTTTTCTCTCAAACCTTTTTTCTCTCTACCTTTTTAATGTAGATCCAGTGTTCTGTCTCAAACCTTTTGCAAAACACAAGAGTGATAGCTGTTAGGAGTCTTGCCTCTCTTGCAGAATAAATAAAGGATAAGCATGTGAAAACATGTTGGCACAGCAGGCAAAGGGATGTGTGATATGATTGCAGGTCTAAAATGGAATTAGTGGTGTGAAGGTTGGCTATGTGAAAAATCTTGTGAAGAAGCTGATTGAAAAGGAAAATTAGTTGTCTTTTTGAGAACATGTTATAGTCTGCTGTGTGATCCATAAAGCAGTTAAAAATATAATCAGAGTTTTTGCACTCTCCAGAATTACAAGAATATATTTACAACAACAACGGGCAAGAGCCTTCACCAGAGGATGGAAGTAAAACATCAGGATGTGCACAGTAATGCTTCACTTAAACTGTCCATGCAAAGGGAGAGGCATTCTTTGCAATAGGAGGTGTCTAATTCTCTGATGTGCCTCTGTTTTGAATGCCATGTCCAGAGAAAGGCTTGAAACAAACTACAATGTTGTAGCCTGAGGTTCTGCCCTGGGTGAAGGGGCAGTCCATTGACTTGCAGAACAACCGGAAGCCAATGTGGAATGGTCTCTCACCATAAACTTGTTCCTTTCTTCCCAAATCTCCCTATCTCTATTCTCCCTGTCACCATAAGATGCTGACAATGTGTCTGGATTTAACTTGCTCAATCATGAGGGTTAAAAGTATAGCCTGGTGGCAATCATAGAACAGCTTTCTTTCAGCAAGAAGATAAAAATTACAGTAGTCAAGTTTTTATTAAAATCTTCATCAGAATAGCATGGGACATGAAGATGATTTTGGGGCAGAATTCAGTGCATTGGACTCTAAATTTGAAATAGTGTAGTAAGAGTCAGATGTGTTTCTAGGCCACAAAACAGGGTTGTTCTAACAACAAGTATGTCATTTTTGTGGAGGATGGATTTTAAGCAAGACCACACAAAACCTACAGTGAGTTCATTTCTAGAAATTTTCTGCATTACACTATAGCTTTCCAGATGAATTAACACAATGCAACATTGTGTTTTCTTATGTGGAAAAGCTGAAGTGAAATAACTTAAGAATTGTATTGTTAAAGGAAATAAAAGAAGCTTAATAACAAAAAGTAAGTGCGTAAATGTATTCTGCTACGCACTCAGAAAAGATTTTGTAGAAGTTGATCTAGGCTATGAGGCAAGCCCTGTCTTCTAATGGACTGTAACATCTTTCTACATCTTTCCAGCAGCTGAAAACAAAAATCAGTACTTAATCACCTGTTGCACGTTTCTGTCACTTGTAAAGCCGTAAAAAGATACACCATGAGGTAATAACAATTTGGGGTACTCTTACAGTACTTACATTTGGGGTACTCTTTCTGAAGGAAAATCTTAGAGTCACCTTCCCAATAAGACATGAAATTTTCTGCCCTAATGCTCAAAAGCTCAGTTTGGGTCAGACAAGCTTCCTGGGACACAGCAACAGAGACACAGGTCTTGAAAGAGAGTATTAAATTCCACCAAATAAATGCTGTGGTTTTAGCCACATTGGAAAGGCTTAATTAATAGTGATTACAAACTAGAGTTAGAGGCCTGCTGGCACCTGACTTCACAGAGCAAGAAGCCAGGGCATGTCAGCTAAAGAGAATTACTGATGAGTTCTAAAATGAGGCCAAGTACTTCCTGGAATATTTGATTGCTTATTTGACTCCGTGTTCATTTTCTCCATTTGGAACTGCAGCAAAGATTTCATTAATTTATTAACATTTAGATGAGTTCTAGTAGGGTGAGCACATAAGGTGTCATTTTTGGAGGTTGCTTCCAGTGCCTTTTGAGCACAAAGCACCAACACTTGGCATATTTCCCCTTTGTGCAAAGTAGGGCTGATGGTGCTTTCATACAACTGGAGAATGTCTCAAAATCTACAGCACAAAAGATTTTTATAAATGTCAGTGTTTAGGAAAAAACCACACACAAAAAAGTTCTGATGATCGTTAATTTCCTTCTCATTTATTTCATTTCATGCCACATACGCAGCAAGACAGGGATGGAAGTGTACCTCTGATTTTAAACTAGTTATTTTAGGGAACCTGAGTTTTGCATTTAACCTAGTTCTGTGTGAAGTCAGAATAATGACAAGACCAAATTTAAATTAAAAAAAAAAAAAAAAAAAAAAAAAAAAAAAAAAAAAAAAAAAAGAGGAAGAAGAAGAAGAAAAAGGCAAATCTGGAAGGAATTCCCGTTTTAATTGACTTCTTAGGTTTCAGACTGCCAGGCCTTCATTTTCTGTGTGCAATTCCATTAGCCCCATTGCTTTCTCTGGAAGTGGCTGCACTTTCCCTCCAGCTGGCAAGGTGCAAAGGGCTCTGTAGAAGTGGTCTAGGAAGCAACCCACACCCTCCCTGGAGACCAATTACTTTTGAAATGTGCCTGATCATTTGCTGCTGCCCTCTCCCCCTCCCCAACCTGCCCCCACCTTCCCCCAGTTGCTCATTGTACTGTTGTCATCGAGACACCCGATCAACCCTAATTCTTGCTTTTATTTGAATTAGGGTGCCACCAATCCTGGATCCATGTCAGGGCCCATGTAATGCCTTTGGGCAACACTGGGGATTAGATTAGCATTTTGGTGTTCTTCTAAAGCCACATGGTCACCATTATAAGGATCCCATTAGAGATAAAGGGAGCAGTTACACAAAGCCTAAGAAATATAAGGGCCAGAGGAGGTTGATGTAATTGGCTGATATTAGAAAGTGCTTTAATTGATGAAAGCATACTGTGGTTACTACCCCTTTTTCATAGTTTAACATGCCTCTTAATTACAATCTCAGTTGTTCGTTTACACTGAGCATGTCTTTCAGGACTGCCAAACTCTTCAGGGAAAATTAAGCAAGTATTTTGTAGTAGGTTGGCCAGCCTGACAATTAAAACCCCATTATTGGCTGATAGTAGTCTAACCAGAAAAGAAAAGAAAAAAAAAAAAAAAAAAAAGAAAAAAAAAAAAAAAAAAAAAAAAAAAAGAGGTTGCCTAATCAAACAGTCCCAGACATGAGAGGATGAAGAAAAATGAATAATTTTCAAACTGAGGAGCATCAGACAGCTGAAGTGGGTTTTAAAGATACAGATATATTTCCAATGTCAGGGAAAGACTTTTTCCAGCAGCTTTGTACATGAGGCTGCCTCAGCTCAGAAGGGAGGACCTTGGCAGTAGTACACCCACTTTGCAATACAATGTTTACCTGAATTTCTGTTCTTGATCCATTCAGTCCACCTGAGATATATCAGAGTTTGCTAAGTATTTTTATATACCTACACTATTATTTAATTGTTGGGCTTCCTTACTACATGTGATAACTTGATGCCACAGTAATCTCTTATTGCCAGGACACGCTCCAAGTTTACCTTTTCTTACTTTTCCTGTCAACATTCATGGTCTCAGAAAAAGAAGGATGTACACTTAGAGTAAAAAGCCAAAACTTTTTACAGAACCTTAAGCCTTAATATCCACATGATGATTAGATTTAAATAAAGATCCTAATCTCTGTTTCACTTACTTAGGTGTCTGTCAATAGACCCGTTTTGATTAATTGTCTGTAATCCAGTGGAAAATACTACACAAACTATAAATAAAGGCTAACATTGAATCAGTGATGAATTATCCATAAAATTAGTAAATATAAACTTACAGTAGAAACTACTGGTGTCATAATAAGATGAATTCTGTTGCTGCTGCTTTTTTATGGTTTTCATATCATATATGTTTCAAAGCTGTTCCAGTAGCTTTTCTTACTTTCTTTTAAGGAAACACTTGAAAAGATAGCTATGTCCACTATGTGTTTAATCATTTGAATAGACAGAAAATAAAAATTCCTTCAACCTTACAACCACTGTGTTCATTATTATTAGTATGCAGGACTCAAGCTGTTGGTTTGAGGCCTTTTAAGGGCTTTCGTAGTAGAACACAACTAAAAAAAGCAATATTTTCCAATTATTAGAGATGATCAAAATACTTCAGATTACATTTATGTTACTACAGAAAAAGAAATCTAGTAAACAGGTAAGCATATGTTAGGGCCTTCATGCTTTGCTGTATGAAATTTTTTTAAAGTGGTATACGAAAGTTGTAACATCATATGTCTGCAAAATTGCCCATACAGAATTATGACTTGTGATCATATCCACAAAACAGTATCTTTGGTTGGTACCTAATACACTCACCAACACAGCTCCGTACATGGTGACTGTAATTTCCTTCATTAATTTAGTCACCCATTTGGATATAGAGTTAATAGAAAATGTTAAGAGAAAGGAAAACAAAAACACGTCCTTTTAAAACGGCTTTCAAATCAAGCTCTGTCTTCATGGATAGGGTAGGAGCTGAAGAAACAATAATTTCTAAGTGTTTTATAGATTTCATCAAAGCAACAACAATGGTACTCCACAAAGGAGTGTAAGAGATTTAGTAGCTCTACCTGTGCTGCTTTTCTAGATAAACAGATAAATTCACCAGTTCATGACCTTAATGTGCATCATAAGTTCCTTCTTGCTTTAAGAAGTTTTGTTTTGAATTCCCAATATCTGAATTAATTGCAGGTGTCCGCTTCCAATAAGATTACAGTCTTTAAATTATACATGTCAGTGCATCATTTAAACCATGTCACTTCCTGTTAAATTTCTTCTCACTGTAAGTTTGCGTAACAAAATGTGACATGATAGAAGCGTGCTGGTGTGATGCAGTACCTCAAAAATAAATACAAAGCTTTAGGACATTAAACTCTACTGATCTTTTGTGTTATCTTTGGGTAATTAACATATGCAGATGATAGAGCTTAGCAGGAAAGGTTTTAAGCAATAGCTGAGGGTAAAAGTTGTTGACCCTGAAGTTGTCACAATTCTGCTGTGAACTGAAAACGCCAAAAAAAAAGTATACATTAATAATGATCAGAATATCTGCTTGCCCACACAATATACAAAATATTGAATTGGAAGGGTCATGACACTTAAATAGAGAAACAGAGAAATATAAACATGAAAAGAACTCCAACCAGATTGCTTCCATCAGAGTTAAGCTGTAGAGTAGACACTCGTCCTAACTAACTTTCCATCCCAGTTAGTGTCTCCCTCAGGAACTTGTACAGAGCAAAAACCAATCATATACACTACCATCATGAGGCTTATAAAGATGCTGTAATTGCAACTGGATTTCTGGGATGCAGAGAATCTAATTCCTGTCTTGGCTGAACCATGCAACTTCAATAGCAGAGTATGACCTGGGAGCAAATCTTTTGAAAGAGGTAATCCTCAATCACTTAGGAACTGTGGTGTTATGAAAGGCTTAATTTCTACTGTGCCTAGTACAGGAAATAACTACTAATCACTTCAATTTCTTTACTTAATTTTGGAAATATTTGGATTACTATACTAATTGGACACCAGTTTGTGCAGGTTTTGTCTCTGTAGAATCCTTAGCTAGAAAACTTTTCAACATTACACAGGATAAAATGCGAGATCTACCATTCTAGCTACAGTTTGCTGTTCTATTTAACATAGAAATATAAGTGTCTTTAGATAAAAAAGAGAAAATTAATTGCAGTTATTGTGCTCGTCTACCCTATAGGCAGTTTTCTTGGAAAACTGTTCCTAATTGAAAATTAATAAAAGAAATAAGCTGAAATGAACTCAAGATTGTACTAGTCTTTGTCAGGTTTTTCAACATAGAGGCACTATCAATCTACTCCTCATTACCTCTTGTGTAGTTCTCACCTCACCCCACAGCAGCTGTCAGCATGAACAGTGAATGCATTCCCACTTAGGCAATGAATATGGTTAGCTGTCCATGCACAGACCCATCTCTTATATCTCATCCAGCAACTAAAGCCTCTGCATTTAGCCAGGTGCTCAAATGAGCTGTTATTACTCTTTTAATTTAAAATTACTCTGTTTTCTCTGTAAAATGATATTCACCTGCTCCCCTCCCCGTATTGTCTGTAGTCCTCAAAAAACTGCCAGTCTAGTGTTTGCACTTAACACACCACACAGTGGAGCCAGCTCAAACTCTTCCAGAAGTTACAGTCCATGCAGGAACATAGAGAGCGATTAATGGCACAGATCTAGTCTGATGGGGGTGTTTTGATAAACACAGTCACCGCTAGGCTACATCTGAAAGTAACAATTATTTTGACAAGTGAGAGGATCCTGGTTCTCTCATCCTAAGGGAAGTAGGAATCTCATGGATTTTGGTTTAAAAAAAAAAATGCAGTCAAGAATCAGAGGTGCTTAGTGAAGAAATGGAGAACTATGAAGAGGCTAAAAACGGAAAACACCTAATCTGCAGGTTAAACAAACCTTCAAACCAAAACAGCTTGAGTACCAGCCCCAGTGAAGTTTGTGGAGAAATGTAGATTAAAGGAACTCATGATGCTGCACATTCTGGATGCATTCATCTTATTCATGCCTGACCATCTCTCCTGTTTGTTGTAGTAAATCTTCACAATGGCATCTAAGCTAAACTTAAAATGTACTTAATTTTTGACCCTAGGATCCACATAAATCATAAGCAGTCCTCCAACAAACTGGGTATTAAAGTTACCTTGACAGAACATATTCAGATTTTCTCTGTAAGGAAAGTAATGTGGAATCTCTCACTGTCAGCATGGGGTTTAATCTGTAAGACAAGTAGCTTCAATACCATAACAAATCTCAAACCTGATCCTTCATTTTCTATTTACACCAGAAAACCATTGGCTTATTATGTTTGCAGTTCCTTTGGTGTTTTTTCAGTCAAACACAAAGTCTCCTTCTCTGATGTTCAACAATGATGAGAATATATGAGTTTTCAAATGTACCTGCTCTCTACACAGGTATTGTTCATATTCCCTTTACAGAATATTAGATCCCTCTGTTACTTATTTATCCTACAGTCTTCAACAGTGGACTGGTAATCAACAAGCATGTAGTGCAACAACATCCAAACATCCTGGCAGAAAAGCACAGTTCTTGTTCATACGGGTAATTGTCACCAAAAGAGCTGACTTCTCTGAAATCCGGAAAAGGCTGAAAGGAAAAGTAAAATAGCAAGGTGGTGGCAAAGAACACAAGTGTGGGAACTCTAGAAGCAATCCAAACAAAGAACCTAAGAAAAGATGCTTTTGATGTATCTACAGGGTAGCATTTGCAAAACTTCAATAGCAGACATTGCCCTCTAATCAGAAGTTTATATTACAGATAAGTAAAATATTTTGTTGAGCCACTTTACATATATTTCTATGTTTCTCTTTCTGTTTACCAAGGGAGAAATTTAATGAGAATTTGATTCAAAATGCTTCACAGTTAAGCACAGAATTATGGATGTCTTATAAATAGATAAATCATGGAGTTGAAATAGAACTGGAAAAATAATTGTGTTTTGTTTAGTCATTTTGGAAACTGTCTGCATCTCTTCAACAAATTAGACTTGCTCACTTTATGAGTCCTCTCATCCACTGGTGAATCCATCTTTCAAGTTTCAGTTTTGAAATTATCTCAGAATCATGAAGGAGGTATTTTTAATACTTGGATCTAATGCTATTCTCAAAAATGCTGTAGGCAGTCCATTGTGTTCTAGAAGAACTAACTTACTGTTGAAGTTACCAAGTCTACTCACAGGAAAACTATGAAATAATTCAAGTATAGTACTTGAATTAATGATGCACTCCTATGTATGTATTTTTTCATTTCAACAATGAAAATCCTTGTAGCCATTTCATTTATTAGATTGGCATGAACTACCATTGCGTTTCTCTTTCACATTCCTTAATCTAAGGTCTTTCACATCAAAGTTACACTGTCCTTACTTCCAGCCAATTCAAATTTATGCCACTAAGTAGACATTCAGAGATCTGCTTATATTAATGATTCCTGAGCTATAAATGGATGAGGCCTGTATACGAGTTCTGACTTTTGTAAAAAATCATATTTGATAGTCAGACCCAAGCTTTGCATATCATGCCTGATTTTTATCTATCTTTTACTGACACATCTGGAGGAACTGACAGGCCTGGAGGAAGATAAGTCTCTCTGAGACTGTATATGTAGGTTAAAAGCAGTGTAGACAAAACCAATTTGTCCAAATTAAAAACTTTATGCATATATATATATATATATATATATGTCCATATATACATACATATATATATGCATATTTATACTGCATCTAGATGTGATGGAATGCTTGCTGAGGATGCCATACTTGCATTTCGAGGAAGTACAATAAGGACATTCAGGGGACTCTTCATTTTAGTGTATTAAACTTAATGCAAGCAAAATTTCACCCATTTCATCAAAACCATTTAATGCTTACCTGCTGATAACTTCTTGGTCATCTCCAGTGAGCTCACATTTTACCAAAATAAGGCTGTCATATATGTGCATCAGTTTGTCCATCTCCTCAAAGATAGTAGATTGGTTATTTTTAAACTGTAGTTCTAGTTTTACTCTAAGTAAAACTGTCTAGGCCATCCAGTTTCTGCTTTAGTTCTTTCTTGTGTGGCTGAAGAATTATTTCATGTTGTCTGTACGTAACACTTCACAATTATGAGCCTTATAGTTCTCAAAAGCTCTAAAAGCTTTAAATGTTCTCCTCTGCATTAGCAGTACCACGATATTTAAAAAGATTTTGTTTGTGATTTATTGTCAGCTGATACAAAACAGAAAAACCCTCTGATGGACTGTTCAATGTGTTGCCTTAGCCTTAATAAGTAATCTGTAATCTTAAATCTGTACCCCATAACCAGCAGCCCAAGGTGCTCAGTGCTCCTGCACATGTCTCAGTCCAGTCACTGGGCAAGTGTCCTGGGTTGAAGTATATTCTATCACCATCTTCATGAACTGTTGAAACCAGGTGAGGCAGTGCTCCCTGCCTCCCCCACTCTGGCTTATCTTCTGTTAATGGGCCCATCAGCACCTTTGCTACACAGCTCACAGATAACCCCCTCCTGGACTACCTCCTGTTAATGGGCCCATCAGGCCTTATCACATGACTCACCATCCCATTGTGAGATGCTCCGCCCAGAGGGAAGAACCAAGCATTCCAGCCTGGATATAAGCTGAGACTCTGAACACCAGGGGGGCGCTTACCCACTGGATTCCCAGAGGACCCGAGCTACCAGACCTTTCTACAGGATCACTGCTTCAGGAAGACCACCTCATCTGGACTGCTTCCATCACTCCGCTCAGGTTGTATTCTGACTCTGTCAGTGGTCTTTTGTATTATTGCATCTATTTTATTCTACTTTCTTTCCTTTTTTTCCTATTAAATTGTATCTCTGACTTGGAACCTCTCATTTGTTTTGCCTTCAAACTACTACATTTTTTGGCACCCAACGTGGGGCATGAGACACTGAGAAAAGTCAGAATTACAATTTTGCATTGAAGAAGACACCTGCTCGCTATGATGCTCAACATGCTTACATGTGTCTTATATCTATCGCTCTATATTTTTCCACAACTGGGGCACTATCTGCCAGTCTTAATGCTCCTGCATAGACCAGGGTATGGTACTAAAATTGCTTTAGTGGTCTATTATGTCCATTGCTTGATAAACTCCGAGGCAATGAACATTATTCAGAATATACACCCACTTTTGCTTTCTTGCTCTGGTCTAGGATGCTACATCTGGGGCCTCAACAATCTCACCCAGCCCCTGTGGGGAGGGGTGAAGAATGATTTTTTCCAGCTTTTCAGGCATGACACAGCAGTTTTTGAAAATATGGAGTATCCTCTGGATGCCAAGGACAGCATGATGCTGTTGTTAGTCCTACTTTGTCTTCTCTGCACGGCCCGCACCATGCTTACACTACCTAGTGTGATACAGCGTGTTCTGGAGGAAGAGGGAAAAAGAAGCAGAGCAACAGCATCAGTGTCTACACAGAGTGTCACAGAGGAGAAAGGAACCAAAATCAAGGCAATAGTGTCCTCATCTACACAGACCTTCACAGAGGAGAAAGGGACTAAGGGTGCCATCAGCATCTCCACACAAACCATCACTGAACCAGAACAGCCTAAACCAGTAGCAGTTGCCCCCGTTCAGAAGAAGAAATCAAGGACCAAATCAGTCCGCATAGTGACTGATGAGGGTGCAGCAAGACCTTCACAATCTGCAGAAGAGACAGAGACAGAAATCATCACTCGCTCTCTATCTCTGGGTGAGCTGCGTGACCTGCGAAGGGAATTCACCCGCCAGACCAACGAGTCCATCCTGACCTGGCTGCTCCGCATCTGGGACGCTGCAGCCAATGACACCATTCTGGATGGAAGTGAGGCCAGGCAACTGGGATCGTTGTCCCGGGATGTGGTCATTGACCAGGGGATCGGGAAAACACAAGAACCTCTCAGCCTCTGGCAGAGACTGCTAACGAGTGTGAAAGATAGATACCTTTATAAAGAAGACCTCCAAGTGCACCAAGGAAAATGGAACACAGTAGAACCAGGCATCTGATGCCTGAGGGAATTGGCTGTGTTGGAAATCATTTTTTCAGAAGATGAGAGGTTTCCTAAAAACCCAGATGGTGTCCAGTGCACATCACGGATGTGGTTGAGATTTGCACGGCTTGGACCCGAAATGTACTCACGTTACCTGACAACACTGCAATGGAGGAAAGGTGAGGACAGGGTAGGTGTCTTGGCTAATAAACTAAGAATTTACGAGGACACTGTCACTGCTCCAGTTCGTACCCATGTCTCGTCTATGGAAACAAGACTGGCTGAGCAAGTCTGGAACTTGATTGAAGAAGGCCATCAGAAACTGAAAAAAGAACTTAAGGAAGAAATTTACCATATCCAACCGGAGCCAATGAGAGTCTCTGCCATTAGGAGCAGGCGCTCCCCAGCCAGGGAGAGAGGATACACACCACGAGGCAACCTCTGGTCTTTTCTTCGGGAGCATGGAGAAGACATGAGGAAGTGGGATGGAAAACCCACCTCCTCCTTAGCAGCCCGGGTACGTGAACTGAAAAGAGAAACACCTACTACAAAGACCCCATCTAGAATCAATGTTGCTCCAGTCTCTCATGCACAGAACTCCAGACGGTACAGGAATGATGATATGACTGATCCTCTGGAAGGAACCTCAGAAACATATTTACAAGAAGAGAGCAATGTATGCCATGACCAGGAATAGGGGGGCCCTGCCTCTAGCCAGGTAGAGGAAAGGGACAATCGGATCTACTGGACTGTGTGGATTCAATGGCCTGGAACATCTGACCCACAAAGATATACGGCTCTGGTTGATACCGGTGCTCAGTGTACTCTGATGCCATCAAGGTATGTGAGAGCGGAACCCATTTCCATTTCTGGGGTGACAGGAGGATCCCAGGAGCTGACTGTACTGGAAGCTGAAGTAAGTCTAACTGGGAAGGAATGGCAGAAACACCCCATTGTGACTGGTCCAGAGGCCCCATGCATTTTGGGCATAGACTATCTCAGAAATGGGTATTTCAAAGACCCAAAAGGATACCGCTGGGTTTTTGGCATAGCTGCTCTAGAGACAGAAGGCATCAGACAACTGAGTACCTTGCCTGGACTCTCAGACGACCCCTCTGCTGTGGGACTACTGAAAGTTGAAGAACAACAGGTGCCGATCGCCAGAGCAACAGTGCACCGTCGGCAATATTGCACCGACAGAGACTCTGTGGTCCCCATCCATAAGATGATTGGTGAGCTGGAGAGCCGAGGGGTGGTAAGCAAGGCTCGTTCACCCTTTAATATCCCTGTATGGCCTGTGCGTAAGTCCAGTGGAGAATGGAGACTGACAGTGGATTACCGTGGCCTGAATGAAGTCACACCACCACTGAGCGCTGCTGTACCAGACATGTTGGAGCTTCAGTATGAGCTGGAATCCAAGGCAGCAAAATGGTATGCGACCATTAATATTGCAAATGCCTTTTTCTCCATTCCTCTGGCAGCAGAATGCAGGCCTCAGTTTGCCTTCACCTGGAGGGGTGTGCAGTACACCTGGAACCGACTGCCCCAGGGGTGGAAGCACAGTCCCACCATTTGCCATGGACTGATCCAGGCTGCACTGGAAAAGGGTGAGGCTCCAGAACATCTGCAATACATTGACAACATTATCGTGTGGGGAAACACAGCAACAGAAGTCTTTGAGAAGGGAGAGAAGATCGTTCAGATTCTCCTGAAGGCCGGCTTCGCCATCAAGAGGAGCAAAGTCAAGGGACCTGCTCGAGAGATCCAGTTTCTGGGAGTGAAGTGGCAAGATGGACGGCGTCAGATTCCCACCGAAGTCATCAATAAGATCATTGCAATGTCTCCACCGACCAACAAGAAGGAAACACAAGCTTTCCTAGGTGCCATAGGCTTCTGGAGGATGCACATTCCCGAGTATAGCCAAATCGTGAGCCCTCTCTACCTGGTTACCTGCAAGAAGAATGATTTCCACTGGGGCCCAGAACAACAGCAAGCTTTCGCCCAGATCAAGCAGGAAATCGCTCATGCGGTAGCCCTTGGCCCAGTCAGGATGGGATCAGAGGTGAAGAATGTGCTTTACTCTGCAGCCGGGAGCCATGGCCTGTCATGGAGCCTTTGGCAAAAGGTGCCAGGTGAGACTCGGGGACGACCACTGGGATTCTGGAGCCAAAGCTACAGAGGATCCGAAGCCAACTACGCTCCCACAGAGAAGGAAATCTTAGCTGCCTATGAAGGAGTCCAAGCTGCCTCAGAGGTGATTGGTACTGAAGCACAGCTGCTTCTGGCACCTCGACTACCGGTGCTGGGGTGGATGTTCAAGGGAAAGGTTCCTACCACACATCACGCCACCGACACCACGTGGAGCAAATGGATCGCCCTGATCATGCAGCGCGCCCGTATTGGGAACCTGAATCGCCCTGGGATTCTGGAAATTATAACAAACTGGCCTGAAGGTGAGACCTTTGGATTATCCTCTGAAGAAGAGGAGGAGCAAGTGACACGGGCTGAGGAAGCCCCACCATATAACGCACTACCGGAGAGTGAGAGACGATATGCCCTTTTCACCGACGGTTCCTGCCGAATTGTAGGTGCTAACCGGAAATGGAAAACTGCTGTATGGAGCCCCACACAACGAGTTGCACAAGCTACCGAGGGAGAAGGTGGATCGAGTCAGGTCACAGAGCTTAAAGCTGTCCAGCTGGCTTTGGATATTGCTGAACAAGAGAAGTAGCTGAGGCTCTATCTCTACACTGACTCGTGGATGGTGGCTAATGCTCTGTGGGGATGGCTGGACCACTGGAGAAAGGCCAACTGGCAGCGCAGAGGGAAACCCATCTGGGCTGCTGAGATTTGGCAGGACATCGCCACCCGAGTAGAAAGGCTGACCATGAAGGTTCGACACGTGGATGCGCACGTACCCAAGAGTCGGGCTAATGAAGAACATCATAACAACGAGCAGGTGGATCGAGCTGCCAAGGTGAAAGTATCTCAGGTTGATCTAGACTGGCAGCACAAAGGAGAATTATTCCTAGCTCGTTGGGCTCATGATGGTCATCAAGGGAGAGATGCAACATATCGATGGGCTCGTGACCAAGGCGTAGACATTACTATGGACAGCATCTCCCAGGCTATCCATGACTGCGAGACCTGTGCTGCAATCAAACAGGCCAAGCGAGTGAAGCCTCTGTGGTATGGTGGACGATGGTCAAAGTATAGGTATGGGGAAGCCTGGCAAACTGACTACATCACCCTTCCCCAAAGCCATCAAGGCAAGCACTACGTGCTCACCATGGTGGAAGCAACCACTGGATGGCTGGAGACCTACCCTGTGCCTCATGCTACTGCCCAGAACACCATCTTGGGCCTGGAAAAGCAGGTCCTGTGGAGACATGGCACCCCTGAGAGAATTGAGTCAGGCAACGGGACTCATTTCAAGAATGGCCTCATAAGCACTTGGGCCAGAGAACACGGAATCGAATGGATATACCCTATCCCATACCATGCACCAGCTGCCGGGAAGGTGGAACGCTGCAATGGACTGCTTAAAACTACCCTTAAGGCACTTGGCGGAGGGACCTTCAAAAATTGGGAACAGAACTTAGCAAAGGCCACCTGGATGGTCAATGCCCGAGGGTCCATCAATCGAGCTGGTCCTGCCCAGTCTGAATCCTTGCACACAGTGGATGGAGATAGGGTCTCTGTGGTACACATGAGAGGTATGTTAGGAAAGACTGTTTGGATTAATCCCACCTCGGGCAAGGGCAAACCCATCCGTGGGGTTGTCTTTGCTCAAGGACCTGGTTACACTTGGTGGGTGATGCAAAAGGATGGGGAAACCCACTGTGTACCACAAGGAGACCTTATTTTAAGTGAGAACTGTGTGTAGGATTTCATTACATATATATATGTGTGTGTGTGTGTGTGTAGTTTAAGGAAGGTATTGATTTGGGATGATGTAGATGGTAATAGAATAAGGGGTGGATGATGTCCTGGGTTGAAGTATATTCTATCACCATCTTCATGAACTGTTGAAACCAGGTGAGGCAGTGCTTCCTGCCTCCCCCACTCTGGCTTATCTTCTGTTAATGGGCCATCATCACCTTTGCTACACAGCTCACAGATAACCCCCTCCTGGACTACCTCCTGTTAATGGGCCCATCAGGCCTTATCACATGACTCACCATCCCATTGTGAGATGCTCCGCCCAGAGGGAAGAACCAAGCATTCCAGCCTGGATATAAGCTGAGACTCTGAACACCAGAGGGGCGCTTACCCACTGGATTCCCAGAGGACCTGAGCTACCAGACCTTTCTACAGGATCACTGCTTCAGGAAGACCACCTCATCTGGACTGCTTCCATCACTCCGCTCAGGTTGTATTCTGACTCTGTCAGTGGTCTTTTGTATTATTGCATCTATTCTAGTTTACTTTCTTTTTTTTTTCTTATTAAATTGTATCTCTGACTTGGAACCTCTCATTTGTTTTGCCTTCAAACTACTACAGCAAGCAAGTGGGAGTTTGGAGATCCTGCCTCAGAGCTAGCAGGACCTCCCTCCAAAAAAGTCACAAAAAATTAAATTAATGGAGTTGCAGTTTCCAAGATGGAACTAGGCAGGAGTGGGCTGGGAGCTGACAAACTTCTGAGTAATTGTGTTAAACTAGGCAAACTTGCCAACAGGATACCTGAACAGGCTGAAAGAATCAAGCACAGGATGGATCTGAAAGCCTCTGTTAGGTTTTAGGGGGCTGAAATACAGAGCAACTATCACTCTTCTCAATTCAAAAAATCACAGAGTTTTTTTGGGTTTGGTGGGTTTTTAGTTTTGTTGGGTTTTTTGTGGTTTTTTGTTTGTCTGTTTGTTTTAGCTACAGTAATTGCAGTGAGGGATCCATTTAGGCTTTATTCCTTTTGCAGTCATAAAAGATTCCTAGGAGGTGAGAATAGGGTGCTGTATTTAAAGATCATTAATGCACCGGAATGAATGCTGAGAAATATAGTGATTTTTGGTTTATGCAGAACTTTGGAGCACCACACTGACAAAAACAACAACA
Organism: Chamaea fasciata; assembly: GCF_029207755.1. Classification (NCBI taxonomy): domain Eukaryota; kingdom Metazoa; phylum Chordata; class Aves; order Passeriformes; family Sylviidae; genus Chamaea; species Chamaea fasciata. The sequence goes on from NW_027094089.1 coordinate 35,668,745, forward strand.
ATAAGGAATGCTATAGAAAGTGGAAAAAGTGTTGAAAATAGCACTTTCTATGTCTGAGGTGCCTACATCTGCTGTACGTCATATCCTCAAACCCTTTTCACAGCTGCTGGAGTTGGCAAGAAATGAATAATTTGGGGAATAAAAATCTGAAAAGGCAAGAAGTAAGGCAAGGTCTGAATCTCTCCACTTCAAGGGAAACAATGCTTATCATACAATAAATCAACCTTACCCACAATATGCTTTCCTACTGAGGAAATACTAAAAACAAATTTTGTCTCAAAAACAAACATCTTTTTGGTAAAATTCTGCTAGGTTAAATACATCTCTTACTGAAGTACACCAGTACTTTTTATTCCTCATAGTATTTTCATTTAAAAGGGAGGTGCTGTGCAAAATAATGTCCTTGTCTGTCCCTTCCTCATACAAACCTCAAATCAAATTTAATAAAGCTAGTTTGATACAATGCCAGCCTACACTTGATTTACCCTTGGTCGACTTTAATAGGGTCAAAAATATTTTCACTTTGGCAGTGTACGCATTAATCATTTTTCCACAGGATTTAGAAGATTGGAAGAGACAAGGCCAAGCAAAATTTTGAATTAATTGGTCTTACCCCAGCATTCAGGAGGTCACCTTGTGTCAGTTGTCCCACATTTTCCAGGTCACAAAGTTCCAGTGTATCCTAAGCTGCCTTGAGGAGAGATCTGTGCTGTGGGCACACAAAGGTGAAAGAATTTCTCCCAGAAAGTGCGATTTTCCTAGAGGCAATCACAATGATTCCAGCTTCCAGACTGTCACCAGACACCAACTACTTAAATAATGCACAGTCAACTGAAGCCTGTACTTGGTGCATTTTCTAATCAAGTAGTTAGGAAAATTTGGAAACATTCTGTCATTTACCATAAATCTGCTGCCTGCTTGCTACTACAGAGTAATTAATTTTAGTGCTACTCAGAATTCTTGATTTCAGCTGGGAAATCTACCTTCACAATCATTGCTGTTTTCACCCTTCCCTCTGTTTTGGTTGGTTGGTTCATTGATTGGTTGGTTGGTTGGTTGGGTTCTTGTTGTTGTTTTGGGTTTTGTTGTTTTTCTTTTGCTTGTTCCCTAATGCTCTTGTTGGGGTGTTGAACATCAAAGGCACTATTCTTGCAAGGGAAGGATTGTTTGTGGCAATGGTAATATGCTATTCTAGTGTGGCGCCAATAACTGCTCCCGCATTTCTCATTGTTATCTGCAATAATGACCTCTCAGTACCTGGCTGACTGGGCAGATACAGACGTCAGTGCTAAAGGAGGAAAGCAAGTGAAAGACTTCTTTACAGATGTAATTAATTTATTAGGTACTAAAAGTTCTTACTGTGTGATAAGGACTGTGTATACCTTTTAGTTCACAGTTTTATTTTGAGGAACAAAGTGTCACAAACTAAGTGCTGAAAATAACTACAGGCAAGGAAATTATGTTAAATGGTTTATCATCTGATAAGACATTCTTAGTATTTAACCCATAGCATTAGTATGGCACAAGAAAAAAATTGTTATTTTGCAGTACTATTTGCAAACTTTTAAGTTATGAGATGATTGAAAAGGAAATATCTGTAATTATTGCTTACAATTCTGCAGACACAAGGCATATTGCTTTTTAAAGAGGTTTACCCTCATTTACAAGGGGGATTTGAAGCTACAACAGTAAGTATTTAAGGTGTTCAGTCTGGTCCAATCTGAGTTGTGGCCACTGTGACCAGAAAAATTGTGTAGCTGGTGGGTTTTCAGGGAAACTACCCATTCCAGTCAGAGCTTTGAAATATCCATCCTGTCCACCTTGCTGTCTAATATGACATAAATTTCTTTATTTCCACTCAATAATTGTATTAAACAATAATGTTCAATGGGAAGATTTAATAATAAAAACCGAAGAAATTTGTGTTAAACTAAAAACACAGTGTAAATATTAGTCACAAAGATATTAGATACAGTTAAGTATTTCAGGATGTTTGTGGCTATCTTAATCTAAACAATACTGAAAGCTTTCTGTGAATGGTTCTGTCTCCAATTGTTCCCAAGTGTCTTTAGTATGGCCCAAAATGAAGCTGATACTTGTTTTGTAAGAGTTGTAATTATTTGATATCAAGCTGACAGTTTTCTTGTCAAATGACTCAGTTGTAATATTAATGAAACTGAGTGCTGATGAGTGGCATAGTACCATCATTAAGCATTTAAAAGCAAAAGAAAGGGAGGAACTGAAATCTGATGAAGTTTCCTGTAAGGAAAAGGAAAGATTTTCTTGTTTCCTATGTCAGAAAAGGAAATACTATGGACGTGTAGGGAGCAAAATACAAATACCTATAAAAATATTAAAAAGGGGATTCTACATGTGAGGAGGGTGTTCCACAATACCAAAACATAAGATCACAACCTAGTCTTTCTCACCAGTTTTATGCATGAATTAAATCACATGTTTAGCCATGAAAAAAAATAATCATACTGAATTACTTTGTGCTTACATTTAAATGTGTATGTGGTGCATCAGTGGTATATCAGTGTGATGTCCAGATCTTTTTTCCGAGCTGTTATATTGGAGCCTAAAATTGACAGTACAGATTTCTAAGAAACATCCAAAAATATGCCCATCAACACCAACAACCTACTTGATGAGATCTATGTGGGACACTTGAGAATAGAAATTGGCAGAAAGCTCTAATCATATCTATTTCATAGACTATTAAAACAACACACTGATGAAAACTGTCATGCAGGTGGGATATTCTCTTTAATACTGCTATATTTTTTTAACAAAATAGAAGCTTAAACTTTAAAAGGGCAGATCATGCCTGTGAGAAATAATGCAGATGCTATGACACTAAGCAAGGAACAAAATAACATGCAAGCCTATTAATTAATCAGTTCAAAGTACTAAATTGCAGTGTTAGATGAGCAGTGGTTTTAGTGTCATGAAATAGTGTGGGATTATGTCTCATGTAGAGATGAGGTACTGCAGTTTAAATATGCACAGGTAGAATAAATATAAATAAATATCTCAACATACTTGTCCTCAAATGGTGCTATTAGTGATGCATGACATTACTCATGCTACTTCCTTTATTAATGAAAAACATTTTAATTTAATTCAGGATATTTTTCTTAAGAGCAGCACTTTGCTACTCATCATTATATTTTGACAGCAAACTGAATTCTTGTTCTCAAGTATTTGTTTAGCTCCAGGCATCCGTGTTTGGATTATGAGAATGATGATTGGTTCACTGCCAAGGGCACAAAAAGGTCAAACTGTCCTTTTTTAAAGGCTCTTTTTTTTCCTTTCCCCCCACCCATTTTTCCTTTTCTTTTTTTTTTTTTTTTTTTCCCCCTTGCCTGAGAGTTTGGCTCATTAATCAGAGTTAAAAGAAAGGCGAAAAGGCAGTGACTTGAAATCATTTGATTCTTTTTCAAGGGGTATTTTAAAAAGCAGAACTCAATATTAGTGTTAGAGGTTGAGTAGATGTTTGTATGGATCATACTGACATAGTTCTGACAGGTGACCTGAAACCTTTCAAACTGACATCTGTCACAGAGACAGACAGAGGGTTTTTAGCCTCAGAGCCTGTTTTCGTGACATTTCATTTTTCATCAGATTTTGAGAGAAGGGGGGAAAAAAGAAGATGAACTTGAAAAAATCTTGCCAGGGGCAGAAAATGAGATCAGGTTTTGTGCAGCTGTCTAACTCACCTTTAAAGGTTAGAGGTCCAGGAAAAGTGAAGAAAAAGGTCTCATTTTGATGTTATTAGCTAAAAGGACAGATTACTTCTTTAAGTCTACTCCTACAGTTACATAGCCGGTGTAGGACATTATACAGGTATAGATAGTTTGGGTTAGCCATTACAAGTCCTGATTTCAGCATTTATTTGCTCTTTGCACTGAGCTGAAACCTAGGGAACAAGTTTAACTCCTATAAGCATTTAAGCTGAAAACTTCAAATCTCTATCATATGGAAAATGTCACATGATAAACTATTAATCAATATTTAGCTTCTGGTTTCATTTTATTCCAATCGTTAGGAAACAGTGACTTCTATTTTAAACTAAAATGGATTAATATGCAGGCATCTGCAACACAGACACCATAAGGAAAGTATATTTTGAATTTAAACTTTACTGGTTGCACCCATGAGACAAATTGAACTAGCTAGAAATTTTCTTTCCTGGCATTTTCAGTGGTCACCAAGGTCCTTCTCCTTTGGAAGAGGAAGCTCATCCCATCAGAAATCCCAGCTTTTTTCACACCTGCCACTGTAAAATATCCAGATTGAAATTACTGCCTTGACCAGCTCTTCTCTGGCACATTGGGACGGAAGAGGAAACGAAGATCAGCCTTTGGCATGAAACACATCTGAGATTAAATATCAGCTATCTTTCATAAAGATATTCACTCAGATTCATTAAGCTCATCATAATTCTGAAATCCTGAAACACTCCTAGGCACTGAAAAAGAGATAACAAAATTCACTGCATCAGACTTCAACTGAGAAGCCAGTGATGGTCCTGTTCTACCAGAGATTTACTAGCTGGGCCACTGAGGTGAAGAAGAAAACCTATAATACCTGCCTCATTTTTCGGTTGTAAGTACTGGTGAAAATGAGCTGGACATTTTCCAACACTCCTGTAACATTGTGGTGGGAGCAGTGGCAGGAAGACTGAGGATTCCTTTCTCTTGACAAGAGAAGGAAGGAAAATGGAACTAACATTAATTGTACCTCAGCTGATCTGGAAAGACATCTTCAGTGCATTATTATCATCATCCATTCACTCTTGCTGAAGCTATGTGGGCTTCAGCAACGAAATCTTGCCCAAATCTGATTAGGCTTTTGCTACAGCCTTACGATTTCAGGATGCATTTCCAATAAATATTAATTTGTGTTTGAGAAGAAGGCTGAATGATGCTTTTCTTACATGCTCAATTCTACTGAAGTTTAAGAAACTGCACAAATTGTTCATTCATAAGTGCCATTTCTTGGCAGTCGGGATTTAGGGGTAAATATCAAAAACATTATTTTCATGCACTATTAATTACAGAAGACACAGTTTTTCCCTTCTGAGGAAGGTGCTGGTGTCTCCTTTACTTTGAACTGCCAAGAAACCTTGAATACAGCTCAGGAGTTATGCCATAATCAAATATACAACATCAACACCATCACAAATTGGACAAAGCATCCCAAGCCAATAAACACTGGTTTGCATATACCCTGTCACCCTGACATTAGTTCTTTTCTTTTCTAAACATTGCTTACCATACTTCCTTTGTTGCTGTTTATATAATAAATAAATTATAAGCACATCTTTTAGAGTGTCAATGGTACGCATAGTCACCAATTGAATAAGTGTTCTCCTGGTACACCTTTACATTTAGCTATTTGGATTAAAGAAGCTTGACAAATAAAATAAAGGTAGAAAATGTGATTTTTTTTCCTTGTGAAAAATTAGTTGTGAATCCAAATTGCTCTTTAAAGGAACTCCTTCCTTTCTCAAAATACAGGTGGGCAACTCCTGTCATGTTAGCTTAATATTTTTCATTTAAGATATATTCAACCCTATACAAATAATATTAATATTAGTGGTCTGCCTCACCAGATTTTTGGACTTTCTCTTTTATGGTCTTTAAACATCTAGCCTAGTCTGATCAAATGTGGATTCACATAATCCTTTTCCTCCATTTTATGTTAAAGGTATTGATAGATATTTTGGGGATATAGCTAGTGAAATTCTTCCTTAGCCAACTCAATGCTAGCGAACATTAGACTTTATTTTTTTTGTATACACTAAAAAATAAATGAATTCAGACACTATACTAGGCTATGTCTGCCAAGATAATATGCCTGTGGAGGGAGGCATAGAAGAAATGCAGAAGAGGTGCCTCTCCAGAGTGCCAAATTTGGACTCCCCATGTACTTTCACAGCTGTTTTATAAGTGCTGTAACTTCAAAATCATCCTTTAGAAGGTAATCCTTAGACAGGTAAATCTGCTGCTGCCAGGGACCTTGTGTCGAGCACAAGTTAATGGTATTGCAGAAAACCATCAAGGACTTATAACCTCAATGAGATTCCTGTTAGTGTCTGTGCAGGAGCACAGATCTGCAGGAAAATCTTGTCTCTTACACTCGCCGGACAAGTATTCAGACCCAGCTGTGTAGAAGATATTTGAGTGTTCAGCAAAACATGTAAAGTGCAAGAATTACAAGGCAGGAAAAACAGGCCATATAGAAACATGGAGAGGATTGAAAAAAATAGATTTTATTTTTGTGGAAAAATTGTGCCTCTGGCTTTATGTTGGCTGTGATTGTGCAACTTCACATGTCTCAAGAGAAATCACTCTTGAGGTTAAGAAAAATATCAGAGGAAAAGGTAATGCAGTTCGGAGGTAAAAAGCTACTATTCTGAAAGTGTCGGTTATTCTTTTTCACAGGAGACGAGGATATTAATCTTAGAAGTCCAAGCTGATTTTATAGAGACTTTGAGTAGCAGCAAAAGAGTTAAGCCCATCAAAAAGGAATGCACTAAATGCTAGGAGAATAAAGAAGGAGTCATGAGTAGTTTAGAAAAATCCCCATCTGGTATTTCCAGTGGAAGAGAATCTGCCATTTTTAGCAAATGAAGTAGAAAAGGGGGCATGAGTAAGGTATTTAGTGAAATATAATGATTTTGGAACACTATTAGTTACTACTTTAGTTCAGAAATAAAATATTTTTTGAAAGAAATGTATTCAGAACAAAACTGCTGCTAGTCATGAAATACACAAGAATACTGTAGTTATACATATTGCTTTCCATTCCTCTAGGGGGTATTGTACCCTTACGGTATTAACTTTTAAAAGGCCTGCATTGTTTCAGCTCCTACTGCGATTAGTTAAAAAATCTGAGTATTCAACAACTCTGAAAAAGCAAATGTTTTTACTGAAGATGAAGAGCCATTTTCATCATCATTAAGCATTCAAATTGTGGTCTTACACACAATATTCAGGAAATTGCTCCTCCCTCCATTTTCTTGTATTTTCCCCATATGAAAATGTGGTGAAGGAAATCTGCCCTTGTCATGGTTTGGTGATTCTTTATGTTGGTAACAGGATTCAAACTGTCAAGAATAAGGTAGTTTATGTTAAGATAGGTGTAAACATTCACTTAACATCTATGTCCACCCTTAGACTTCAATATTTATAAGGCAGATAGACAGGAAAAAGAGATATACAAGATATACTCTTCATGTTAGAGAGGCAAGCAAGGTTAAGCTTTGTTTTTCATGTAAGTTACACATTGATTGTAAACATGGGAGCTGGAGATGATTAATGAACCTCCGTTTCTCATCTGTCTGAAGAAACATCATCTGTCTGATGTGCTTTAATACCTTTGCCTCTTCTTGCTCAGAAAAACTTTAGATTTTCTTTCTGGTGCATAGCATATTAGAAGAAAGATTCTAGAGAAGATTTGCACAGAAAATTGCAAAAAATATGAGCAGAATATTCCATTCCAAAACTTCTAATTTCATGGTTTAATAGACAATTTGAAAATTTGATCTTATAGTTATTTTTTGTCAATATTCACTGGAGAATCTTGCATTTCTGGATATCAAGGTCCTCAGAGAAAGACAGTTTTTCCTAGAATTATTCACTTTTACCTAATTTCTGAGATCAAAAATTAATAAAAATTTACGAAAACTCAAACTCCCAAATTATATGAGTTCACTCAAAACAAATTTTCTACAATAAATCTGTTTCCAGGTCTTACTTTTAGATGCACAATAGGTCATAAATTCCAAACAGGAAAAATTTTTTCTACTGAATAGATTTTACTTTTTTTTTTCCTTTGGTTGCTAGGTAATGCGAAATATAAAGTTATTTCTAAAAATCACACTAGAAAACAGGAAAAGTATTCTCTTGGCTTCCTAACTTTTGTTTACTTCTTATTGTCTTGTTTACAAAGGTTTACTATTTTCCATGAACATTTGCCTAAGCCTAGGCAGGAACAAACCTTCTGAAAAACAATTGTTTGCGTCATCAGTGACAATGCACTATTTCAACAGAAGTTGCCACTGTTCATAATGCAATCACATTCAGTATATTATGTATCATTCATAGTACAAATTCATGTTTTCAAAGACTTAAAATGACCATGGGAGAATTGCAGTTCCTTCTGTGCCTGCAAGATTTTTAAGTTAACTGATTATTGTTCTGGTCATTAGAAGAAAGATATAGCATTCACTACCTAAACTTTACTAGAAGGAAAAGCTTCTGCAGTCTTGCAAATTTTTGGATACAGGCATGATCCTGAAGAAATAAAGTAAAAGAGCAAGTTTGGTACAGAGTTAAAATGCAGAGTATCTTGACACAAAATTCAAATTAAAATCTACAGCAAATACCTCTTAAATTAAATTTGTCAATTCTCAAACCCCGAGTGTGAGATTCACCTATTAGTCTTCACAGTCAGCTACCGTACTGTAGCATATATGTTTCATAGGTTTGCATGTCTAGTCTGTCTGAGAGCTACTCACGTTGATCTAATCAGGATTTAGTACAGTTATAGTGACCAAGAATCTTTACCAATTATTTCTTCTGCTGATCAGGTGATTTACAACAATTCTGGATCTTATTTCCTAGGAAGACTTTGAGACTTTGAGACTTTCTTCTGCCTGAGATAGGAAACAGAATCTGATACATGACACTTCCTCAAAAAACAAAAAAATTGAAAATAATTGTTTCTGGAAAAAAAATATCTTGAGACCCCACAATGTCAACCAAAAGGTCAAATAAATATTATGAAGTGTGTATATATAACAAAAACTGACTTCTTTTACAGAAAAGACCTCTCTTACAGAAAATGCCTCAACTGTCATAGAGCATCTAGCTAGAGAGAGCAATGTAGCTGTTAAGATCATCAAGATTAAGTCCACCTGAAACATTTCCTTTCACACTTTATCTAACATCTGTAGACCTCTGCATGCTGTTTCTCTCACACAGTTGTGTTGATACAAATGAAATTTATCGTAAGTAGAGAGGACATCAAGTGCAACAGGAATAGATCTGGGTTAACTTTTAGCAGAACTTAAATTAATAAGTAACTTAAATAGAAAAGCCTTTTGAAGTTTCCTTTTAAACCAATTGGACAAAGTGTTGTTGATATAGTGCAGAAGCTGAAAATTCTTTGAGCTAGTATTTTTGGAGACAGGCAGGAATATCGACAACTGATAATTATGAGCTGTGTGGGTTCACAGATGGAGTATTGTTATTCAGGGCTCTGAATAGTGAGTCTTAGAAAAAGAGGGCAAATTGACACCTCCATTAATGTATAATTGCCACCCATCAGCCACCACAGTCTTTGCTTGCCAGGCAGAATTGGCCATTTTTCTTCTTTTTGTTTTGCTTTGGGATTTTTTTCCGAAAATGTGTGCTGTAAAGGAGGATGGCGAAGTCCTTGGAGAAGTTGTGCACTCTCACAGGTTGTCCTATCTCTCAAACACAGATTAGAGACAATAGAGACTGAGAAGCTTTGACACATTCTTCCTCTATAATGAATATTAAAGCTAGAGGAGGCTTGTGCCTCATTGTCACTTTCCACATGAAAGTAATGCTAATGCCTCAATGGTAGACTTGGATGTGCAACAATGACATTAAAATAGAGCAGGTTCAGGAAAAAAAAAATAGCTAGTGCCTAGTGCTTATGGCCTCATTTACAGTAATTAACAAATTAGAAATTCAATAACATAGCTCTCAAGCAACTGTGAAAGACAGTAACAAGGTTTTGAACTTGCAGCAAATGTTTTGGTTCCCTGGACACTTAGATATCCAGATAGAATCAATATATACACAGTAAAAAAATTCATCTAAACAGGACATATAAATAGCAGAAATAAATATATCTATCTTACAGGAGAAGTTCCATAAAATTTCCTACCTTGACTAACTCTTTCAACTGCTGCAGCGTGAAGCAGGTAGGCTGCAGATTTTTTTTGCATTTCTCACAATCTTACATAAAATTCTTACTTTCCAGCTGTGATTTAATGTGGAAATGTTACAATAGCCCTCATAGCTACTGAGAATAGAGAGAAATTTTAGCTGGATACCAGTTGTGGCTTTAGTACAAATGAGTTCATAGTTTTAATTCAGATACATGGCTTCAAATAAAAAAGGTTGAAGGAAAGAATGAAACTATCTACAGTAATGTGGGTTCCTTAACTAAAATAAAAACCCATTTCAATTAACTATCCATACATAATTTCTTCCCTTTTTCCCCTCTTTTTTCTTCATTCATCTGTTTACTAGGAAATACCCTGAGTGTCATAAAATGTTTCTCTATATGGTGATGCTGTTCAAGTATTGAAAATCTATTCCAGGGTGTGTAGTCATGACTCTATTTTATTTAACTTTTGTGAGGCCAATATAATAACTTTTAAGAAAAATGAATGATGATTTTGTTATCTGCTCAATATTTATTATAAAAAGTTTTTACTTTTACCATTGAGCAATATAAGTCCTGTGCAGCATGAACTAATGTCTGGGATGGTAGAAATGAGTGGAATATATTTCCTAGTTTTCAGGAAAAAGTATAAATAATGATTTGATTTTTCAAAATACAGAAATAGCAAAAGGAAAAAGAACATTCTGCAAGGAACTACTCATAACACTGATAAATTTTAAAGCAGTAGAAAGAGCGTAGGCCTAAAACACTTTGATGGGGAAACATGGATGGTGGGCTTGTGTAAGATATCTAAATTAGCACCTCTTGGAGGGATAGCGCTCCCGACTTATTTATATATCAGACATCAGAGGTTAAGACTATTGGCTGTTGTTTCAGGGTAGAAGGTCAGAAAAAAAAAATGGTTACTTAAAATGTCAAGTTTGTTTGTGCCTGCACACCTTCAGCATGGAGACCTCTAACCTAAAGATTGTAAATTATATACTTTCCTCATTCCCCTCTGCATGTTTTCTGTTGTTTCATATCTAGTGCACACTGAGCACATATCAATAATAGAGCCAATTGTATTTGTTACCATCCTCCACTTTTTCCACAGACAATTGCAGCATCATAGCTCTCATGTCAGGCATTTTACATGCAGATAGAAAGCAACTGGGTATGTCCCTAAAAACTGTCAACCTTATTTGTTTGCTTTAAACTGTAGCCTAAAGGGAAGGAGGAGACGGCACAGCCTTATTATTTCTGATTTTTGTTTAGCTTGTCTTTTCACATAAATACCAGTACCGTATGAATAAATAGCTTCTTTATATTTATCATTTTTTTCCTCTAGGTATTCATTGTGTATCAATAACCTGCTTGTTAACCCTCTCTTTAAATTTTTTATTACAGCTTATATATGTTTGTTTTTAGAAAAGTTAATGAATTATTTTAATAAGATGATTACAAGAATAAAAATTGAAATCTAAAGATGCCTAAGTTTCTAGACAGCAGTTCTGTCAAGTAGCAGTACTTTGTTGATCTGGAGCAATGAAAACTAAAGCATTCTCTAGGAGACTTTCCAAAGGATGAAGCCTTAATTCTTTCTTAGTGTGTGATATTTTCTGTCTCTTAACTAGGATTTGCAGAATCTGTTTGCCAGGTCTGCATGGTCTGAAAGTATGCAGCAGAGCTCCCATGTTTGATGAGAGTTGACAGGCAGTTAACTGCGAGACTCACGACAGCTTGACTCAAGTATTTGCAGGAATTTGTTGACCCTGCAATAGTCCAGAGTTAGAGGGGAGAGTTAAAATGGATGATGCCAGCTGAAAAAAAAACAATTTACCATAAAAATAGAAGAAATGCTGAAGGTAGACTGGGATAGTAACTTTGCAAAAGGCACTGAATATGATTTGAAAGGATACAGGGAGAAAGAGCAAGAAAGAGTGAAAAAGAAAAGAAGGGAGGGAGGGAGGGAGGGAGGGAGGGAGGGAGGGAGGGAGGGAGGGAGGGAGGGAGGGAAGGAAGGAAGGAAGGAAGGAAGGAAGGAAGGAAGGAAGGAAGGAAGGAAGGAAGGAAGGAAGGAAGGAAGGAAGGAAGGAAGGAAGGAAGGAAGGAAGGAAGGAAGGAAGGAAGGAAGGAAGGAAGGAAGGAAGGAAGGAAGGAAGGAAGGAAGGAAGGAAGGAAGGAAGGAAGGAAGGAAGGAAGGAAGGAAGGAAGGAAGGAAGGAAGGAAGGAAGGAAGGAAGGAAGGAAGGAAGGAAGGAAGGAAGGAAGGAAGGGAGGAAGGGAGGAAGGGAGGAAGGACAGTAGGTCTCAGGTGTCTTTATCCCCATCTCTCTGTCAAATGAACAATGTGATGAAATGCCTTCATCACAAGCTGGTACGCCATCCCCTCACAAGAAGTATTCTGTCTCAGTTACAGTTCATATGTTTTAATTATCTTTTTTCAATCTCTACTCTTCATCTTCATTTTGTCTTTCTGCCATGCTGTCCTAGGTATTCAAAATGACCCTATAACAATAATGGAAAACATCTCACAAGAAACTAGATAAGTATTAAACCTTCACACCTTTCTGTCCTCCTCTCCTTTTCAGTCTAGGAAAAAAATGTGCCTAGGGAAAATGCCACGGTTTGTGTGGCTAAATAAGAAAAAGTGAGTCACAGAGACACAAAGGCCGTTTACTAAAATTTGTGAACATTTATGCAGCTTTTATTTATCCTGTATTTTAAGCTATAAACTTTCATCCAAATATAATTTGAAATGGTATTTGAGATTAGGCTGAAAGCATACAATTTCTCAACAATTTAGCTCTTTTAAAGCAGTAAAAGTCTTGTGGAGGTAGTAGTCCCCATGAGCCCTTTGTGGAGGGAAGAAAGCGAGAATGAAAAAATACACAACCAATTGACCCCACTGGACATGAAAAAAAATCTTGGAAATGAAATGTCTAGAAATTTCCTAATACATGTCCACTGTGTAAGAGCATGTATTTATTTATATAACATACTGGTAAATATATTCTCATGGAATTAAATGGGGTTTGTGACCAGCTACACCTTCTGACAGAGCTGAGGTAAAATTCAGTGTGAGGACAGCACAAGGCAAGTTTTCCTTGTTCATTTGTTTATTTATTTATATTTCAGAAGAATTGGTCAGCAAGATTTATTCAAGAGGAATAAAAGACTGTCAGTAAATTTTTCTGGTGGTGATTTGACAATACAGTTTACTTACCTTGTTGCTTTCAGACTGTCTGTTTCAGTACTTTACATGCTTACTAATTGAGAGACTAAATTGTTTATCCCCAATTTCAAAAAATTCTAGAGAGGCTTTAAAAAGGTATTGGGGTAACGTGTGAACGTCTGGTTTCTGAACTCAAAGAATCATTATCATTTTACCAAATTAGGGCCATTTTTCATTTGTTGTTCCTTTTGAACACGATGTATTTATCCAAATAGGAATGTGCCTGCCCAAACTGGAACCAGTAATGAACCTTTAGATGCAACAATTCCCACGTAGGCATTAAAATAAAACAGCACTATGATCTATACAGAGAAAGCATGAAGCGTATGTGTGATTCCAAAGACCTTTATATGGCAGATGAAGGATTTGCTTTTATTCACTGTGGTTTTTTAGACAAGGCAGGATGATCTTTGAACTAAGTTTGATTTTTTATGAAATTAATAAGAAAAAGTCCTAGCTTTTGATGTGTTGAGATAGCACAGGAAAGGCATAGGATGGAGGCTTTAGGAGGGCTAAAACACCACATAAAACAACCTAGTTTTTATTCCTATTCCTTATGTTGTAAAAGCTCCAGGAAATACATTGAGCTGTGTGCCCAGTTCTCTTCAACTGCTCATTCCACCCAAAATTAAGGGAATATCAAACTCCCAACCCAACTGTACTAATTGTTGACTACTTTTAACAGCTTCTAAACTGAAACCAATGTAATTTGTACAACTTACTTCAGAGGGTCATAGATGATTTGTCACAGATTTTTTAAGCACTGCTCCAACCATGGTGTTCACTGAGGCTGCTAAATGGGGTTTTCAGAGCACTGAATAGACAGACCCTTAAGGATCTACTCTTTCACTTGCTCTCCAGCATACAGTAAAAATTATCACTCCACACCCTGACAGATATCTCTGCTCAGAGGTGAAAGTCACAGATGTCTAACCTGGACTTCAGTGAAGTGCGATACAAACCTCAGCCCACCATACATAAGGATTTATTGACATAACAGCAGGTTTTTTCACCAGTAAGTATGACACACTAGCAATTTAATAACAGCATTTTGGCTAACTCAGTATCTTTATACCATGAATTTAAATGTGAAGGGCTCATTTCTCTCTTTTTCTCACATCCATTACTGAAAATTGTTGGATAAGCCATTGGCTGAAAAACCTGTACAATTTAAGGCTGAATTTTGTCATCTTCTGTGGACCATGTGCTATTCTAGACTATATCATGAAGCCTTGCTATTTTCAAACAGCTGCACTGCTGCAAAAACAGGGTATCAGTTCTGTTGCTTCTAGGCAATATGGCAAATCCTCACCTTCAATCTTCATGCTTTAGGTACATTCTATATAGCTAACCAAGAGCCTCTGGATGACAGGTTTCAAGGCTTCTACATTACCTGGGTGATCAGATATAAATAACTCATTAGCAGAGCTAAACCATCTCTCCTGGCAGGATTTGATTGTTCATTCTCAAAACTGCATGTAGATAGTTTAACACCTGGGTTATCCGTGTTACTTTTTTTTCTCCTCTAGTTCACAAGGCAGACAAGAGATACATACCTCAGTGAAGGCTTCGCCTGGAGTTTCATCCTGAACCAAACCTTTAAGTATCTCTGGAGCTAGATATCTTTCAGCATTATGTATGACCCAAATGTAAGTGTTTATAGACTTGGAAGTCTTTAGTGATTTGGAGAATGTCACTTGTGGGTACAATGGTGCTTTAGAGATTTTTCCAGATTAGGAGCATACAGAGGTATGTGCAAGCTGCAGTATAAAACGGTTTTTAAATTTTTTCCACTGTTGTACAACCATCAAATTTTCTAAAGTAGTGCTTACAGAAATGTAGGTCATTTGACAATTAGCCATCATTGCATCAAAACAAACCAAAATGCGTACAAGGCTTTTCCAGGGAGCTTGAGAAAAAGAGATGTGAAAGAGGTCAACTTAGACAATTCGTCAGGCACCTTGACTAACAGTCCTTTGGTTTTCATCCACAGAAACCGATTGGTGTGTGGTACTACTTCCTTTCAGCTAAAGTGGTCCCCCAAAAGTTTTTTTCATATAGAGCTAAAATGTTTCCCAATATAAATCATCTATACAGGAAATCAGGTATTTGGGCAATGTCTCATGTTTTCACTTATTCTTGAAGCTCTGAACAGAAAATCTGGATCCATTCTTAAGTTTCTGTGTACGTGTTAAGCAAGACTGTAAAATATATTGCACAAGTTACTTTTTAAAAACATTTTAAGTACATTCTTACTACGCATCATAAATACACTGAAACGCCTATATAAATTTAAACCTCAAGATTACATAAGCAACCAGCTGGATGCACTATATCCTCAACTAATAGTATGCTTGAAAGCTATGTATGATATTGAACAAGCTATATATTGCTTCAACAGTAGGCAAGATTATTTAACTATTTCACTTCTGGGGTACCAACATAAAGCAATAAAAATCATAATCTTTTTTCAGAAATTTCATATGCTTCTAATGGTTATTTGTGACCCTTCCACTGCTTTTACAGAAAACAGAAAGACTAATTTTAAATCCTTGTTTCTTCATGAAGTTTTGAAGATTTTGCAGTTAGAGAAGAATATGTACATATTCACTATATAGTCAATGTATTCTTCTTATATGTAGTATCTGCAAGTAGTCTGCTTCAGAGATCCAAGTCAGACAGACACCTATCCTCATCAAATGCATCAAAAACTGACATTGTTGAAGAGGAGCTGTAGAAATTTGGTATCTATTTTTTTCTGGTTTCTATAATACCTCATGAAAAAAAGTATAAATTCACAGTTCACCAATTATGTTCTGAGGGCTAAAAACAGGGACATTTTTATTTAAGTCTCCTTCTCTTTCCTAAGTTTTGGCTTTTCCAGTTGGAAGGTGATAAAATATAGACCTCTTAAACATACATTTTCTTTTTTGGTGTTTACTTTTGAGTTTGGGGTGGCAGGAGGGGGTTTTGGTGGGTTTTTAGGGGGGTTTGTTTTGGGGTTTTTTTTGTTTGTTTGGGTTTTCTTTGTGGTTTTGGGGGGGGTGGGGAGGGTTTTTGTTTGCTTTTTGTTTGTTTGCTTGTTTTTTGGTTTTGGTTTTCTTTTGGGGGTTTTTTTGTTTGGTTTTTTTTTGTCTGGTTTGGTTTTTTTTCTTTTTCCCCTGTCTAATTTTGTGACATCATGCTTACCAACTCCAAAGCAGAGTCAGTCAGTTTGACTGATGCAGGGATTCAGAGATCCTGGCATCTGCTTGCAGCTAGCTGCAGTAAGTTTGGTGCTGTGCTTGCCTCATGGCTCAATTTCTCTCATGGTATTGATCTAAAATGACATGTCACTGTCAACTGAGCCATTATTTTGACCAAGATGGAAGTATTTTTCAGCATTGAAATAATTAATATGTAATTATAGCATTGTATGAGGAGATTGTGATGTTATGAAGGTGGCTTTATGATCACCAAAGAAATAGGACAAATATTGTCAGGGATGTGAAAAGTAATAAGCTCTATGATTCAAATTTATAATATCTGCAAATATTATTATTGTTGTTGTTGTTATTATTATTGTTATTATTATTATTATTATTCTGGGGAATCAAAGCCAGCAACATACAAAATTACAGAGATGTCTGTATTTGATATTAAACCGGTGCCTTCTCCTTGAGTTGAATATCACATAAAGGACATCTGTCACAAATATTCTATAATAAACCTCTCACAGACACAACAGAATGAAAATGGCTGTGGCATAAGAACATTTCTATTTTGTGGTCGGTGATAGCAGTATTTTTCCATCCATACATCTCAAAAATGAAGAAAACATCCTAGACAAACGAGAATTGTGTTACCTGACACTTTGGGGTTTCTCTAGAAAAAAAGGTCAGCTGGCAGCCAACCAAATTGCATGTTTGACAGCTGTAAAAATCAAGTAAATCTCAATACTAGAGACTCACCATTCCCAACTATGGGACACACCCTAGCACAAAGGAGGAGGTACCATATCAGAGAAATTAAAGGGTTTGCTCTGGTTTTACTTTGCCTGGCCACAGGCTGTAAGGTTGAAAGCCCTACCTTACCTAATCAGGTAAGAAAGGATGGGCTGTTGTGAATTTTGAACTTTCTTTTGAAAATAACAGCGCAGTCAGTAACTGCAATGTTTGGGGTGTAAGAAGCTTTTAAGGTAAATGACACCTTGCACAGGAATCTTTCCCACAGCATATATCTGTAGAAACATTGGAATAGTAATTGTGCAGCAATATTAGCAGGACCTCAACTGCAAAGGAATTCAGCAAAGAAATTCCAGCAAAGGAGTCAGGGTCAAACTAGACCAAAAGACATTTTTTTTAATCAATTCTTAGTTCTGATTAGGTTTATATAGCAGATAAGGGTTTCCAGTTACACTTTCCTGGAAAAACAGCTTATACATACACCTGTTGAGCTCAACAGGTATCAAAGTGGTAAACGGAAATGTTGCAGCTGGAATATAGAGCAGTGCAGAGCATGGGACCTGCCAAACATACTCATCTGAGCCATATCCATGTGGTATGGTCATCATGGCACAGGGCAAGCCAATGCTCTACGTGCAGAAGGAGAACACTGAGTTTTTATCTGCATATACACATCTGTTCTTGCAGGCATAGCAATAATTTATCCATGATAGCCAGAAATCTTGTATCCAGAAATGTTTGTCACAGTGTCCAGTTTAGCAGCATTGCAAATGGCCAAAAGTTTTTCCGTAAATAGAAAGCTAACAATGATTTTTAAGTAGAACTGAACACAGCACACATAAAAAATACACCTATTTCTTTTTTGATCCACCAAAATATACTGAACGTGTGTCATAACTTTAAAAGAAAGAAATTTTTAAAAGACACACATAAAAATAATTCTAACACTACCTTACTATTGAAAAATTTTACTTTTTCAATTTAAGTGCTGTAAATATTGGTTATAATTAAAGTATGCAATGATAAAATTAACCAGGCATCATTTTCTCTGTTGCAGTCTGGCCTTCATTCCTATGTAATATATGTAGAAAACTTTTCTCCTTAATTCCCAAGATTTTTTTCTTAATTAAAAAAGAAAAAGTCTTAATATTTGTTTTTGATTAGTCATATCCTTAACGAATCTTGCTAGTACTTCTGGGTACAGTTTTATTTCAGACCATTGTTTCTGTCTGACTGAAGGCTCATAGAAATCTGATTTTCAAAATGTCATCTTTTCTTGCAGCATTATTTTGCCATTTTTGTGACTCCCCCAAAAACACTAGAAAAACTTTTAAAACCCAGATTATCAACCAACAAAACTGAAAAAATTGCCAATCTACTTTATTTCCTTGGAGTACCAAACTCAGAAATATTGGTTTGTACATTAACAGGATGACTATATTGAATTTACAACTGCTAATATTTTGAATTCATTGCTAATGAGCTAAGGTACAACACCTTGACTATCTCCAGACTAATGAAGAACTGTAACCTAAAGCTTATTGGTCTTGCAAAGAAATGGAGAGAATTCAGAATAAAAACCCAGAAGGCTCCCTTACATTGTATTCCACCAATGTGTTTTCTGTCTCAAATGAACTCAGACTAAATTGTGATTTATTCTGAGGGACAGGCTACAGATTTAAAAAAGTGTCATCTGGAAACCTTCTTCCGCTAAATGGTGACTTCTGGAAGGGCCTTCCTTCAGAAGTGATTTCTGGAAAATTTCCTGATTAATAAAATCTTGCAAATGAACTTTAAAATGACAGCTTTGTTATTGCTTTGGCACAATACATTAACAACACAGCAAGCTCTGCCAAACTGTGAGTATTCTTTCAGGCGGATTATGTCCTTGTTTACATACCCAGCTGCACTTGGGATGTGTCCGTGGTGGTGCCTGAACAGTGTCCCAGTGGGGGTGCCCATTAGGGGAGGGTATACTGATGGAGGCTATGCCATTTGCTTTGTTTAAATTGAACAAGAATGCTCAGTGGTCCTCTGATCTTGGGGGAAAGTGTTGGAACCTTGCATTTTCTGAGTCCTGTTTGGGTTTGTTTAATGAAGATGTTTGGATTGCTCTAAAAAATTGCAGTCTACAAGATTGTTCTAGGAAGCCATTCTGAAGTATTTCATGCAGTCTGTATGCACATGAACAAGTGTGATGTTATTTACACTGCACTCCTAAATAAGGATTTTGTAGGTGAGTAAAAGTTTATTTCATATTCTTCTTAGCTAGGCATGTGTCTTCTCTTTGTTTTTCTTCTGCTTACTTTTGAAGAAGTCAGACTTAATGCACATGTTTGTGCCCTGTCTTCCTGAACCCTTCCAATTCCTTCATGAGTATATCGACAGAAAACACCTAACTGAAACATACATGGGGTTATTTTCTTCATGCATGTAATTTATATTCAAGGAAAGTAGGTAAGCTGTTAAAAGAAGAGCAATCAAATCAGTAACTCTACCAAAGAAGTGAGACCATTTTACACTATTGTGCCTACAAACTGTTACTGGTTTCTTCCCTCTGTTCCTTTCAGTTTTATACTCTTGAATATGAAAATCAGTGAAATTCATTTTGTAGCAGGCTGAAAATTACTAAACAACAGCTACAATTCAGAAACAGTGCAGCTGAAATTAAGAATT
Source organism: Chamaea fasciata (assembly GCF_029207755.1). NCBI lineage: Eukaryota > Metazoa > Chordata > Aves > Passeriformes > Sylviidae > Chamaea > Chamaea fasciata. Next base: position 35,688,532 of record NW_027094089.1, read on the forward strand.
CCCTAGGAAAATAGAAGGATTTTATATCCTCCAGTAGGTATTCAAATGTATTGTTTTTCCTTTTCAAGTATCTGGGTCTGCCACTTGCATACACATGAAAAACTTAGATGATTACGTTGTTTAGGTGATATTGTGAATTACACCCAAGGCACAGAATTACTCCCTTCCCAACTAAACAATGACATAATATTGCAGCGTTTTTAAGATGTTCATCAACACTGCTGTCAGCAGCAGACTTGTGATGAAATCCTAGCTTTGGTGAAGTGAACTGGAGATATCCCACTGACCAACTGATTCTCACCTCAGCAATCATTAAACAACATATCATTAAGACTTGGTTTAAAAACACTTCATCATTCCAGCTACTCTATCCAACTACAAGTAGTCCAAATGATTGTAAAAACTTCCTCCTTTCTTTTCTACACAGCTCTCACCAAAAAAAAAAAAAAAAAAAAAAAAAGGACTATTTTTTTTTCCTTGTCCTGATAAATGATCTTCTTTGTTATAAAATACTGTGTATGTGCCAAGATTGTTCTGTTCTAAAAAAAATATTTACATGAAGCTGGGGTCTGGACTGTTTAACTGTCCTCCTCCATGAGGGAGACAGCATCAGAAAAGCACTGGGCTTCAAATAGCAGCTCTTCAGAAAGACCAGCAACCCCAGTCACATGGGACTGTTGAATGACAAGAGTCTGTGACACCAGGTGAGTGTGAGACAGTGCCCAAACTGCAAGAGTCAGAAGGTGAGAATAATGCAGGCTCATGCTTGTAGGCATTCTTTGCAAAGGAGTAAGATTCACCTCAAGAAGGTTCAAACGCTGTTCACTTCACTGTCCTTTCCAAGCAAAATCAGAAATACCTTCAAGCACCATTTGCTCATTATGGATCTCTTGCTCTTTATGTGTATTCCTTGATGCGTTCCATACCATGTTCAGCATTACAAAATTTTCACTATCTTTGGGCCTCTGGGGTGGCTCTTCCCAGGAGTTTAGGCATGTTTCAGCACTTTCCTGCTCAGAGCTTGGGTTTCAGCAGAGGTTATTTGAGTGACCTGCCCATGGGAAGTTCTTGCCTTGCCAATTGATCGGCTGCATAAGAGCTGCTGTACGATTATTCCCTCTGGCAGTGGTTACAGCTCATTTGTCAGTCTGAATTTAAACACCAGCCTTATGAAGGATCTTTCAGTATTTATGCTGTGCCTCACTGAAGGACAAGCCATCAGTTAATCTATATCAAAACACAGACCATTATGAAACCTAGCTACTGGAGGACAGATGTCTTGGTGAACGGGTGTTAAGCCTTTCCCACTGACTATACTCCCACTCACCAGGACTGTCTAAAAGCTATTAATCATGTGTTTCCTATAGCATCTGAGAGGAATTGGGCTTCTCCTGCCCTTGGGCAGGCTGACAAACAGTTGTCTGAGCAGGATGCCTAAGGACTGATGGTTCAGGGTGACATCAAAAACTCTGTGACCTTTGCAGGGGTCCACCATGGCCAGGAGTAAGGATCACTGATATGTTTGACTGCAGTAGTATAAGATATGTTGATTATTGATGGCCTTGTTTTGGAACAGAAGTTTTCTTGGAAATCCCTTAGGATACTTCTGATGTTTTATGAGCTCAAGTTCTCATAGGCAGGAAAAAATGTAGAAAACAAGATAATTTAAATATTAATTGCCAGTGCTGTGATACTTGATGGTAGAAAATAAATAGTTTGCTCTATATTTCCCTGCTTGCCTCATTAACCACACAAATACAAACAAACCTTCTAATAGTGTGCAATATCTGGGGAGATGCCATTTTACTGTGATTGCTCAGCTAAACTCAGGCTTTAGTACTCAACATCTCAGTTGGCTCTTCTGATTCCAATGGGCTTCTCATTTAAGAATCTATCCACCAAGTATCTTACATTTTATGGTCTCATGCAGTAGCTACCTTAGTATGTGCCATGTCTTATGAAGCCCTAGCCAGCCAGCCAAAGTCACCCTTCAGAGCCATTGTTCCTACCACAATTTCAGCTGTAAACATGGATGCTAAAAAATACTGTGGTCTTCTACACAAGTGTAGGATGAGATCCTGCAAACAGATGTGCATACACAGAAAAGAATGTATACAAATAAAAAAATTCTCTCTGCCCAGAATCTGAACCCAAGAGATTTTCATAGATTTAGGCTTTCTGGTTATTATGGCCTCAGGCCCCTGTTTGCCTTGGTCACATTCACTCATTCTCTGTCCTTAAAAAAGGCAAAGGAGACCATTCATCCAGCACTGACTTACCAGCACAAAGCACTATAATTCACTGAAAACTCTGCTGAACCTCAGTATTTAAAAAAAAATTGAGTCCAGCCTGAAGAATGTGGATTAACATAATCATTGCAGCAACTGGGCTTTTTAACAGAGGATAGATTTGATTGTCCTTTATTTGGACAGTACTTTTACCACTGGTATTTCTAGGTAGTCCTCAAAGTTATTGAAGACGTATGAGCTGTGAGGGTGACGTGCATTTTCAGGAGGGAAATGGTGCCCCTACTGCTGACAAAAGCAATGCATGCTAACCACAAACATGCTCACCCTGCTGTCCTGCCAGCTGGGAAAAAAAAAAAAAAAAAAAAAAAAAAAAAAAAAAAAAAAAAGGTGTTAAGCAGCAGCTGTCAAGCTACAAAGGAAAAGGTTGTTCTTAGGCTGGGAGAAAAAAAAATTGTTAATAAAAACACAGCACAAAAAGCAACTCTTCCAGCATTCCTGACTCACTTCCTTGAAACTCTTCAGCATTTTTGGCTTTATAAGAATTGAGGCAAATTTATTATTCAGCTGCTGCCTATGTGAACTGAACCAAAAAAAAAGGAAAAAAGGTTTAATTCATTTCTCCTAATATTGTCAGGGTTCCTTCTGGTCAGGCTCAGCTGGGGACAGATGCAGTAGTGTCCCTGATGTCGGGGGAGGGAAGGCTGAACCGTTTGGATGATGTTAATTGGAGTGAGGCAGCCCCCTCTGTGCACACCGGTAAATCTGCTCATCTCAGCTGAGAGGCTGTTAGCAGTTGAGTTTGCACGTCGAGGCCCAGATTTTTGACAGGTACCCTCTACTGCAAATATTAGTAGTTAAGCGTCTAACTATTCAATTGCATGTATAATTCAGGTAGGTACATGTATAATTCAGGGAGTTCACTATCCAAGAGACTTTCTAATTTTTGTTCCCTGTAGTGTTCATGAGCGCAAAATTGTGAATGATTTTTTTATTATTGCTATTATTTTATTTTTGTGCTGAAAAATGTGCAGCGAGGAAACAATGTTGGGATTAAGCCCATCTGAAAATCCGCATCCCAGTGTGTCAGGATACAATTTTAATATTGTGTTCTGTTTTCAAACCTTGGAGCCTGATTCACTACTGCATTACACCAATGTGAAATCAATCACATTGTGCCGATAAACAACTGGATTAATCCTGAGGTCAATGAAGCTTATTGTTTGCAAGTGCCACTTGCTGAAGGAAAGACTATCTATTAAGAAAAAAATATCCTTAGCCCCATGAGGAAATCTGGAAATTTTAATTGCTAAAATGTGAACAAGAAAACTAGACCACATTTCTAGGTCCCTTTGTTTTTACAGTATAAAATTCCCGGTATGTGATGAAGAATAGATACAAATCTGAGCCGGGTCATAATTTAGCATAAAATAAAACAAGACACTTAATCCTGGAGAAAAAAGAAAAAAAATGAGAACAGTAGAACTATCAAACTATGTGGTTAATTTCCCTGTGCTCAAATTGCATTTTCTCCTTTCAATGTTTTACGGAAAAGGGTCTTGCCCTCTAGATTAGAGACTTTTGCATTAGAGGAAACTAGGTTATGTCTTCCACTGCCAGAGATAAAAATTATGAGCTGGAGATCACTTTAGCCAGTCACTCTGAAAAATGTTAGCCCAAGGGAGTAATAATTAGAACTGTTTTTGTCAGGTGACTGCATTTTAAGCAGTGATGTGTCTAAGGATCTAGATGAGAGGGTTGGTGTAATTTTTTTTTTCAGCAGAACTGTTGCCAGGGTTTTTTCCTTTCAGGTTGATGGTTTGCTTTTGTTTTTCTTTTCAAAAGTAAGCAGTTTTCAGAAATTATCTACTAAAATGTGTTATTGTTTAGCATTATGGTGACCTGATAACATTTCCTTCAGAAACCAAAAACTCAGTGCCATGTGTGAATTTCATAATTAGGGTGAAAAACTGGCCCACTATTTCTCATATTTTCAAGCATATAAGCATAGAAAACACAGAAAATAAACAACATCTTATGGGGTTTTTTTCTCCTAAAAATGTAAAATATGTTCAATTTAATGTAATGGTCTTAATTCAACCCAGGAAAATAGACTCTGAGCAGAAGAAGATAGCTTAATTTGTGTCTTGATGATAAAATAGTTCTGTTTCTCTTTTGAGAAGTATGTTTGTTTCTGTTTATTGTCTCCAGGTGAAGGGAAAGCCAAGTTCAAATTTTGGGGTTAGGTGATTTTTCTGGTGCCAAAATGGAGTTTGAGGAAAAAACATACGCAGAAATCAGATGTTGAGATCCCACAGGTGGGAGTGAATGGCTTCTATTTAGGCTGGTGTGTCCTCCCACACAGAGCAACCCTCAGGGCTGAAGGCTCAGCATGCTCATCATGATATCCTCCATGCATTTCAGAAAGGATTACAAACAGCATCATTTCTCTGGTTAGCATTTACATAAAGATGAAAAGGCTTTAATTGCTCTCAAGAACTTTGTTATCATTTTAATAAAATTATAGTCTCAGTCTTTGATTGCCAAACTTATTTCCAAATAATTCATTTATTTTCTTTTTTTCCATCTTGTGAATATTTAATAAATTGTGCTAACATGGAGACAGCTCCAAGCCTGGAACTGCTCTCTGCTCAAGCTAGCAGAGAGGATTTATTATAACAGTGTCTCTGTGCCAGGCTCTAAATACTGCACATCAGTTCTGAAAGTAAGATCAACTAGAAGTCCGACCAAAAGAAAACAAATCCAAAACTGTAGTCTATAGACTTTTAGCAATCGATAAATCCCAAGGGGCCTGGGAACAAGGGACCTTGGGAACCTTACTGCTTCCTTTCACTGAGAGGATGGTCAGGTTCCCTAGCTCAATGTTAAATCATTTCTTAAATTCTTTCTCACCCTGCCAACTCTGCAAAAACCTAAATAGTAAATAAAAATTTCAATATTGCATGGAAGAAGTGTGAAGTGTAGACTGGATATCTATATTTGAATTTACCCATTTCTCTTTTGCACCTGCATGGGCAGGATTCAGATAATTTTTAAATTATGTGCCTTGGTCAGATCCGTTTTGCATTTCTTCTTGGAAATAGTTCCATCAGTTTCAATAGGTTTCTTTTTTGTTTACAGTGAACAGGATTTGCATTTATGTTGTTTCTACCAACAGGCAAAGGCTTTATGTATTACATTTGATATAGTCAAATATGTTCTTACTGTACATATGAGAATAAGTCTTTTATATTCATTATTTGTTTAGAATCAGTGTTACTAATTTCTCATTTCTGAATCATTACCAAATTAGCAAAACAACTTGAATTTTTTGCTCAAATATGTATATAAAATATGTATCTCTTTATTAGTGAAAATGAGCAAGAAGGTTCTAGAAATTATGAAAACTGCTATTTAGTTTCAAAATTGTTTTTAAAATACTTTCAAACATAGCAGCAGCATCCTACTCCTAAACCTTTATCTGCATATGTTTATTAATTTTCTTCATCATATGAAGGCATAGAGGTAATTCAAAGATGAAAGCCTTTCCCTCCTTTATTCTCCTTTCTTCTTTTTTTAAAAATAAGTCCTATAATAAACGTACAATGGTTATTATTTGTCCTTGTATCTTCAATGAATCCATAGTAAGAATGTTTTTTTATTACTCTGCCATTGCTAAAATTGTTTAGTTCCTGCTACCTATAAGACACATCATTTTTCAAGACAAAAATTCCAGGTCTCATCAGAAAAAAGAATATCACACTTGATGCAAAGTGAATGACCATTAAAATAGAGGGAATATATCCAAAACTACCTTTAGACTAGTAACTTCACATAAATCCTTTTTTTTGGAAAATTTTAAAAATGCCGACCTACTTCTGAAAGCTTAAGTATTTTGTTCTGTTAGTCCCAAGCAATTTTAATTCCTTTATTAAATTTGCTGACATGTTGTTGAAATAGTCTTTATTTTGGTCAAGGGATTTTAAAGTGAAATGTTAATTTTATTGAATGCTCATTTTAAGACAGGATACACATGGGATACACCAGGAAGTAACATCCAAAAAAAAATCAGAAATTTTGGCCATGGTTTTCAGACCAAGGTATGTATGTCTATGGCATTCTGATAGAAATCATTCCTTTTGGGGTTTCCAAACTTTACATCAGTCTATTCTTTGGCTTGGGGGTATAACCTAAAGTTAGCCAACAGAGGCACTAAAGAGCCTTATCAGCACTGGTTCATTGGTACATTCAATAATCTCATTCTTGAAATAAATTCACTTGGTTTCTGAAGAATTTAGGAGGATTTCTAGCCTATTGCTATGGGTTTCTGAAGCTTGCTCCACAAATCCATGCCACCTTCCCCCTGAAAATCAAAACCAGGTAAGGGGTTCACTGAAAAAGCTACAGCTTTTCCTTTTTCCATCCTAGGACTTCTGCCCTTTTACCATCCATATTCCTGGCCTAGCATCATCTCTTCTGGTCTAGAGAATGTTCATGAACAAGTTAATATGAACAAGTTCACAAAATATGTATTAATGCTTTGGAACATTATTTACAAAGTGGTTTTACTTGATTATGACTAGATACTGGAATATTATCTAAGCATAGTTAAAGTATTCTTTTCTTAACACTTACATTGTAGTTAAGATTATTTCTACATGATACCATGGATTGAAACTTTTTGGGTTTATGTGCAATGACAGCCAAGACATAGACAGATGTTTGTGTAGCTACAAGAGTCACTCCATTCAAGTTCTTGTTGTCTGGAAACTTGAAACAGTTCCACCAGTGTCAGCAAGGTATTTAGGGTAGCTGAGCTAATCATGATTCACTACAGCAGCCCCTAAGTTAACTCACCTTTTTGAGGAGTTTAAGCTGACTCCAATGACCCCACGCTGAAGCAAATCAGGAGCATTCATCCATACCTGTACTGTAGGGAATGCCATCTTCCAGAAAAAGACTACTAATATGTAGATTGGGAATCTCCAACTGCTTTGCAAAGGGAACATGCTGAAATTAACACTGTCGGTCTTCAAAAGGCGATACAGCTGTCCTCCTTGTCTCACAGTTCTTTTCTTATCACTGTGCACACTATTGATTAGTGATTATGAAGTTTCCTGTTCATCAGTCTTACCAAAAATTCCCTCATCCTTCCTATCTTTGGTCATTTCTTCATACCAAACACTACTACTAGTACCTTAGATACATATATGTAGATTTACAAAATACTGGATGGGATACTTTAATATCTCATTTGCTGATCACAGGGCAGATGCTGGGGTGTCACATCGGTCTTCTCTTTCTGGTGTAAATCTTCTGTCCTGCAGACCTACCCTGTGGCATTTAAACAAGTATAGAAGCTCTGAAAGGCAACTCTCCTCAATAATGAAAAGGCTAATTTCATGCATCCCTTTAAAAAAATATCAACCTTCAGGAGGCTGTTATTCCTTTTCACAAAACTTAAATATTATAGTACATTTTTCTTTTTTCCACCTTCTTTTTATTAGCACTTGGAGTTGAATAAACGTTCTTATTTGTCCAGTTTTGATACAAACCTACTGTCTTCTGGAGTACAAAATTTCCACAAATTCGACTGTCACAAAGAGACACTGTTGTAATATAATCCCCCTTTCAGTGTACTTAGGATTTTATAAATTCAAGGTAAGTGCCAAGTCTTTATGTGAATTTTCCCACAGCAAAGACCTGAGATTCTCTCTGTGTGGGATAAAAACCCCAGCAAAAAAAAATGTGCTCATATGCTCACAATTGTCCTACCCTAACAAGTAGTGTATGCCCAGTTAAAGACATTAGCTAAAGAACAAAGTTGCCTTGTCAAGCCTGTTATGAGAGTGAGTTAAGACCTCATGCTACTTTTATGAGACATGTAGTCATTTGGACATCAAGGGGTGCTAATCTGGCAGGTGGTTTAGGATCTACTGGGATGAGAGGTGCTGTAATTGGAAAAACACTGAAAAATGAGGCAAATGTGGGATTTGCAAGAAGAGAAGTGACTTGCTTGTCAGTGTGAAGAATCTGTCATGCATTGTGCCTCGTATCAACAGAATTGTGTGTTAACTTATCAACGGAACCTGAAGCAAGAACAAAATTGACGTTAGCATGCAAAAGCACCCTTCTAGTGATTGTAATGAATTATATGTTTTTCACTTAAAACACAGAAAATAAAAGTGAAGGCTGCCTAGAAAAAAAAAAGAGTATTTCAGCTATCCAGAAATGGGCTATTGCAGAAAAATGTTCAAATATGATTTTTCACAGATTGCACTTCTCTGAGCCAGTCCTGGGTTTCTCACTTCATAGATTGTGGTCTTCTGGCTCTTCTCAACCTGTCATGCCAACTCAGCAGCTGGTTTTCCAGGTTCAGGTTCAGATTTCAAGAGAAAGCTACAACGAATCTCAAACTGTGAATTGATGCTTTCATTACACAGAATGTATTGATGTGAATTTTGTGATAGTTTATGGTAGCATGGTGTGGGGTAGTTTTTTTTAAAGCTTTTTCAGGGGAAAGGTATGACCTTGCTCGACCTTGCTTTAGCCCTGCAGACAGTTTGATGTCATAGAATCTACACTATATGTCTTTCTATGTCCTGGCCTTTCCTAATGTTGACAGTTGTTAGACTTTCAGGAACTCATCTACTCAGATTTCCAAAGCATTCCAAAAGAATAAACCGGAAAACATTTCAAAAAAATCAAGAAAATGCCACCTTATGAAGTTTTCACTTTCATTTGGATGATGTCTTCTTCACTTCAAACATCTCACATTTACCAATCCATACATATGAGTAAAAGTCTACACATAATATATTAAATAAATTGGGATTGACCCCTTTCTCATAATTTTTGACCTCTTTGCATCTGTTGTTTTTGAACTTAGAACACTATCTCTGACATCACCATTAATTAAAAGGATATTAAACATTATTAAAAGGTCTGAAGGCTGTATCCAGAATCTTTGACTCTTATTATACACTTGGGATTTGGTCCTTTTTAGTTTTATAGAGTGGACCAATTGACAGCTTCTGTAATCTTCTAGGTTATTTTTATATCCATGTCATATACAAAGGGAACAAATTCCTACTCTTAATCCTTTACACTCAAGACTAAGTTAAAGCACTCTGAGAAGAATAAATGGCTTCCTTCCTTCCAATCAGGTTCAATCACAAAAAATATTCAAAAATGTTCTGATTACAAATCTTAGTATTTTGAAGCCTTAGTATTTCCCTCCCTATGCTGGATGTTTAGCTGAGGGGAAATTGCATTTAAGTGAATGAGCAGTTCTTGGCTGGAGATGTGCATTATTGCTCACACTTGAAGGATTTAAACATGATTTTCTGCAAAGCATGTTTCACAAAGTGGAGACCACATGATTCAGGCTTCTGGCTCCTCATGCAGCTGTATCCACGTTTAAACCCTCATGCAACACTTTGCTCCAGGAGTGATTTTTACAGGACTAGGAAAGGAAAAGGGCCTGTTCTCCAAAAAAGTTTGAGGAGAAAATCATAAGTTGTTGGCATGACCAACTAAGAAATTGAGAGGGAATGTCACTTTTTCCTTACAGTCCTCTAACATTAGAGTAGTGTGCTCTAACCCAGCTACAGTATTCATTGAGATCCAAGATGTGTCAGAGAATCTCCCTATTTCCCCATAGATTTTTTTCATTTTCTCCCTCTTTGTGGGGGGGTTTAATTGAATAAGATTCATTTCAGCAGGGAAGCATGTGTTTTGTGTCTGACAATAGTTTTATTATGGCAGCTTTGTGCTACTTCTGAATTTCTTTTTTGCTATACAAGATGAAATAATAAAGAGAAATTCTTTCTCTGTGATGATGCTTTGAAGGTTCAATGCATGATACCTCTGAGACAAAGCAGCTTGCAAGACTCACAAAGGACTGACATGCAAACAAGACTTCTAATAGTCCAAATATTTATAATCCAGAGATGTTTGTTGAATGAATATATTGTCTCAAACTCAAGCATTTATACAAATCACCACTCTCAGGAAGCAAAAAGAACCACTAATATGTTAGAGACTTATTCACCGTGTCTAGTGGCACATCTTTTTTTTTATAGTAAAGCATCTATGAGACTCAGCAGATAGCAACTTTGATTTAGGATGTCAATACTTATGTTGCTTTTTATTTGGTGCTGACTAGAATGACCAAAAATAACAAAAACTGGCATATACATTCTGCATATGGTGCATTTCTATTCAGACATCTTCATTAAGCCAGAACATAAAAGTAACAAGTCTTTCTTTTAAAAGGACTTGTTAGCTGTATTACCTCTCTATACAGTTACCTCTCAGATATTTTCATCTGGTTAATGCCTACATGTTTTAAATGTTCTGCTCTTTAGTTGAAAACTATTAATAGTTTGTGTTCACAGAACTCAGCATGAGGTCTGAACTGTGCTGATGACCCTAGTTAATCTCTAATTCTCTTCCTACCTTTCCATTATGCCATCATATTTTCCGGTGGCTGTTTTATATAAATTTGGCCCAAATGTGTTTTTCTTCTCCATGCAACAGACAGCCACCCATGAAGCTGCACCTTATTGCAGAACCTCAGACAACATTTTAGATGATGCTGAAATAAAATCCCTGATGCAAGATATTATATTAGGATATAAATACTGCTTTTGGGAACACAGTGAGTACCATCTAGCTATTTCATAAGACTACAGGCTTCTAACATCAGTGATATGAAAAAGACAATCCTAATATAAAAGCAGATCCTCTTTCAAAAGTAATTTTCAGGATAACTAGAAACAAAGCTAAAAATTTTTCAGAAGCAATTTAATATTTAAAGCCAGGGTTTGGTTCTGAATCAAGCAGTTGTTCAATTCTCACAAGCTGTATAAAATCATGATTCTAAAACAGATGAAGGACAATTGTTGCCAAGAATCTAACTGACTTATTTTAAAAGCACAGCTAAACAGGAAGGTGATAGTTCAGGGTAGCGAGTTTCTTCTTTTTTTTTTTTTCCAAATTCTTAAAAAAAAATTATCCCATAAAATGTTTTCATACTTGTTGTTTATGCTTTTAAAAGGGACAGCACAAGTCTCAACAGTTCAACATAAAACAAGCATTTAAAACATCCAAGTTTTCCTACAAGAAGCTTTCAAGAGAAAGAAGGTTTTCTTAAGGAAAGTGCTCTTTTACATCTCCCTGGTTTTGGAATGGATAACAATGGCCACTCAATTCCCATGGGGAAAATGAACATTTCCCCAAAGCTTTGGAAGATACAGCAACTAAGAGTGTTTCTTTCAAAGAACAAAATTGAAGAGGTCTGAAATACTTAGACCTTCTGATTAAATCTTCAATGGTACTTGTCTCTAACACAATGCATTTGCCATGAGTAGCATGTCTGCTACTTAATCCGCAGTATCATTGATGCCACTGGACTGAAATTGACTGAATAGTTTATGTTGTTTACTGTTCAATAAAGATTTTTCAAAGCAGAAAGGTAGAATAAGCACTGTGGGAAAACAAGAGATGGACAAAAGTATATATTGAGGAATGTCATTTGTCTTTAAAAAAAAGAGTTCTCTTCTACATTTAAAATTAATCAAGTGAATCTAAAGGGGAAAGCACAACTTACCATAAGGACAATTCTAATAAGTAAACATCGGCAGCATTTTGGATGAAATCAATTGGCTAAGAAAAGATGCCAAGGAGGTGGGAAATGAGGTGAAATTACTAGGGTTACACTTCCTTTTAAGATATCTTGCTCTGTTCCTTGCAGTGACATGCTGAAAAAATTTAAACACTGGCAATGGAAAGGCAGTTATATTGATTTAAATTTGCTAAGGAAGTCTCAGAATCTATTCCCTCTTTCTCAGAATAAGTATGTAATGTATATATAAAGATGTACATGTGAAAAATAAATATTACATATATAATTCCTTCAACTTTTCTACTCTTCATGTGTGAATCACAGTTTGCTAGAAGTTACCACTATGTGTATTAGCATAAAACACATAACTTGAATTGTCAGTTTATAAAATTTTGAGAGTGTATGATTATGGTTCTGTTCTTACTCTAAATTTTTACACAGTTTGTATGACTTATTTTATCTGTTGAAACATGGGTTTTATGCTAACAAATTTTTTCCCCTTTTTTAACACAAAAATTTAATACTTTGAGCCTATTGCAAAGGCAGACTTGCAGACCAAAGGGTGTATGGATGAGAGCGCAAAAGGAGGGCTGGGGGAGAGAAAAACACTTGGCTCTGTTAAGCTGAAAGTATTTCACTGATAACTCAGTGGCTAAAAATATCTGAATAGTTTAGAGGTTGTATAGTGTATATATGTTTTGCATATTTAAACAGATTTGTATCAGCTGCTCCATTCCAGTAAAACTCTTTAAAAGAAATCAAGCAAAATCACAGGCAGCAGTCTGTATGCTGTTTCTAATTTGAAGGCAAATTCATCTCTGACATACAGCAGATTCCATGCAGGTGGAACATGCCTCTCACTGTTTCTGTCTCTGCCAGTCAAATTATGTCATCAGTGAAGGATCAGTGGGTTTTAATGATACGGTGGCCTCCATACTGAGAAGTAGGTCCTCACAGAGCAATATGCATAGCCAATAAAATGGCTGTCACCAAATTACAATTGACACTTAACATCACTAAATCTGCAGTGCAATTCCCTGTGACAGTTGTGTAGGTATATTAGAAGAAAATAATTTACTTCAAAAACAGCATGTAAAATACATTTTCCTGGGCAGAATTCATGTCATATTTACAGTAGCCAAACCATGCAGTCTCGAGGAAACCTTAATCTGGGAAGAGATCATAGACACTTACATGTTAGTTGAAGTATGACTATTTATGTGTGCAATAAACAAAGGTGGAGCAGTGCTTTGTAGCTCTGTAGATATTAATTGTAATTGGGAATTTTAATTGTTTCTTTTTAATTAACATTACCCTATTTTGCTTTAGGGATTAAGAAAACTACGAAGCAATTCTTCAAATGAAAACTGACATTGACTAGAAACATCTTGATGTTTTTCTGGACCAGAAGCCACGTACAAGCATAAATTTCTTTACTTCCCCACCTTGCTTTACAAACATAGCCCACTGCTATACGTGAATTTGAATATCTGCATGCTTTAGCATGTATTACATCATGCTATGCTCATTTGATTCCATAGAGGCTAATAGACACGGGGAGCATCATCTCCAGACCACCTCAGTGATGTTCCATACCTCTTCTTCGTCTGGGTCATTGTGCTGATTGTGAATAAAAGGTAGGAGAAACAAAATACTTTACTCTGGTTTACCTGATTTGGTACATTCACCTGAAGCAGATTTGGGGGGCAAATCTGCTGTGTCCTTATAAGCTCAAATACATATGACCATTAAAGGTGTTCTCTCCCCAGGACAAAGTGGTTTGAATGCCTGCCATGGGACTGCAAAAAATTCATTCTGACTTTGTCTCCAGGCAATTCACCTTTGTCCCAGTGATGATATGAGTCTTTCTGTTGATGGGGAAATTACAATAACTCAAGTCAGGTGGTCTTCAGCAGGCAGAGGCCAATTTGTTAGCAGAATGAAGCAGATGGAGCATCTTGTGCTAGATAGCTCATCCTAGCGTGAGAATTACCTTGCTGGAAGCCCTCAAGGTTGCACATTAAATATAGGAGATGGGTACCTGTTGTGCAAATGGCCCCCGTGTGCAGGTAAGAAAATTTATTTTAAGAACCCAAACATGAGACTTGTGATACTCACGCCTCTTGAAAATCAGTTGAAAAATTGTGTGAAAAGGGAAAGGTCTCTGTGCACACAGATGCCAGCCTAGGTTGGAATGCGCTGTCCCAACACAAGGGTATCCCTCTTGTACCAGCATTTCCTTTACAAGCCATCAGATAAAAAATGAATGCAATTAATGGCCAGTGCTCTTTGTCCTGTCCACTATCTGACATGAATAATTAATCAGGAAAATTACTACAGCAACAGAAGTTAAGGAAAAAAAACTGTTGCAGGGTGCAGAACTCCTTCACCCTTTCCAATCTAGTCTGAGTGACTGCCTAGGTCCTTCATCACCATCCCAGGAGCTCAGCACATTACCCATAAGTCACTGGCTGGGAAAAGAGTCACTCTGAGGTTATGGATGTGCTGTTGCTGCTGCTGCTGCTGCTGCTGCTTTCAGCCTGTGTCAGTGTAGACAAGGAGTTCCTCAGCCAATTATGGCTGGAAACCCTTTGAAGTACACCAGATCAGCAAAGATGACTCAGAATTATTTGCCACAGCAATTTACCCTTCAGCACTCTCAGATTAGCAGAGGAAGGGTTAGATTTTGGCCACGGTCTTTTAGGACTACAGCCTTCTGAGCTCATGGAAGCCATATGAGAACAGTCTATCTCAGGGCTGCCTTTGAACACCCTAATGACATCACGGGATTCCTGTATTTTCATGAGGTTTCTTGGTGCTGCAGCCTGACATGGTTAAGCACCAAAATAAAGAACTCCATGTGTCTTGAAATTAGAAAACAGTGTGGCATGTAGTGGTGAATTTTTTTTAGACAGGCAGACCTGTTTTAGGAAGTATTGTTACTTCCTGACCAAATTTGGAAATACCTGGCTCCATGGTATTCCGAAGGGAGGTAAAATGGTAGCATGCATGAATTTGGGAAGAGTTTAACTTTTTCTTATAGTGACTCTCTAGAACATCCTTGATCATTTGACAACACAGTTTCTGTTAACAACTGAAGTGGCACAGAGTTACAAGTGACGGCACCTTGCAGAAAGTGATCCTCTGGAGGAGGTTTCTTCTGATCGGCTGCCTTTTTTGTTTAGCACAATATCCCTTTATATTTAAGGTGTCATTTTAACTTTTTTTTTTATTTTAGCTGGCTCCATCAGGAGTCTACAAGCATCTTTTTGAGGCTTTTATAATTCCAGTAATTCAATGCTCCATAAATTACCTGTTTTTTCAGAGCTGCTGAGAAACTGTAATTGATATTGAGTCCCAACATACAAGTGTCCAAATGAGATTAAAAAGTGAATTTCATTATTTTTCTGAATGTAGTTTGAAAGTTTTCTCTCACAGAGGTTGAAGAGGAAAGGCATTTACAAGGGTGGCTCTTTGTGCATGGCAATGCCAAATCTGTGCAAAATTATATGCATATGTACCTGTAGCATCTGCCTGGAACTTATTGATCCAAAGACAAAAGAAAAATATCGTAAGCAGGCATAGATGGGGGAAGTGCACTTGTACATTAATAGTTTAGCAGTCAAAAATGAAATGCACAGTACTCTTAAGCAATAACTGAGGAACCAGCGCTAAATCCTTAATAAACTTATTAGAAAATGCTACAATTCAGCTTAGAAAACACCTGTTTGTCTTAATTGGCATAGGCTTCTGTAAATCCTAGCAAACACAAGTAAAGTAATGCAAAAGCTTGAGCTGACAACAGGAGGAATGTAATTTCTCTGCCTCCCATGTTGCCAAAGAGGGTTGTGACATTGCTGCCTTCCAACCTGAGCTTATTTGTCACACAACACATGGCCCATTACCTCATTATCTCGTGAGTCTCACTGGCAGAATTTCTACCCTAAAGATATCACCCTTTGTTGCTGAGATTAGTAATACTGCAAATACAACTTGTGAGGTCTCTAGTAGGAATGCTCTCTTTTTGATGAATGTTTATTGTTGACTGTCAGGGAGTCTACTGCACATATACAAGGGCTGTCACTGCTTCTCCAGTTGCCTATTTAAAAATTGTTAAAACCCACGAATGCTCTACAGAATTGGTTAAAAAAAACTCTTCTGGCCCATTGCCCAACACTTGGTGAAACATCTTATCCCACAGTTACCCTGTATAACATCCTGCTCTCTTTACTCACTTAATGTTTCATGTTCACTTGCATTCTCTTTTCAGCCTGTCATTACTTGCTGGACTTCCATGCAACAAAAACTTGTCCAACATCAGCTCTGATTCTTAAAAAAACTTAAATGTGGATGGTATGTGGTAGTCTAGTCCTGCTGTTCTTCTCCTGACTTTTCTAAAATACACCTTGAGTTAGTAACAGCAGTGGTTTGAGCTGGGATGCACAGTATTTCCAGACAGGCCCAGAAAACGACATTGTTGGTCCAAATTTCTCAAGTTTTCTGTGGCTAAAAATATCTTAAAAATAGCAACATATCCTATTGGACAGTACTTTCAAATCATTGCAGGGAAAGATAAAATTTCCCAGAAGATGTTGAAAACCTGCCAGAAAGCTGATACATGCTAAAGTAGCAGAATCTGAAAACCAGGGGAGTACAGCTGAATGTAAAATTAGGAAAGTTTGTGCTTCTGTTCTCACAGAACAGGGGGGACAAATTAATTATATGCTCAGGGTCATGAGCTTGATTTCATCTCCAAAATTTCCCTTGAACTTCAAACTAGTTTTTCCACCTGTCCAGTCAGAAATGGTTGTAGCAAAGCCTACTAAATTACTAGTCCTATCAGTTCTACTGGTCACATCAGTTCTACTTGTCCTCCCAGCAAACTAGGTTATCCCTGGTCAGTCCTAAAGTACTGCTTCATCCAGAAGCCTTATTTTTTTTTTTGACATAAACATTAGAACAGATTTTAGATTCTTAAGCTATCATATGAAAAACAGGTATATATCATGTGAAAAAATGTGCAGTTTGAGTAACCTAAAGAAGCTCATGCCAGACTGGCAGGAAAAGACAACCAACTCACTTGGACTAAAGAAATGAGACATCACTTACAAGGCTTCAGTAAACTACCTGATAATGTGACATGTCAAAATCATTGGTGAAGTTGGAGGGGCAGGGACTGGTGTACTGGAAAAACTGATCTTTGTTGAGTTCAGATACTAAATTGGTTTAAAACAGATTATTTATTTGGGAAAAAGTTGTAACTGAAGTTTCCCAAGGTTATTTCTTAGGAGCAAACTTACTTAAACCCCTCATTTAAGTTTTGAGAAAAAAATTGTATGTGCTGGTTACAGATGATTTGGTGGTATCTTTAATACAGAGGGAAAATAAAAGATAGTTTTGAAAGATTTTCATGACCTTGCAGGCTGCAGGGGAGTCACAGAATGAAATATGGTAGGAGAAGATGTGAATTCTCAGAGTCGGGTACTTTCAACACATCCCAAGAGAGTCAGTCTGGGGGGGAATGCAGCCACTTGTGGAAGATTATGCATACTGGACAAAAATACTTTATATATTTTTTTTAATTTTAACAAAAATGTGTTATATTCAGGAAGAGATTGCATTGCACTAATAAGTGGCACCAGTTGTGCTCTGGAGTATAGCCAGGGAGAGAGAGGAGCAAACCCAAGATTTGGCCTCAGCCACCCCTGTTCTCTTTGCAACTCGCTGCAATCTGTAGTGCATTTTCAAAACTCAGAAATTGTCATTGCAGTAGCAATGGATAAAGGTTCTTTTTACTCTTTTTTTCAGCCTACTGGGTTCTCACATTAGCACAAGCTGGAATCTGGCACAGAGGGGCTGCTTTTTTGCAGAGATGCTTACATCTATTTCAGGAACATCTGCTGCAATAAAAAATGTGTGGCACATACTCCATGACTTGCCACATAATCCTCATGTGACAAATAGCTAAATATAAAATAAACCTGACAAAACTAATAAACTACAACAATGCCAGGAATAATGATCAATAACATAACTCATCTTTTAAGGGATGAAACAGGAAGGTCACATTGTGGCTAATTGCAAACATTGCAACTGAAAACACCACCGTCATGGTGCAACTATAATTTTAACTTCATGCTCAGTCAGATCACATTGATAGTATGAGCCTCAGTGACCAACTTAGACCTTCTCTAAGTTGACCAAGATCTTAAACAATAGGCCAATGTAGTCATCATTATACCTTCTAGCACAGTGACTACTGAGGCCATTTTTTTCCTATTGAGTCAATCAGACAATAATTGCTAATGGAAACTACATAACAAGGAATTGAATTCTGAAATCTCATAATGAAAGAAAATATTTTACTTAAACATATTAAAGGCAATTATAAATGAGAGATATATCTGTGGTGACATACATTAGAGGATGATTTAAGACCTGTATATGAAGAAAATTTAGACAGCAATTTTGCAAAAATACAAAAAAAATAATGTATTTTCATGTCTTAGATCCTCTTGGTCTATCTTAAAAACCTGGGGAGGCTATTCAGCACTCAACATACTAAATATTAGAAGAACAATGCACCTATGTTTCTGCTTTTCACCCCTGCAACCTCTCTGGTCCATTAGAAAGAATAAAGTCTAGTCATATTTCCTTTCATTTTACAGAATGTGCTCCATATAGTATGGGCATAATGGTTAGCATGTATCTTATAGATAGCTGAATGTGTCAGATAGATGAATCAGCCTTCTGTGACCTGATGTTATAGTGAATTATTAGATTATATGATATAAAATGTTCAGACATCCAAGGAGTTCTTGACTGCTCCATAGTTGCAGCAAAGAATGAGAGAAGTCCTTTGTCACCACTACCACTGAAGAAAACAAAAAAAATGGTGTATCGTATACACCTATAATTTTGTTTCATTTTAGAGAATAGGAAGCATTAATAATACCATTTAAAGTTTCCCATAAAATAGCGCCACACTCTGGTGCCAGAAAATATTGATAACTAATGATTGCTTGGAAGTTAATTATTTACTAAATTATTGATAAATTATTAATAAATAATTATAGTTGTTTAATTTTTAAATTTTAAATTCCGCTATCTATTGAGAAGTAAGGTCAGTTAATGCTACATGTTATTTGTATTTATTGTTTTGTCTTAAATATGATATTTGTGGTAACCTTTTCAGCAAAAACACACAGTATCATGCTGATGGCCAGTACTTGAGCACACTTACATCAGTTTATACATCAGTTTTATATCTCCTAGCAAAACTTAAGGATGAAGCAGGGGTCCACCACCCAGCTTGTGGAGCAGATAAACATCACGATTCTGTCTCAAGATTTGTCAGAGGGGAATGAATACATACGTAGGAAACTGTAACTCAAAGACCAAAGGCAAAAAAAAGGAGTCAGGCTAGTAACCTCATAGTGCCTACATGCAGTGTATTCATGAAGCACTCCCCTCTGCTTAGCTGGCACTGAATCCCACCACTGCAGAGCAGGGTGTATTGACTCCAACAAAATTTTTACATACACCCAGCCTTAAGAAAGGCAGAAGATCTTTACCTGGCTGGTAAAGTCAACAGGGTGGTGTTAGCATGCTAAAATGCAGCCTTAAAACTGGTTGTAAAATAAAGAATTCTTTTAATTGGGCAACTGGATTAACTTAACCTTTTGAAGTTAAAAAAAATTAAAGAATATCTTTATTGTGGAATCCTTGAAAAACATCTCCAGGTTATGCAGCAAGTCCAGAGAGCTATTGAATGCAGTTGTGGAGATCTACCTTTGAACTCTCAAACAGTCAAAGTGAAGGAGAGCAGAAGTGTGCGTCATTTGATGATTCTTAATGTCAAATCTTTTTTCATAACTCACACAAGTTCAGAGTGGGGATTTTACTCACTGTGGTGTAAAAATCATCCAAAAGCTTAACAATAATGAAAAATAAGAACATAATACTGAGAGAATAGCATCTTCATTTCTCTGTAAAAGCACCCAAACTGGTACAAAAAGAAATGTAAGGATCATTTCAGATAGTGCAAAAGAATGTAGCTGGTAGGTGGGGATGAAGATGAAATGGAAATATTTAACATTCATTCATGGTAGAATCTCTCTGTGAAGGGCAGGAAATCCTCACACTTGTTTTTCCAAAAATATTGAGAAGAGAATGGCCACACTTTTATTAATCTCTTCCAGACTTTTCAAATCTGCTTTTTTATTTCTTTTTTGTCTCTTTCTTTCCTAATAATTTTAGAATTGATTAGTCTTCTTGCTGTTTTCTGCCAGTCTTGTACTTCATTTCTATTGTGGAAGAGATCTTTGTGTGACGCAGGTAGTGCCCCAAGTGTTTGATCTTTGACCTCCATTTAGAGGCTGTTTTGTGTAGAAAAGCCCTGTGATTATTGCTATTACTTTCTTTAACCTACTTTTTCACCTTGAAGTGTAAAGGGTCACAGCTAGGGCCTAGCTCTTATTGCAGTCTTTAGATGAAGCATATACTATGAAAAGAACACTGTTTTTGTTTCTTAGGAATTATGGGTTTAAGCCTTTGAGTTCTGTGACAATAATTATTGTTTCGGTTACCTTTTTCTCTTACATTTGGTGCTACTGAGTGGACTAAATTAACTGTCTAACTAGGAAGGTTAATTGATAGCTGTAAACCAATGTGCATAGTTTCTGCTAATTCCCTTATTATTTTTCTTAAACCTTCATGTGAGTAATTGCCTCTCAATGTCTTTTTGTTTTAACCCTTTCCCTTGTATCGGTATCTGAGGATGACTAATTTTGATTAACCCAAACTGGACCAGGGTTTAAAACATGTATGTGCCCATAACTATGTGATTTGCAATAATCTGAGCCTATGCTGAATTGTGCAAAGGTAAGAGAGTGAGACATCAGAGATACTAATATTTCCTTGGTGTTTTTTTCCCATGGAGGTCCTTGAGAGTAGTTCACCACCAATATTGCAGTAAGTAAATAGACTTTTTTATTACTACTGTTACAGTTGTTGTTAATGATGATGATATTATTACTACTGTTATTTAGTAAGGGTATCTAAAAATATTTCATGGAGGAAAAACACTCGTGTTAAGGTCTGCGCACAATGCTTAATCACTAATGAAGGCTTTTAGGACTGCAGCTCCAGACAAAATGACCTAAAGCAGTTGGGTGAATTCCAGGAAATATAAAATACATGTAACAGAAACGTGCTTGTTGTGCTGGCTACTACCTGCAATGCTGATGTCATTATCTAATAGTTCTTCATTTTAGCAAGCACCAGCCATAGGAAGGGTGGATGGTCAACAGCGGATTTATGCTGCACAAAATGAAAAATGTCCCATATCTGGCCATTATAATAACCATAATATTATTGTAATATTTATAGCATTTAATATATGGGATTAGTCCTTCTGATAGCACCATTAGCCATCACTATACCCTGTAATAGGTGGCTTCATTCTTGTTATGACATAATCTTTCCTACTGTTTATTGACTTTTCAATGCAAGGGGGAGGGAACATTGCCAGCCCCCCAAACCTTTAAGAAGCTACTGTAAAGCTGTGGTTTTATTCTCAGTTGGAATGTTTAGAAACCCTTAGAGTTAAATACCTCAGTGTACCACTTAAACACCAACAACAGCCTTATGGGGCCTAGCCCGACTTTAAACACATCTTTTTTTGTTGAGAATATTGCATTCTGTCACAATTCTGTAGGCAAACCCCGGGCCCACATTAAATATACCAGCTTCATTGAAGCTTACTGAATTGGACTGAGTAGCTTTTTGTTTTATTCTCTCTTTACTTCACCCCCAGCTGAGACTGGACAGCCTTTCTTCTAGTGGAGCATGCTTTTAAACATCCCAAAAGAAGGGAAGGGGGTGGAGTGGATGGAGGAGGGGGCAGACTGCTTCGTAAGGAAACCAAGAGGTGCAGCTTAGGCCCATAATTAGTCTTGATCCTTAGAGTCTAAAACATTTTAACACCAGGTTTCTGATTGCAGCCCTGCAAAGTGGATTTGGGAATGCAGAAAAGTAATTAGGTCTGTGCATTGAAGTGTGGGGGGCATTTAAAAGTGAATGGGTGGTTACTACATTCTTGGGAGCCTGGGTTTTATCTTTTCATGCTGCTGTTGTTACAGATGATGGGTTTATTGTAGTTTTAGCACTTTTGAGGTGGCTGTGTTTTTCTTAACCAAGCTTTTCCCGTTCTGTCTCTTAGAGAAATACTTGTGGCAGATGGAAAAGTGAAGAAAATGTGAAATCACAAAAATAACGTCGCCTGAAATCCCCCAAAATATTGTTTGCAGGAGGAGAAGCAGGAATAGACCGCAGCCCTGCAGTAGGCCACCGGCAAAGAATCTAAGTTTAATTAATGACTCATTCTGTAAAGACCCTGCTGGACACAGTGGTCACCCCAAGGAGAAGAAAAGAAAAGTTAGATTCTCTGGCCGGGTGTGGTCACATCATCATCTGTACAAACCACCACGTGGTTTGTGTAGGCAGACAGGGCTGGAACCATCAACCTCCTTATAACTCTGGACAGTTTTTCCGATGTGGATAAAACCAGCATGTAAATGGTGTACAGGAAACTAGGAATTAACAGTCATGCATGTCACTATGCTTAATAATTTATATGTTGTTGTTGTTACTGTTGTTACTATTAAGTTAATATATACTTAAAATAACAATATATGGATTTTCTTGTCAAATGCATCATTTTTACAGGTCTAGCTGTTGAATTTGCCATTCAAGGACTCACTGTTGCTGACTTGAAATCATTGAAATTTTGTTTTTAAAAAAAAAGAGTTCTGAAAATGAGAAAGGAACCTGTACATTTCCAAAGGAGGAAATAGTTTCTCTGTCTCTCACTGTTCTAACTGCAGACTGTTGCACTAAAAAGTTATGGCAGAAAAATGAGGAAATACTGGGCCATAGAAAAATGCAAGAAGATCACTTATTAGATGAGAGAAATTGCTTAAAACATTGAGAAGGATTTGCTGACGTATAAGGAGAAGAATGATATTTTTCAATAGAACTCTGATAAACAGATAACCTTGGGGTATCATCATTGTATTATTTATCAGATTATTCCTTTTAACTAATTCAGACTTTTTTGTCAGGAACTCATCTGGCTTTCAAAACATATTTTAGTATAATTTTCTTTCTTTTTTTTAAAATTGATCTTTAGCTGATCTATTATTTTTCTTCTCTTCACGATACCTAAAAATTTCATTTCATCCTTGTGTTTCGTATGTATTTATTCACATAAAAATTTTGCTTCACTTCCAGACAAGTTTTTAAACAGAATTTGTTATAGTTTTCTTCTCTTTGGCCCATTGCCTGAGAAATGCCTTTTTCTGGTTGGTCCTTGCTAATAAGCAGTATTTCTTTCAAAGGTGTCTCATGTTTGTGAATGCATGGTAGAAACGGTTCAGGTCTTGCTGAATGCACTTGCTATCTCTTATGTATGTGATGGGAAGAAGAAAAACACTCTTAAATAAACATGCCCTAAACATTGATTGCAACTGAGGAAAAGAGTACCTCTATGACTTGGGGTTCGCACAAGTGTCTTGGGTAGGTTTAGGTTTATAAAACCAATGTCAGTCAGAAAATTTGACATCTCTTCCCTAACTCTGGGAGCCAAACCATAAAAGATTTTTGTATGGTATGGAGCACAGGATGAAAGAGGCTGATTTTGGTGATTTTGGAGACAATGTCACTAGTTAGAAGGCCTCAGGTCATTCAGCTTTAAGAGCCCCATACAACACTAAGGTGAACATTTGCTAGATGACATTGGAAAATTATCTTCATGGTTCCTTTGACATGTGTGCATCTGAAGGTCTTCTTGCTATTCAGATTGCACACCTGAATCCTTTACGTAACTTCTGCATTGCGCATATTAGTTCCAGAAACACCCAAGCCTATGAAATGTGTTCCACTAATGATGCTGAAGTGCTGGTGAAATAATGTTGACATAACACTTCCAGTTCTGAAACACCAGGTCTTCAAACACCACATCTGTTGAGATGAAAGAAATATGCAGAAATGACAGTAAAATGTGAGGAGGCTTAACAGATATGCAGAAATGACAGTAAGATAGTAGGAGACCTAACAGTATTCCACCAATTCACAGGAATTAATAAAGCCCAGGAAGCATCTGCCTGACAGTCTCAGAGCTGAAGGGCTCATGCTAAGAGCCAGGGTATCTGCATGCAAAAAAAGAGGCACTGCCCGCCCTTAAAACACCTCATTGCTTTTTTGAAGCTCAATGGTGGGTTCATTGGCCATGTTTCAACCTCGTTTGCATAGAAAAGGAACACTTGTGTTTATCACCCCTAAATCAGAGCATACTATTGCATAATCCAGCACACTATTGTCTCAGTATTTCCTCACCACACTTGTCCCTCTCTCCAACACGCCTGTGTCAGAAAGTTCTCCTCAACTCCTATGACTCGAGGAGCTGATGATGTCAGGGCTGTAATTTGTCCAGACTTTTCACAACCAAGTAACACAGAGGCAAGAACAGTGTGCTGCTGCCACTTTGATAGCTAAACTTATGTGCCTACAGTGCTCTGAGGAATAGGAAAAAAAAAGGGATGAGTTTTGTTGTACTGTTGCTGTTCAGTACTACCATTTTTCCTGATGCTCCTTCTTCTGCTATTGCTATTTGGAGTCCCAGGTACTCAGGCACCTCAGAATTTCATCTGGGTTTCCGTACTCAACAGGACATAATTTGCATTAAGGTAAAGGTCAGACATCAACAAAACCCATTTTGCTATGGCTGTTCTCAAAACACTTGTTCATTTATGTATGGAGCAAAAGGACCGGCATGCTGAGATCTGCATTTTTCAGTGGTGTGGTAGTGCCCTGTGCATCAACATCGATGTCCTTCTTCACAGTTCTAGGAAAATGCCATCATGCTATGAGGTTAAACATGGAAAGAAACAAAGGCACACACGCAAGCAGGTTGAGGATCTGAGCCCATCAAAGGATAGGACCCAGAGCAAAGAAGCTGGAAGAGACAACATTGGTGAAGGGGTAAATGACCATCTATTTCTTACACAGATCAGCATGATGTGGCATGTGTGAAAACTTGCTTGGTTCTCTTCAGCAGACCATCAGTAAAGCCTACAATCACGTCAGCCTTTCTGCCCCGTGGCAGCTCACACCTCCAGAGGCCAGAAAAACCCAGCAGACATGGATGAGAAGAAGGTTAGGCACTTCAGTGGAGCCCAAAGGCAATTCCCTTGACTAACTGATAATCTGGTCTTGCTGATGGTTGAGTTCGGTATCAGGATAAGAAAAGAAGGAATTAAGAGGGACAGGTGTAGCAAATGTGGACTATAATTGAATCACCCAGACTGGTCCGACTGGGCCTCCTCCTGAGGCCTGTAGGAGTTAGTGGCGCAGGTGGAAAATCAGTGCCAGGAGTGTGGCACAGTTAGAATTGTAGCTTAAGGTGTTAGCAAGGGTCAAAGGGTTTTATAGTAGTTAGCAAGTATAGTAATTGGTGTGGACACAGTAGCTGCCTTAAGGGTTAGGTAAACAATGAGTGTTTGCATTCTTCCCTGCTCTGTATGTCAATAAGAATACATCTGCAACTGTAAACTATATAGAGTGTATAAAACCTGACGACTTCACACAATAAAGGGAGAAACGTAGCATTGATCACATTGGTTGGATTTGCGTTTGCTTTGCTAACTTCGCTTCATTATCGGGGTTCCCCTGAGACTTTGGACAGTTTGCAAAAATGGCAAAAATTTAAAAAGGCAGAAAAGTAATGGTGGGCATTTAGAAGGCTTTTGAGGAGGCCATGCCTTACCTCTCACTGGAGGTTTGCATCTGTGCTTTCTTCTAGTGTTGTAGAACAAAGGTGCACGTGCCTGATAAGGCAAAATCCTGGAGGTTCTCACTCAAATCTCACACACTTTTGTCTACAAACAAGAAAAAAAAGGAGGGGTAATTCATCAAAGCTTCTCAAACATTACTTCTTCAGAGCTCTGTGTTTATCCTGACAAGCCAGGATCCCCAAAAGTGGTATACTAGAGAGAATTTACACCACATCAGGAAGACAGGACAGATCAAAGTCCTCATTGGTGTCACTAGATATGAATGCTGATATCCCAAACACAAAATTTCTCATTTTTTAAAGGCTCTGAACGCAAACAGTCTGATTTCACATCTTGATTTATCTCTACATCAGTCAGGGCGGTGCTAACCTTGGAAGAATCAAGCAGCATGTATCTTGTATTTTGTAGGCGGAGCCTGTTCAATGTTTTTTAAGGCACTGTATGCTTTGTATTATATACAGCCAGTCGTAGAATAGCTGAAATAGTGTATCAATTCCTTTTAACTTCAATTTTTTTTTAATTGTGTCCTAAGCAAAACTTAGGATGATAATTTAGCTATTATATGACACTAAATGTGACTGTAAGACAATATTTTTAAATTCAATACATTTTTGTACATAAATATTACTTTAAAACCAGGGCGTTCAGAATAATGTTCAGCTATAAATTGCTCATTGTACTTATTTATCAAACTCTTCTGCATTGTGAAAGCTGTTAAAAATGAGTGGAGTTAAAATAGAATACTTCTAGGAATGGTAAATTTTTTGAGTGAAGGTTAAGTAAGGAAATTAAATTTGTTTTACTTGTGATAACAATCCCTAAGTTTAAAAAATCTGAAACCCTTTTTAGCATACACAAACTGAAGTATTCTGAAATAATGCAGCATTAATTTTCCAGTGCCTATTGTTTGAGTTATTTTATTGTAAAAGTTGAGGTATTAACTGGATTCTGAAATTATACTTAGAAGTTTTAGGAAAGGGAAAATATTTTCTTATGTTATGTCAATGTAAAAATTGCACTTGTAATAGGATCAAAAGAGAGGTAGAATGTCCAAGAAGGCTTGAGTTTCCCTACCATGTAAGTATGAATCCTAAAAATTATTATTTCTTTGTTCAATCTCATAGATTTGCCTGGAACTAGCATAATCGTGACATATTGGTCACCCTTACAGATTGTTTTATTTAGCATCAATTGAATACTTTCTGAAAAATTATCATCAGGTAAGAGCAAACAAAAAATCTGAAAAAAAAAAAAAAAGATATCTTTCCACTCTTGTTTCTAGTTATTTCTTCAACTTGCCAGTTGAAAGAAAATCAGCTTTCATTGATGACTATCATTAGCCTAGGATGGCTAGATCTCAGTTTGGTGACAAGTTTCAGAGAAGGCCCCCAGAGAACTTCTATTTTTGCTAAGATGCAAAACCTGAAAAAATATCTTCTCACTCTTTTCATTTTCTATTCCTGCTCAGCAACTCTCAGAATCCCATGAGAATTCCTCTGGTTTCTTCTGTCAAAATCTTGGGAATCTGCTTTTCTTTTCCTTTTTTAACTCCCTCACCTATATGGTGCTATATAAGGGTAAAGGGTAATTATTTCCTTAAGAAACATAAGCAGAAATTCCAGAATACTGATTATCTTAGAGCCTTTCACAAGGGTTTGGCAAATTAAGTGTGGTTTTTTTCATCTCTAAAAGAAAACAACCACACAAATAAGGAAGAGATTATTATATCACCCTGCCTTCATAAACAGTCCTGTGAAATAATTAAAACCCAATGTTTCCTGTGATTTTACAAAATCTGTATCTTGAAGAAAAAAAAAAAAAAAGAAAAAAAAAAGTGTAAATTTTTAGATCTAGGAATTACCAGTAACATCAAAGATAAGTTCTTTAATTGAATTTTCATGCTAACAGTCAGACAACACACCTTCCTTGCTGTTGGAAATCAAGAAGATACAACTGAAAGAACTGAAAGCTGACTAGACGATATGTTGGTGCATAGTTACTCAAACTGCAGCACCTAATCAATGACATTTGGATCCTGGCACTTTCCTGACAATATCCTTGATATTGAAACACACTGAGCCACATATTTAAGCCACGCCAGAATCATTGCCTTTTGAATACACCTAAAACCACTGAGGTTTTAGGACCCTTCTGTATGCTAACTGATTTTTTTAACCAGTGTAGAATCCTGAAACTGGGTAGTGAACAGATTTCATAGCTAAAATGAGGCATAGGACTAAATAAGCAAAAGGAAAGCTGTATTTCAACTGCATGTACTAATGATAATCAAATTAGCACAAATGTGTTGCGGGGCAATGAGTAGGCAGATTGTAAGTTATCAGAAAAAATACAATTTTTTTTGTACAAAGGGAACAGAAGAGTGTGATGACTAACCTTTACATTCATGTCTGTTTTTCTTTCCCTTCTTCATCCATTTGACTTATATAGTTCCTATTTCTATTGGATCAAAAGCAGCAAAATGTGGTGACACATTGCTAGACATTGCATTTTTCTATTCTCAAAAATTCTTGTGCCAGACCCAGTTTTAATTATGAGTGGCATAAGTCATGGCTAAGAATTAATTAACATTTTTTCTTAGTAAAGATGGAGTGCTCAGGATCAAATTCATCCTCATAAAGACTTTTAGCAGCCACCTATATTTAATCATGTCTGTGGCATTTAAATGGCAAAATTGTTAAGAGATGTATGGAAGGACTGGGATTGATAAGGTACATCTAAAGAAAACACTTTATGTGTTTTAATTTAATTGCTATTGCCACTGTCACAAATTAGCTGTGAAATATTAAAACAGTATAGAATTTTCAGTAAATGCCAGCATCAAAGAAATCCCAGCCTGTGATTGACACGAGGTACTTTCCTTGCGTGACTTTCACTTCACAAATAGCAGAAAGAAGAAAACCTCCTGAGAATGCTGGCAAACCCTATAACTCAGAGCAGCCGTCAGGATTCTCCAATTTAAACTGGAACAAGATCAGCACTAAATTAAGGGAGCAGCAAAGGTAGTTTACAGCTATCTCATTCCTACCCTTGAGCCTTGCTGAATTCCAGTCAGTTGCAGCCTGTCTCTGGTTTTGATCTTTTTTCTCATGGCTCTTCTTTTTAAACTAATTTGTCACCCATTGGAGGGAATGCCAAGGGGTATAAAGCCCCTTTTCTGACTTTTTTTATTCAATCCTTAATTTTTTATGCAACATTACTAGACACAGGGAGTATTCCCAACTCTGGTTCTGCCAGTGGTAGAACAGCTTCTGCACCACTAGCAAAGGATGCCATAGGCAAAATAACCTGTGTTGAAATCAAGAGCATTCTGAATCTCTGGTATTCACCCACACGTCTGAATCACAGCCCAGCAGCATTGGGTATAGTTGCAACAGGACAACAACTGTCCCTTCTCTTGTCAAGTTTGTGGTCTGATCGTAGAAGAGTTATAGGCTGGGTAAAGGTACTGTTGATACTTTAAGTGAGGATGAGGAGCAACCTATCATATATAACTTGTTCTTCCAGTGATAAAAGATGACCTATTTGAATATTTCCCATCACTAGAAAAATAGAGTCCAGATATTTTTTCACTTGATAATTACTGGGCTGGAAGTGACCTTCACATTAGCAGTTGCCAAAAATACTTGCTACTGACTGCAAAGAAGAAACCACATAAAAGTATACATGTCTAGTCAAACTGAATTGTACATCAACAGGGTTTTCTGAGGTTGAGAGAGCATTAACGCTAAGCTGGAAAATGATAATAGATGTCTGTATAGTAAACTGCCCAGCCTATTCTCCATGTCTCTGTTTAATATCTTACCTTTCATGTTTTGCACCTGTCATTTTTTGCCATTTAGTACCACTTACAGGGGCTGAGACATTATTTGCATTGGGAACCCCTAGGACTCGTTACTAAGACATATGCTCATTCAAATGGAGACTGTTTGGCTCATGCCAATGATAGGAGAGAAGATCTGTAAACAAGCCTATGGCAAAGCTGCTATAAAATTGGAGATAAACAATCAGATTCAGCCACCCCTTGTTTACTCCTAAAGCAAAAAATGCCATTTTCTAGATTCTGTCTTTTTTCCCTGTTATCTTTACCAGTGATCTTTCTGTTCTTATGAAATGAAAAGATTTTAAAAATACAAGGTTATGTGGGGAGGTGAGGTGAATCATATAGAGCCTTTAGTGTATGTTACCCCCGAGGTGTGCAATACAAAATTCTTTGCAGACCAAGCAATTCTAATTTAGTTTTCAGTGTGAAGGCTGCACGTGCGTGCTTTACTGAGGGTTTTAAACTCCACATTTCAAAGGAAAATTATTTAAAGCTTGGGAGTTTACATGTTAGCCTAAGGTTTAAAGAACTGCCACTCCATATCATCAGATGGAGACTTGGCCTTTGGTCAAAGACTGACTTGTAAATAACCTATTCTTCTATTACTGTTTTTCAAACTGTTTCTGTGAGTTTTATGTACTTTTCCAGAGGGGTTGATCAGTTAGGGTTCCCCTTTTTTTAAAAAGCTTCCATTGGGACATTTACTGACTGTGAACACAAGGGTATTTCATATTTTAGAAGCTGTCCTGAGGAACTGGGTGGCCTGAACTGATCCTTTAATCCATTTTGGAGAACTGTACTTAACTAAGTGGCATTTATTTTACATATTCTCTCTAGTAGATTTACATTTATGTGTGTTTCTTTTGTTCAGATCCCCTGCCTTACTCCCATAGAAGTTTTGATCGGTGCAAAATTGGAAATTAAATCCTTTCACATTTGAAAAACAGTGTCTTTATTTTAAATTGATCCATTGGCATGTGACATAGATTTTTACTGTACCTTGGATGTGCGTTATCTCTATTACATAGAGTCAGAGGAATATACATCTGCCAGTCCCATTAAAACACCAGGCTCTTGTAACCTTTCCCAATACTGACCCGCACACAGTCGTGCAACCACAACCCTGAAACAGTTCTTGCTTTCATTTAATATGAGAATAAATAAGTAAATTTGAATTATTGGGAAAATATTTTTAATTATTATGCAGCAATTTGATTAATAGTTTTGCCTGATGACAGATTTATGTTCACATAACTGAAGCTATAATGTGTAAGACATGCTTATTGAATGTTTATTAAAGCAGCTTTAGAAACATTTCTCTTACTTATGACATGCTACAAAAGGCAACAGAAACACAGGTACCAATAGAAAGCAAGTTCATTTTCAAATACTGTGTTAGCTAACTCAGTTTACTGCTATGTTGCCACTCTGAAATTGCTTTGCAAAATCTGTGCCATTCACCAACATAAGGGGTATTATTTGGGATTTATACTG
Source organism: Chamaea fasciata (assembly GCF_029207755.1). NCBI lineage: Eukaryota > Metazoa > Chordata > Aves > Passeriformes > Sylviidae > Chamaea > Chamaea fasciata. The sequence goes on from NW_027094089.1 coordinate 35,719,594, forward strand.
GGGGTACTGAGGTGGTATTTGGCCAAAGGTGTGTAAAAATCAGGCAATTTGCTATAATCTAGTGTAAAGAAATATCCATGGGTTAGTTCACTAGCAGAGTGAGTTCCAGAGGCTACACCAAGAAAAGTCTTACCTGCATTCAGCATCAGTAGGAAGATAAGTACCAGCCTGTGAGAAAGCAATGAGTACTCTGAAAAGGGGAAAGGGCTTTCATAACCAGACTGCGGTTTTCTGGTTTTTCATTCCTTTTTCAATTCTAAACTGGAACCCCCTCCCTATACACCCAAAGGTTGCCTATTCAAGAATTTCCTATTAATTTTGGCCATACAATTGGAGAAAACGAAGCTTAGACCCCCATAAGATAGCTGTCACAAAGGCCTCCCTTAGTCACAACAGTTTTTGACAATATTTACTGCTCTGCAAGCACCTTACCCGGGCAGGTAACTGTAGTAGTTACACACTTACATGAAAGGAGTAGATATATGGGAATTGCAGGCTTTGTCATAAAACTTTGCTCTGCGGCCAAATGCACAGTGAAAACTATTATTTATTTCCAGATGGGATATTTATAAATGTGGTACAAATCTCTTCCATGGTCCTCTAAATATCTCTTTGTCCTTACCTAGCTGCAGAAGCCCCTATAAAAATTGAAATTAGACCACCATTTCTTGTATTTGTTTTATATTCAATAAAGCAACAAGATGTCCTAATCTATTCTAATTAGTACACATGAATATAAGTAAGTCTGGTCCAAAAATTGAGGGAAAAATAGGGCATTTACTATGAACCTGCTCCTCCAACAGTCTGATTACAAGCAAGGTGTTTAATCACATCCACACGTGAGGTACTGCCTGAAAAAGTCTGTCAAATGTGCCCATACCTGGAGGGGGAAAAAAAAAAAAAAAGGAAAAACAAAAAAAGTTAATGTTCATGAAAGTATGAAATGTTCATTGGTATATCTGATGATTGAGATCATCCACATGGCATAAAAGATCCACCACTGGGTCAACACTACCCAAATTTGTACTGATACAGTTCTGGCCTTCTCTTGAATTGTATTTAAATACTATCTTGTTTGCAGGGAGAAAGATCCCTCATCTTCTTCTGCTATCATGCTCTCTTTTTTCTGGGATGTTTCTGTGTTGAGCTATCTAGACCTCTCTGACTCTTTCCCCATCATGTCTTTTACCAAGGCTGCTGCAGATCTGAGTAAATATGTCTCCGGTATCTTGTTTGCTCCAAGTTACTGTGGTGTTCAAATCATACATGGACATTTATATCATATATATTCAGCATTGTGAAGCACAAAGGTTTTACTCTTCTTATCTTCTAGATAGAGAAATTAAACACTGAATAGTTAAAATATTTGCCTTAGTTTAGTCACGGAGATTGAAACAGTTGCAGGAACTGAATCCAAGGGATACTTTCCTATTTTAACCGTTGGACTATCCTAACCCTGACAGGTTAAAGCTGGAAGCTTGATCTGAATGCATTGTAAACTGACAAAATGCCATATTTTTATTTATTATATTTTTATTTACTTATTCATTATTGTGACTTCTGGTTTATCATCTACAAAAACAATACTCACTGAAGAAGCCCTTATGTTTCATTATGTTCTTTGTATATAAGACATCCATATTAAAAGCCTCATCCACCTCAATGCATAGTTATGGTATGGTATAATTCTTAAATATAATTTTCATCATCATGCCTGTATTTTATCTACAACAATCAAATGAAATTATCAAATTCTGCAATATGGAAATTATGAAGCAAAAATGTGATCAGCTAACAGTACAATGCCATGTGCTGTTAACATAGTGCAGTAGATCTAAGGCCAGGGTGTTATCCCAAAAGTAAAATTACTTTTGTTTGCTTGAGTATGTCAAAGTTAACTTGAATGGGGAGTTGATTACACTCTAATGTCAGTATACAGCACACAGATGGTCAGGTCCTCCTCCAAAAGAGCCAGGACAGTGTAAAAGCCTAAAGCATACGGTTTGCCTTGGAGAGCTAAAAGGTCTTTTCGGACCTTCACAATTTTATGACTTTTTGATATTGACAGAGATGACTAGGGAAGATGGCATCCAAATTTTTCCAATTGTTTTTGAACAATATTCAAGAGTTATGTTATAGGTGCTATAGAGAATTGGGCATGTCAAAGAGCACGGTGAAACTCTTCTGTCTTTTAAAATTCAGTTGTCTAGCTTGGATTCCTAAGCCAACAACTGAACCACCAGTTTTATAAGCCTTATCAGATATCTTCAGCCAAAAGGTACTACAATAAGTTTCTTCCTTCTACCTTAACACCTCTAAAAGGGTTGCAGGAAAAAGCATGGTTCAGCCTGACCCCAGGTCTGTCATTGCCTGTGTTGAGTTCCAGTGCTGAGATGCAGACGATGCAAAGAAAGAAAAAATCATTCTTTGCCATCTACACAGAGTGTCCATCCTCTTTACAGTTAGAAAAGTCAGCTGGAAAGGGTATCAAACCTAGAAAATAAGTTATACATTACTTATTTTCATTTCTTTGTGATTATATTTCCTCCTTTCTGTCAGGCAAGTGGCTCTAACAATCTGGAAAGAGAAAAAACTCTTCTTGTCTATACAGTACTCCAGGAAAAGCCCAGTGAGAATAAATTACAGAAGCAACTAAATATAAATTTTATTTTTGAGAAATTTAAGCCAAGTTTTGAAAATGTATCATTTTCTGTAGCAGCTATTTGACTTTGCAGTAGTATACAAAATGGGCATTAATAAATTTTCTAGCAATCAGAAAGAAAACGAAATATAATAAAGCAGAAGTTCCAGAATTTGCCTGTTGAGTGTTTTCTTAAATTTTGGGATGGCTCTGATTTCACACTACATTGCACAGATACTAAAGCCAAATGTCATGGGAATGATGTCTGTGATAAAATACAATCGGAAAGGGGAACACTCAGAAGCATCGCCGTTACAAAAGCAATTCAGACCCAGAGTCCTGGTACCACTCTCAGGTGGTCCAAAGTGTCACATCTCTAACTTTTGCCCTTTTTTTTGTAAGCCGGCAGCTCTCTTCAGTTTCCCTTGCTCTCTTCCATGATGTTCTAACTGGCCTGAAGTGAAAGAAGCCGTTTTATTTCTAGTGTCATCAGGGTATCATCAGAGCCAGGCATCTACGCCTACAAGGTCTTTGTAGAAATACATTCATTAATAGAGGATAATATAAGACTTGAATGCAAGGCTTAATAGCTCTTCCAAAATGCTTTGTATCTTTAATTATAGCCCTGACTCTTCCAGATATGCATATAAATGTCTAATCCTTTTTTAATCCTATTACATTCCTGTCCTCCAAGAGCCTCTGTGATATGGTTTCACAGTTGTTATATATCTTGTAAGAAAGATTTTTTTTTAATTGATCACTCTTCAATTTCCACCTTTCAGTGTTATTTAGTGCCCTCTCACACTGAAGAATGAGGGAAAATGCATGCATCTGTGTGCTCCAGGGCATATATTGCATTGTATGTTTGCATAGTGTCTCTTCTCATACATCTCCTGTCTAAGGTAAACCGTCCCAAGCATTTTCATTCAATACTTTAAAGTAATATTGTTTTGTAAGTTGCCACGTATTTCTGAGTATCCTTTTTAGGATCAAACTGAACATGACCATACCTACTTCCCATATCAGAGTGGTGATGGAATTTAAAAACAGACCCCCAGAGGCAGAGCAGCTGACTCAAAGTAGGGTTAGCCAGTGAATACAGCCAATTCACCTCTGGAAAATTCATTTACCTGCTATAGCTCAGGCACCTGCACTGTCCAGATATTCTGTTACACAGGGGCCACGGAGTCAGATAGTCAGGACATCTCCACCAGTGGTGAAATTTATGCTGCTAGTAGGTCGGTTGAATCTTCATTAAATAGGCCCTCTGCAATCTAGATTTTATTTTATGATATACCATCTTCATCAAGGATTAAATCCAATTATTCTGATTTTTTAAGTGGTAGTACAACAGACCTGGTCAGACAGGGAGATTAGATGTCACTGGAGACACCATAAGGTGTAGCAGGCTAGGAATATTACCCCATTCTCTTCTTTATGATTGCCATGAAATTATTGCCTTGTTATTTCCAGTCAATCATCTCTCTCTCTATTCATAATATAATGCAGACAAAACTTTCAAGACTGTCCAGGCATTTTGTTTTTATGGCAGATTCTACACCATCAGAGTTTGTAAAGGAAACCACATGTATTAATAATATTGTCTTTAACAAGGAGGTGAGGATTATGATGCTTTTTGAGAATAATAATTTTTCACCCTATGTGTAACTAATCAGAACTTCATGTGACAAAATGTCGTATTCTGAAGACAAACACAGTAAAAAGGTCATGGTCCTCTCTTTATTCCAAATCACTCAAAATTTTAACTTCTTCATTCACACATCTGGTTTAATATCTCCTTCTATAGGGTACAATCTAATGTATGAAGCTGAGTATCATAATATACAGAACCAAGACTCCTCAACCAAATCGGTTTTTCAAGGACTTCTGAATTATTTTGGAATTGTACTCATACGCCTAGATCAGTTTCTGGATTTCAGCATAAGTTATGAAATTGACATGAATTTAAAATTTTATTTATCATGTTCTGTCAACTAAAAAAACTGTGCTATTAAATATTAGTTAATTTTCAGACATCTTCAAAATATATTATTGCCAGAGTACCACTGTTTTAGCATGCATGCAGCAGATATGCTTCTAATAGATTCAAATGAAAAATATGATGAAATACAGTAGTGCTCATACCACTTTAAACTTTTAGATTCGTATGTGTGACTGAACTGGAAATTTCCCCCTTTTATGTTGCATTGAATTGTACTTTAAATTACAAAATTAAATGCTCAAAGCAGAAACCTTGTCAGTTGCAATGTCACTGACTCAAGTGCTGTAAAGATTAAGTAGCCCTGCTGTTATTTTTGTTGAAACCTTCTGGCTGTACTTCACATTTGGTGCTTTTATTTGTACCTCTATTTCTATTTTGCTGAATAAAATGTTGAAGTAACAGCATACACTGATACACAGACTGTAAATCTAAGCAGTGAATCTAGGCCAAGGCTGAACATACGAAACAACTGGCACATTGTCAGAGACTGGAAGGATGGATGGATGGATGGACGGATGGATGGATGGATGGATGGATGGATGGATGGATCAGGACATTTTAGGATGCCTAGGGGGGGTGGGGGAGGTGGGACACTGCTGCTTCCCCAGGCCTCCTGCCCTGCACTAGCTGTCAATCATTAGCAGTCTTGCCTAAAACAGCTTGTGATTGACCAAGTGACCACCTGGGAGGAGGGTTTGCAGAGGCCCTGACATTTAAACAGTGACCATGAGGGAAACACATGGCTTGACCCTATCAACCTCATGGAGTTTCTGCCTCATCCTCACTGGAACCCAGAATTGTGTGTGTTTCTATGTATTTTCCGTGTCTCTCCCTCTTTCTTCTCCTTCCAATTCTCTTTTCATGGAACATTTTGGGTAATGTAGCATCGAACTGGTTTAAAAGTTTCTAGGTTTAATGGACTAGGCTAATGCTTTGAAAAATATTTTACGTTGAGTTGGATGTAGTATTAAATCCTTCACCAAGTTCCTTGATTTTCTGTATTTTGTCGGTAAAGTTTTGTGTAATTTTGACCTCTAGAGAATGTCTGATTGGTATTTCTCCCATGCACTGACCAAGTAACAGAGCCCTTGGTGACACCCTTAGCATTTAAATGTTCTGGGGTGTTACACACATTATTTGGCATTCTCCTCAGTTTAGCAAATAAAAGCAGCAATAATTTCCAAGGAACTACATGACCATGTATATCAAAACAAAATTAGTGTTGTTTTGGTATATGGGCTATAAAATAGTCATAGAGAAAGGTGATGGAGTCTCAGAATAACATCCTATACCAAATAGCCTCACAGGGGTTACGGGATGACTTTTTCAGTATTTTCAGGTCTTTGATAGGTCTCTGAGTGTTTTTGCCTTCCAGAATCACAATTGTGAGTCATTCATATCTCTGGTTAATGTTATTTTGAATATATACAGAGATAGTACTACTCAGAATGAGAGAATATCTGCAGATATTATGTCAGTACTGTAATACATTTTTCTTAGGTTGGAAAGTGTTCTTTTAGTAAATGTTCTAAATAATTATGCTTCATTTTGCAAAATAAAAATAGCATCTAACATTCAGTTGCTATGATTTCTTTCAAGAAAAGAAGCTGTTATATAGAAATAAGTGAACAAAGAGCTTTGCAGATAAGCTGATTATTCTCTTACTTAATTTTAACATGTACTTCTACCAACCCTGAACTGAATTTTTAAAAACTGTTGGTCTACTTATGCCTACATCTCACTGGCAAATTGTCTGAAATTGTACAGCAAAATAATCATGTACATAATAGAATGTGTTTTTTGGGGCTTCTTCTTTTCTGAGGTTTGGCACTGAAACACTCTTTTCCAGGCATATTTAGCACAGTCAAATAGTGTTGTTTTGGTGGGCTTGGCTGCCACTAAGCTGCAGATTTTGCAAACAACTCTGTTGCACAAGTTTCCCATAGCACAGCACAACACATTGTACATGCACTGTAAATTCACATAATAACGTGTCTTGTATGTCCTATGATCCTCTAGTGCCCAGTTCTTTACAGGATCCTTCTTTGAACTGAGAAACAATTTTATTGATTCTCAGTGGTTTGCTTGGAACTGTAGAGGAAGAATGCCTTACTAATTAAATTCTCACTTCTCCTATATCTATCACTAAGAACTTTGGATGTAACGTCAGTTCTGGTTTTTGCTTGTTAATGCTAGCATTTTCTTTAATGGAAAACCTAATTTCTTTATGCTTGGATACCTAAGCCATGAAGGCTTCCAACTGGCAGGCTTCAAAAAAGCTGCAATTTTAATCTCCATAATTATTTTTCTAATTTCAGATGTGTTTGATATACATGACTAAATTAAAGACAAAGCTTACAACATGTTAACTTCAGTACTTCATCTATGGTGATGAAAGCCTTTCATACTAAATGACTGTTCACAAACAGAGAATTGATTCTTATTTTATACCAAAGAGGATGGCTTGGCTACCAAGTAAAATTTAATTCTTTTCTAAGATAGGTGGAACTTTAAAAAATCCTTGTATAATGCTATTCATTAAGAGTTATTCTTCCTTTTTAAAAAATCAAGCTTTGTTTGTGATTGCACTGATTCTAGTCCCCATAATTTGTTGAGAGAATTTTCCCCTGGGATATCTGAAATTCAGTACAAGGCATTCAAAATTTAAGTGGCATTTTTAAACCTATTCTTGTTCTCTTGGCACTAACAAATAGTTGTGCTCAGGTTGATCTAAAACAAAGGGATAGCTTAAAAATATTCTCAAGCATGAGAGATAGCACCGAATGCACTTTAAAAGAAATGAATCACAGAGAAAAACTTATGCCCGCATTTCTCAACAGAGGAAAGTAACTGTGTTTCAGTTCCTATTCTACAAACTGGCATATCTATGACCTTGACTTCTTTATCTGAAGCTTTAACAAGTGAATAAATCTAGAGTAGAGGTGGCTTTTTGCTGGCCCAGTAAATTAGACATAACCTCCAAAAATATATTCAGGCACATATTTAGATAGATGCAGAAACAGACAGATGGCTGTAACTTACCCTATGATCAAAAAGCACAAAAGAAACAGCCTCAAAAAGATTAATTTTTAAACAATTTCTTCTTCATCCTTATTCCTAGCCAATTCTTATTACATACCTTCTATATTCTACAGTTTTCAAATATGATTACAATTTATTAATAATTAATTGATTCCTGATTCTTATGCCTCTTCTGGCATTAGTAATATCATGAAAAATAGAGACATAATCCTAGCCTGGAAACAAAGACAATTTTTAACTGGAAAATATTTTAAATTTTTGAACCATAACTTCTTCAAATTGAAAGATCTTTATTCACAGCCCAAGACACTCTATGGTAGCATGTGTTATTTTTAACTCAAACCACCCCTATATTTGCATGGCATTCTTCTGGCTCTTACAACATGAAAAAGGACCATCACATCAGCATTTAGTGGCTGTGTTTTGCCTTCATTTGTACCTTTCACCATTAAATATTTATTTGACAGCCTACTTGAATTCAAATATACCTGCAGTTAGAGAAAATAGTGTTCCACATAATTCAAGACAACCATGATTTCTGGAAGACTTATATCAGCACACTGACATAATTTATGTCCCAAGTTTAACCCAGAGTCAAAAAACAGCACATATAAGTCACCCACTACTTGCCTGTGTGATAGTCCCCAGTGCAGAAGACATGATCCCAGAAGGAGTTTTCTCTTTTGGTGTTGCTTTCTGACCCGATAGAGAGTTTGAATCTAAATCCCTTATAAAATACAGTGACTATACAGAATCCTGAGTGTGTTTCATATGTGTCCAGTTGGTGTTTGACAAGCAGACTGTGTTTCTCTCCCTTTTAAAAATCAGTGAAAGAGCTTATGCAACTCAAATGCCATTGGAGGGGAATATATCATCCTGTCAGGGGCTGTGTGTGCAACTTCAGAAGGTGTTCTGGCAAATGCCCCTGTTCCACTGTACACTGTTCATTCTGCAAAGTTCCAAACAGACACTCCTGATAGAGCACTGGTTGCAAAAAGAAAACTCAATCCCATACAGGAATGGATGCGCCACAATGGACATTGCATCGTAAGTTCAGTGTTCTCCTGGTGATACAGGAGAACAGGTATGTGTTGTACGTGTTCCTGTCAATGGTTGTAGCAGTGTTTAAATGAGAGGAAAATCAACATTCGATATGATTTGTTAAGAAATAACCACATTGCAGATACTTTTAGTGATTTTTTTTTCATTTTTCTTTTGTCCTAACCGCAAAACACTTGATCTAGGAGGCACTGATAATCACTAATTCAAAGTGAGTTTGTATCTTTGCTTCAATTATGGTGCGCTTTTAATCATTATGTGTACGTTGACAAGTATCGGAAACACAAGCTGGTGTCAAACTTGTATTTTTCAAAGGCTCCAAGGCTTTGGAGACAGGGTGCCTAATAGGAGCAGGAGGTAGGGTCTGTATTCTGCTTAGAGTACAATGCTCAGCCAGATCAAGGAGCAAAGGAGATAGATATTAATAAATTCCATAACAAATCAGAGGAGAAAGATAATTCATGTGCCTATAGACTTTTAGTACAGTCTGTTCCAGTTAAAAAAACAAGCAGCTGTTTTCTTTTTTCTTTTTTTTCCTATTTTTTCTTTTTTCATTTTTCTTTTTTTCTTTTTTCTTCTTTTTTCTTTTTTTTTTCTTTTGTCATTTCTTTCTTCTTTTTTTCTTTTTTTTTTCCCCCTTTTTTTTTTCTTTGTCCTATATGTGTATGTGAAAATCATAGTGTAGTTACTATTGGCAGTGTCACTGCCAACACAATGCTGGCATCACTCTTTGTGAGCTCATCAGACCCAAAAGCACATTAACATTTCAGTGTGCAGCATTCAGATTAGATCTGCAGAATTATTTACTAATGTGAACTAAGTGGTATATCACCTTGGAGTTTTGAAACTTCCAAACTTGCAGGTTGTTGGCACACCCTGACCATTTACTTCTCTACCTTTTATTTTGCACTGTGAGCTGTGCTCATATAAGTGCTGCCGAGGTTCTTTAAAGCTTTGAATAAAACTCCTTATGAAACAAACAAAAATTTCATTACCAGAAGCCACCAAATGCTGTAGGCTGGACAAATAGCCAACCTGGAAACCTGAAGAGGTTTTACCAGCCTGAGGAGTGGCGCTTGCAAAGGTGCTGTTCAGTATCTCTGCATGCTACAGCATCTACTTTCAGAAGCTGTAAATCAACCAGGTGGCTAGTTAAAGTACAGCATCAGTCCTGTGTGGTTTAGAAGGGATTTGTAAATCCAGCACTGTCAGCCCACGCAAGGTCTGAATTCATTTATTATAATGATCTTTCAAGTTCTGTTGCCTGAGTCAGCTGCCTTGGCCCATCTGAGCTGCTGCTTGGTAGAGCTCTGGCTTAGAGGCACTTGCTACTGAAAGGCTCAGCAGCAGTTGCTCTTATCTCAGTATGCCCTAGCAGTAGTCACCCACTGCAGTTCAATCTGCTGAAAATTGAAGTAAGGAACACTGTGATAGGAAAGTCAGAATAAATTTTATACATATTTAAAGCTGAAATTAGAAACCGTCACATAAATATGCAGAAGTGTGAGATATTGACTAAGTAGATTAATATTGGAAAGCGCCTTATAAAAGAAGTCTTTGACAACTTATGTCGAGATGCTGTAGAAACCCACAGGGGTTAAAATCTTTTGTAAATTATTATTTAATAAGAAGAGTGTAGTCTTTCTGAGGAAAGATCTCCCTCCTCAGAAGTGCATTCAGTCTCCACAACACTGGCCTTCTACTACACAAGTTTGCTTGGTATAAGGTGCTTTTTTTAGCAGTGGGAATCACTGAGTGGCCACTGGCCTCATTACATATATAAACACACATTTCTCTGTCAGTACCAGACTGTGTATGGAATCAAACATTTCTCTCCTGGTTATTTAAATGGAGGTGCTTTTCTGATTTCCCTTGCAACAGTGCTGTCTAGTTTAGTTTGAAAACCCCTATATATTGCCAAAGTATCTTACCACCAACCCTGTAGAAAATGAGGTAATCAAGATTTGTCTTCAGTTAGGTAACAAGGTAAACCCAAAGTAGGTTGGAAAATGGGATTCCTCTGATGACCATATATTTTGGGAACAGAACACCAGCCTCAGCTGTAGATACAAAACTGCTGTACAAGACTTCAGGACCAATTTGAAAATTAACACCAGTTAGAACCAAGGAAAGTCAATGCCATTTAAACTTATAGAATGTATATCTCTCTGGTCTGTCATCATGTAAAACCAAACTGCAGCAGACTGAAATAGAATAAAGATCAAAATCCCACTTGCTGTACACACAGCACTAGTCTCCTTAAAGGTGGTCGGACTTATGGAGTAAGATGAGCAGAACGTAACATAAATATTTTGCTTTGAGTTACTTTCAAATACTATGTCATTAAAGTGAAAATTTCACATCTCACTTGCTAATACTGTAGCCAAGAAATAGGAAGTATATTTGCCTTCATCAGACTCAGTTTTCTCAATTGCTGATTCCAATTATTCCCCTAGAAAAATATTTATTTAGGCCCTGGAGATGAAGACATGTCTTATCCAGTCCAGATGCATGAATTTCAAGATGCTCTTAATACCCAAATCAAGCTACATGTACTTGTCCTCACAAAGACTGCTATTTATGATGGAATGCATACTGAATTTAAGGAACCTAGAGATTTGCATGAGGAAGTGAAATGTTAGTAGCACCTGTTTTACTTCTTGAAAGATGGGTTATATGCACAGCAGATGTCATCTCGGTGAAACCTTGTTCAAAGGAGTGTTCTTGGACTGGCCACCATTTGATTGCCTCTAGATATCACCTTAGTGAATAGGCAAAAGGACTGTGAAGAAATTCAAGCATGTATACACCATAAACACTAATGCAAGCAAACCTTCCCTGTGCAACACACACAAAAAAATAAGCTGTTTTAGCATACCATTTTTATAGGCAAACATCTATTGGATTTGGATTTGGAACACATTAGGTAAGACACTGATATGCCCAAATTCTCCCACTTTCTTCTATTCATTTCTTTAAAATGTCACCAAAAAATGGTCTGTGTGTCAGAAAAATGGTTTTATCCTTATCCTCCAGAGATGAAAGAATTAAATCTTCCTTTAAGCACCAATGAAATTGGAATGTGTAGGAAGAAGGGTCCATTTACTAATAGTGTATTTTCCATGTCAAAAGCTGTTAAAAAAAATAAGTATACATTCAGCTGCACAACCCTGCAGATTTTCGTTACTCTGTGGTACAATGAAATATTGAGAAAAATTGCTTCTGTCAAAATACTGTAAGGATGCTCGTTCTACTAGTATTTTAGTGAAAAACAAAAGTCTCCTCCTAGAAAGGAGAACAATTCTGCTTAATTTTCTTAACAAGCTAAGGGAATCATGCATACTAACGTTTATTTCTTCTGGGCAACTTTCTAGATGCAAAAGGATTTTGCCACTGAGCAGTCATAGAGGGGTGGAGAGAAGTCCAAGTACCATGTTTCATACCACTTGCTATAATTTTTTCACTGTAAAGCAGCTATTATATGGCATAGAGATATGCAGAGCTCTCTAGGTTACTTCCTGACATTCCTGCCATTTTTGAAATTGTTTTGATGAAAACATCTTTTTCCTACTACCAATTCATGCAATTTTAAGTATTTGAGATGGAGCTCCAAGGATTCGTGTTACCAGTTTCATCTACAGATTGGGTAACATATTAGAAGCTTCCTCACAATATTTTAATATTGACCTGGAAAACATATTCTTATGCAAGATTTTTCCTGCTGTCACACTTTTGTCTCCTTTGGAATCTTTATGTAAAAATTTGAGGGTTTTAAAGTCCTTTGCTGATTCTATGAATACTAGTGGTCCCTGGAACCAGTAGTATTCAGCAAACTTATCTCAGTAAGTGGCAGTTTCAAACACTGAATTTGTGATATAATTCTGGGATGAAGGCAACATCTACTGCCCAAGTTAATTTAAAAATTTGACTGATAACACTTGCTAACAGTAGATTGTCTGGAACTTCATTATGTAATGTCTGTCTTTCTTCTTCCTGTTACTGTCAACTGTAATATGCTGAATCATAAGATTAACGGGTATTTTTAAGTCTGCTTTGAGACTTTGTAGTTTTCCCCATATTAATGCTAACCTTTCTTTCTTTAATTATCTGTAAATTATTAATCTTGGTAAGGATGCACTTTCCAATCATGAACTGTTTACCTTCCACACAGACTGTGCTTCCTCCTTGTCTGTGCTGGGTGGTTGATACATCCTACTCCAGCAGCTCTTTTCTTCTCTATATATTGTACACAAATCTTCTTCTCCTTGCCAGCCATATCCTCACCTTCACAGCTCAATTCCCTCTCACTTTTTCTGTGTAACAAGCAATTTCCTCTCACATTTCCTCCCACGGAAGATGTTTTTGGTCCCATTCCCAAAAAAAATCTCTGGCATTAAATAATGCCCATTCCTGTCTCTCCAATGGGCAGGCTTCTATATGTGTTTCATCTGGCCAGCAGTATGAGGGCAGGTCTGGCTCAGTTAATCATATTCATTGATTGGTTGCCATTCCTGCCTTCGCAGGACAGTGAGGCCAGGGCTGGTTGTGCTTATGCCTTCTGACAACAGTCTCTCCTGCTCATGTTTTCAAATCAATTGCAAGAAGTCTGTTGTAGCATAATATGAAACCTGGGCTTCTGTGTTTTTATTGAAAGTGAAAAGGCTATTAAGCTGGGGAGGGAAGTGCTGAGTAAGCTATACTTACACTGTTAAAAGACATTTCTCAGGTTATTAAATGGTAAATGCATTATCCAATTACCTTTATAGCCTTAACAAAGTTACAGGTCACTTGGAAATAAGTTCAATTATTCTGTAAAATCCAGGAAAGACGTCTGAAGTGGAGGATTCTTCATAGGGAGAACTCACTGTCTTTGAAAGAGTATAGCATTAAAAAAATTGGGGTTTGCTCTGCATTGTAATGTTTTAAGCAGTTCTGTTTTGGCCTATATTTGAATGGCCAAAAGAAATAAAAATTTCTTAAAAAGAAATAAATGAAATGTTTTTCTGATTTCTAATTGCTACTCTTGTTGAAATGACTATCTCACTGAAAACATTTTACTCCTTCTCTATTGATTTAAGTCTGTTAATTTACTTAAAATTTAGTGAAGGTAACTAGGTAAATCACCAATAAAAAAGCAAGGATCTTACAAAATGCACTTTTAACTTGACTGAGATTCTTACAGCTTCAAGCTATTTTGCTCTTCAACTTCAGAATGCCAACAACTAAAGATCTGAGTGTATGAACAAATTATCACTAAGTACATTTCCCTGTGAACTTCAAATTCAGCAATCACTAAATCACAACCCAACCATGTATGTGTTCAGGATAAAATAAAGGCTAATTTGAGTTTTTCCTTCCCCAGCAAAGAAAGGGAATTCTTCACTCTCCCATTTACTGTTGGGTAAGAATGGAGATCCAGTTGGATCCCACCATGGATCCAGCTTATACACAGCAGCTCTTTATATTATACAATACAATGCTCCTGAACTGAAGTGTTTCTGAGCTATAACAGCATTTGAATGGTATGAAGAATTTGTAAGGAAACATAGTGTTTAAAAAAAATCTTCACTGGGGTTCGAGGCAGCTTCTATTATGCTAAAGGACAGGGTATTATATGAGAAGAGTTTTTGTACTTCCAACATATGGCCAGTGGACTCTACCCTCCAAGTAGTTAGGCACCTAATTAATTAATATTTCTTGGAATGATTCTTAGTCCCCAAATATCTTCAGAAGATGTGTTTGATCCCAGTTAGCAAGAGACCTCAGGTTAATACTCATTTATCAAATCTTATAATGTTTAAGTCAAAGTTGGAAACAACTCATTTTCTCAGATAAAGAAAAAGCAAAAGTCAAGGGGCCAGCTTTGATCCCAGGCCAACTCGGGTGACTTGCAGCCCTGTAAAACCACTGCAGCTGCAGGGTGCGTCAGAGTATGAGCCTTTATTTCAGTCAAACTTCATTTTAATTGAGAGAAATAATGTGTCAGAAGTCATTCTGAAGTGTTCTGATAGTGATGACTTCTTGTTTCACTACCTGTTCATTCACAAATGACATGCCTTACCTTTATAAGTTATCTTTTCTTCCCCCAGTTTTGAAGAGATCCTTCCCATTTGAAAGAGATTCCCTTTCCTTGAACATGAAAAATATTCTGAGAACCCTTGTTCTCACTATTTGAGTGGGTCAGGTTTCAGCCCATACATTTTTTCTAATAAAGCATGTGAGACTTTGCCAGGTCTAATGGTTAGTAACTGGACTAAACAGAAGTTGAGAAGGTTTGCATGTGCCAGCTGATATATTAAGGACTGGTCAGGGTTTAAAAAACTAGAAAATAGCTCTGGTACCATTGTAAAAAATTATTAACTTTTTTCCATCATTTTTTGGCCTGAGAATTGCACTGAAGACCATTTATATCTGGATTTCACACTACTTTTCAAATTCTTCCTGAAGACCCAGATTTCCAATCTTCAAAATATTCACATGACTTCAGTGAAGCTGGTTTCACAAATGCTGCAAAATCAGTCCCTTCATGCCTACCATGTCCTATTATTTCTATGTAGTTTTGGGTTTTTTTCATTTTGCTCATAAACAGAGTTCCATAAAACAAATTATTTAACATTCTAAATATTAGCATCACTGTTGAGCACTGCCTTCACTTTCAAAACAGGTTTTCTTGGATGATCAGGTGTCTATGTCAACATATTTAGGAGGATCTAAGATAACACTCTTCCTAAACAACTGACTGAGAGACAGTGATTTGCTTATACCTGTCAAAGCCTACTGACTATAAACATTATTTCATATAAGACTAATTAAAATGAGACAATTCTGTGAAGCTATTTTCCAGCTCTACTCTCTGATTGCACACAGGTCTAATGTTCTGGCAGCTGTACAGAGCTCTCTGAAAAAAATGTTGCCCTTACTTCCGTCTAATACTTCCTTGGACTGGATGAACTCTGCCAAAGCATGCTGGTCTTTATCTCCAACTAAAAAGCACTTGTGTCTCTTCAGCTGTACTTCATCTCTAAAATTCTGTATGTCATGCTTTATTCAGAGAGACTTCACCTTTATTCCCTTGTGTATTTAATCTCCCTATCTTGTAAAGTTTGTCAAATTCTATAAGTTGTTGGTGAGGAGAGGGAAGTAAGAAAGAGGAAACCTCCTTCAAAATCAGTGAACAAGTTATTTAAAGCCCCTTCTATCATTTCTAGCTTATTTCTTCACCTGAGGTACCACACACTCTTCAAGTGAATATTGATTTCTGCCTCCTCCAAATTCCTCAGTATGAGATTACTTCCCACCACTTGCCCTCCCCCCTTGCATCCTTGCACCTGTCTTCCTGTGCAACATTCAGGTTTCAATGGACTTAGAGACAGCGCAGTGTAAGTGATTCAGGAGGACCATACTGACTCCAACACTGTGTTATTTCTTTCCCAAGATCTGTCAGTCTCCCATGAAAAGAGTCCAGTGAGGCAAGGAGGGTTATCCTTCCCCACATGCACACAGGATGTAGACTCCAGAATCATCTTGGCAACTCTGAGGCCTGCATATTTCAACCTTCAATTATCAAGTTGACTCCCAACAAATTTTAACAAATTCATATGCTTTCTGTTACACCTTTGACATTATATTCTGTGACAATGAGTTCTACAGCTTTGTGATAAAGATAAATACTGTAAAAATCAGATGCTTGAGTAGTTTCCATTTAAGTGTTAGTTTAACTATTCTTCCTTTCTCCTCTCACACAAATAATTTGAAAACTTTCACAGTAACATTTTAAAAATATAATTCCAAAGCATTATCACCACCTGTTTATGTGTCATTCAAACAAGATTTTTTGAACCCCTCCTATGTACAAACTACATGGAAAAAACTATTTCTTTATGTTAAATACTTAGGAAAAAATATTTTAAATTTTTTGAGCAATTGGAAAAGGGAATAATCCAAACACAAGAGTATAATGTTTTGGAGGACACATCTGTTTCCCTGTAGTCTGATTGAAGTGTGTGATTCAGTTGCTATTATCACTGTGGTTGAGAGAAGTTGTAACAGTGGTTGTATGGAAATATCTGGCTTTGTGTCAATCCCACACACACTTCAAGCAGTTCCCCATGTAAGATCCAGGTTCTCATGACATCAACACAAACCAACAGCTTCCAAAAGTTAGTCTAAAAATTAAAGGTTTATGTAGGAGCCAAACAGTGATGCATGGGAAACAAATAGTGAGTAACTCCTTTTATTTCATGTTTAAATCTGATATCTGCCATACTTCCAGCTCTCAACAACTGGAATAAATCCATTATACATAACCTGTCTGCAAAGGACAGAAAAGAAGAACACTGCCTGATGATAAATGCATGAGAACAGAAAATATGTGAGATTTTATTTTCAGGCATTGATAGTGGCAAGACGGCCAAAGCTGCATAAAATCACAAAAAATAGAAAATTTACCTTGGGCAGAGTTTCTGCAGAATTCTAGGCTTAATTTCAACACAGTTCTGGGTTTCAGCTCTGTCCTATAGTATGTCAATTTTCTTAGCTTTTAGGAATTCTTTTTATATGTTGTTGCAGATATCTTTAAATTTTCTCTGCCTTTTCTGATCTGTTCATCTTTGTACAGCACTGAATTGTCAGAAGTTTTGCATAAGGACAGAAATTTCTCTGTTTCCTCTAAGAAGCCTCCATTGCAGTTTCACTGATAGGACATTTCTTTACCTTAAGGAATTGACTGTCTCCAAACCATTTATTCATGTATATATGTTTATATTGTTTGGTCATCCTCTGAATCTGGATATTTGGGCTTCATGAAGTCAATGAGAATTTCGTCATCAACTCCAGGGAGAGCAAGATCAAGTTTTAATTCCATTTTCCCTCTAATCTATTTGATCTTTTCAGTCTCCTCTCACACTGTCACATCAAATTTTCCTAAACTTCCCATTACTTTCATCACAGCCTTGTTGCAATTAGCTATGATTAGAAGTAAAAAATTCCTCATTTATATCTTATGGGAGTTCAGTAATCCAACCTGAACTGGCTCTTTGGAGCTACCATCCCTTTGCTTTTATTTTTTATCTCTATCTGAACCCCTTTGCAAGATATTCTGGGCTTTAATTATCATCATTTTAAAGAAGAAAAAGTTAGGTGCAGAAGAGTTGCATGATTGATCCAAAGTTTCTCTGCAAGTCAGCAAATCAAATTGAAACAAATTCACCATATCATATTTTCTCCACTGTTTTAGAAACAGGACTGTTTCTTGCATCTTTACACACACACATTATGAATAAAATTCACAAGTAACACACATAGCTAAATCAAGTATGTTAATTTACAATGATGTATTAATTAAACTGACCTCTGAGAATGGACCCCTTTTCCTGCCACCAAATAAGTAAGTTTTCCCTTGTGGCAGTCAGGAATTGCAACAGAAGAAAACTGTCTTCTAACTTCAGTTTACATAAAAATATAAAGGACTGTATTACAATTTCCTGTGCACAAAGCTTTTATCTTTTGA
The DNA here is from genome assembly GCF_029207755.1 of Chamaea fasciata. Taxonomy (NCBI): domain Eukaryota; kingdom Metazoa; phylum Chordata; class Aves; order Passeriformes; family Sylviidae; genus Chamaea; species Chamaea fasciata. The sequence goes on from NW_027094089.1 coordinate 35,737,846, forward strand.
CTGTAAGCATGTTTTCCATCTTGAAATTTAGAAAATATATATAATGTTGACTAGGGGCAGGGTGTAATAAAGTGCTTGAATTGTAGTGGAATCATTTGCCTTATCACCAGCTACAGAGTTAGTCAATTAATTGGCTACCAGCTGGTCCAATAGTGCTAAATCCCTGTATATTAACGGATTTGGAGTACAGGGCCAGGAACCACAGAAAATCAGAAAGAATGTCTTCTTTCTACCTCCTCAGTGATTAGTGTGCATTTAGCACCAAGGAAAATATCCTGAGGTTTACACAAATTTGTCTCAAAGGTTAGCATGGCACAAAGTACAGGCAGCAAAAATTTCCGGGCTATTTTGAATGGAATATTATATACAGAATAATTATGCAGCTTACTGAAGGGGTTTTTTTCTGTACTTTTGCTCTCAAATGCAACCAATACAGCAAAAGATGTAATAGGCAGCATCCTCTTGGCAGTTCTGCCTACAGCTCTCTTCGTGATGACAAACACCACCTGATAAATCTGTGGAGGATAACACTGAACTGAGTACAAGTGCTGGCAGCAGCCATGGGATGCAATGAGTGGGAGCACAAAGCACAGTCCCTGGGAAATGGGGCTATGCAGTGGATATATCCACTTCATATAGGAATTTAAAAATATTCATGTAACTAAATTTTATTTTTTTTATCAAAGCTCAGTTGTTCAGTATGGTCCAGTACTAGAGCATGTCACAGATTCATTGGCTTGGTCTCCACCTAGCACCTGAGGCCACTCAGTGTTTGAGCACCATAACAAGTAATCATTGACTTGATTTCTCCTAAAATGTATTTTCTCCAGCTATAGTTCCTTAAATTTCTATGGATGTGAGTTGCTATCACCAGTATCTCTGTTGTACCTCTAAATTTTAAAAAAAAACAAACCAAACAAATAAACAACCTAAGCCAACCAACCAATGTGTGTAATGTGTGTTCATTCTTTCCAGGGCCAGGAGAGGTGGTTTTCCCTTCTATTTCTGCAATAGTTTTGTAATGGGAAGCCTACCCCATCTGAAATCTGTCTTCTACATCTTGTATTAAAAAACCTCCTCCTTGAAAAAAAAAAAAAAATGCCTCATCTACCGTGCAAACCTGTATTCAGAAAATTTTCTTCATTTTTTATTGAAGGACATCTATCACCAAGAATAAAATTCATTGAACTACAGACTATGAGCCAAAATATGACAAAGAAAGCAAAGAGTAGGAATTACAGACAGACAAAAGAAGCTTGCCCATTCAGACGCTGTCTGGAAAGGATCCTATTTCTGTACCTCCTGTAAGGAGAGTTTGCTCAGTTTACATGAAACTGTTTTGGAATTACCATAACATTAGCATGAAATTGGATCCAAGCTTCTCATCACTGCATGCCAAGGAACTTGTGGGCAAAAAATGAAAGCAAAATAGTAGTCTCATTAGGAAAATATAGCGTAAAGCAGTTACAACTGCAAAACTCAGATGAATATAACTTCAGCTGAAACATTTGCATCAGATTTAGGATCATCAAGTTTGGGTTTAGGTGGAAAATGTGAAACAAAAAATTACTAATTATGAGATACTTATAAACACAGATAGAGAGACAGGCTCTTGGTCCACCAAAAATCACATTTATCTCCTTATATTGTACTTTTTCAACTTATTTTATTTGTTGATTGGATCTTCATGGGTAGCCGCAACAAAGAGATAAAAAACTGCACAAAGAAAGGGGAAGGAGAGAAAAGGAGCAGCACACTGATAAATACAGTTTTGTGGAAGAAAATAAACCTTTATTTGGAAGTCTTAGAGTAGGAAGAAATGGAATGAGTTACAGGGAAGATAAACATAAAGACTAATTAGAAGAAAAAAGTTAAAGGATTTGTAAACACTTCAAATGCTTTGCCAAGATATTGCTGTCAAAGCTGCCTTTAACACCTCACCATGTTTTAGTTGTAGTATCTTCCCATAACCACCCCCCCAAAAAACTGTAGCATCCAGCCTGATTGTACCTTCCTTCAGCTCAAACCTATAAGTAATTTTTCTACAAATTTTTGTGTTTAGGGAGGACAAATCTCACTGCTCTTTGGTTCCAGAATTTTCAGCAAGAGAACATTGTGACCTTATTTATTGACAGTCTTCATTCCTAAGGGCTGATCAACCTCTCTTTGGGGTTTCTTCATGGATCATGTTTCCCCAACCTTGTTTTTACTCTGTTCCCCTGGACCTCCTCCAAAGGCCCTCAGTCCTGTAGTGTCTGGAAAGGGAGAAAGAATGACAGCAAAATCTTTATTAATCCTGAGTGGAAAGATGGCTTCATTGGAGGGATCAAAGATGTTTAAATCATTGGATCCCTCTCTGAAACTGAGGGATATTTTACGTTCACTCATTGCAGTTCATGTAAGCAAAGGCAAAGACTGAATATAGAAAGCATTTATGTGCATGTATAAATTCTGTCTGATGTGCAACATACAGCTGCTCTGTTTTATGTCTGAACTAAGGGAAGAAAACATAACACTTCCATTCCCAGAAAGCATAATGGCACAGTGGGATTTTTTTACCTGACAAATAGGAATTTACTGAAAATTTTTTTATCAGACTCTAAAAAAGTCTAACTAATGTTACCAAAACAAAAACTTGGTATATTTGCATGATCTTTTCCAAATCAGAATAGAACTACTAGTCCATAAAACCAGCTCAGCAGTACAATGGAGACCCGTTTGGGACTGAAAGCACATGTAAACCAGTAGTCCTCTATCACTGCTTGCTATTTACCTTTCGGTCTGCTTTCTTTTGTAATCTTTTGGTTTCTTATTTAGATCACCTGTACAGTCTTTTCTGTGGATTTCAGAAAAGTTTTTGTGACTTCTGTCTCCTTAGAGAGTTGTTGCTCCATGATTGCTCCTCAGGTGTTGCGACCCACTCTACTTCTATAAGGGTGTTCTTTTGTTTCAGAGACAAAAATTTTGTGTTTTGCCAATTTCAATGAAAAGCAAAATGTGAAAACCTTTCCTAAGCTGATTGCCTAACCTTTGTGTGTGTGCAGAGGTGGAGGCATGAGGGGAGGGGAAGGCTGGGGAGGGCAGGGATGTGCCACATAACCATTGTTACTTCATATGTCAGACTGCATTGATTTAAGTATAGTAACATTGTCAGTGCCACCCATTGGAGAATGGAAATTTAAAATTGAACACAAAAGTTAATGTTGGCCCAAATCACCTTGAAATAAAGCTTTTTTGAACTGACCAAACTCTAGCAGTACAGTTGTCCCTGCTTAACTCACTTTAGAAGGTATTGAATCCAGTTGAAATACTTTCACCTAAATTCAAATTAATGTTCTCACTGCTGGAGAACTTCGAAGCGTGTATCCATCCCACATCAGGATAGCACTCAATTCTAAGCATATGTCTGAGTTTGCATGGCTTTGTCAAAGGGGTGATTAACTTATGCAGGTGTTTAAACTGAGGCTCAGTCCTTGCCTTGTGATTCACAAAATAACAATGTGAAGATTTAGAAGCCAAAACAAAGCCCATGGAGTTTTAATAGCAATTTTTCTCTTGACATCTCTACCTTGAGAATCCTTTATGCCCTAAAATATTGTCCTCAAAAGGTGGAAAGACAGTGACAACTGATGACCATTTTTTCCTAATTTCAATTTTCTTATTTCCAATAGAGATGTGCTTTCACTTCAGCTACTATCAAATCTGTTGTTTTCCATTGTGATAGCATTAAGTATTAAAAGTGGGAATAGATAAAGGAAGCACTATTGTTTCCATAACAAAACTTATAGAAAGTTCCCAAAAGCAGATATAATCAATGTGGTCTTTTAGGGACTGATGTTAGAAAACAGTGAGGTCTGTGGCTTCTCTTGAACTCACAGTATTGCAATATTTTGTATTTTTTTAACATCCTCTGAGATTCAGGAGAAGTTTTCTAAGTATTAAATTGAAAATTATTTCCCAGAGAGTGGGAAACAAAATAGTATACTTGTTCTCACTATCAAATCAGGATTTTCCTCTATTCATCATGTGTATTTCTTGGATGTGAGGATGTGTCTAAGCATGAGCCATAAAATTCTGTGTCTTTTAAGAAAAAGCTTTTATTAGCCAAAGAAATTGGATATCCTGAGGGATTATTATCTCCTTTTCCTTTGTTGTTTTTTTTCCACCTCATTCTTAGCTGACATGAAGAAAAAATGTATATGATACTTAATAGTCAAAAAGAGAGAAGAAGGTTTAAAATGTTCTTGTGAGTCAGGTTTGCTGCTCATGTCCAGAACAGGTAGGTTCTTCCATACTCACAGACTAATTATTCCTTCAGTTTCCAGCCCTTAGCTGGATATGAGTCTCTGCTAATGACTGAGATCTCACTGTACAATCCGGGTTTGGTTAATCCTTGGCTTCCTTCACCATCAACCTACTCAGTTTCATGGTAGCTTTGAAATGTGCACCACTGATCTTCAGGGACATAGAAGAGCTCAGCAAACTCAATGCAGTTGGCAGCTTATTCTAATTAGAAAGCTGAAACCAAGTCTTGTCGATGACTTGAAATGTCTGTAAATTGCTGTCTAACAACATATGAATAAAAAGACATATAAATAACTGCTTTGTTCAGGCCCTCCAGTAAATCATTGTCTTGCCTTAATTTATTTGCACCCAACTTTTCAGACTTCTCTTGATGAACCTCATCACAGACAAATTAAAAGCAGTTGTTAGCAGAAGAGAAAATTAAAAACTAATTTGAGCCACTCAAAACTTAAAAGCTTGAAGTTTTATATCTGCAAGGTATGACTGGTACTTGTGCAGTGCTTAATCCAGTCAAAATAAGATGATCTCCTGAACATTTATTACCACAAATGTTCTTTAAGGGCTTGAGGTTTATTACACTAAGAGCTAGAAGAGGTGGGGATTAAATGAGGTATACTTCCCTCTGGAGTCAAAGGGAAATGCCCTCATCCCATCAACCACCAGCAGCAAAATACACTCGCACAGAAAAAGAGGCTTTTCATTCTTGAGGTAAATATAAATGAAGTTTTGTCTTCGTTGTTCAAAATGTGTGGGATTTTATATCCAAAAGCTAGACAAGCTGAATACCTGACTGAAATAACCTTAGAGAAGGTTACATATTGAGGGCTGAATTCAGGATGCTCTGTGAAAGTACATCGTTTTAAATGAGACACACAATCTGTCTCAGTCCAACCTGCATTTCTGGGTCACTTGAGACATTTAAACTGCACTTATAATTAACAGCTATTTTTAAACAATGAAAAAATAGAGCACTGGTAAGGTACAAAAGCATTAAAATTGCCCCAGTTTTGCTTTTCAATAGGACACACCACTGCAATATGCTTCAAGATCAAAGAGAGCTCAGAAAAAAAGAGACCGGCTGATCAGTGGGGATAAATTGTTCCCATTATGATGGTATAAGAATAGGGTTCTTTCAATTGAAACAATTTAATAACCACATTCATTACATTCGTGTCCACTTGGTTTTATCTGAACAGTTTTTGCATAACTGGGGAGCAAGTTCAATTGAACTTATTCTCTAGAAATTAAGATGTGCAGGATTTGACATTCAGAAATTAGGCACTAATAGTCAGCAAAGCAGTTGTCTTAAGATTCCCCCTGGATATAGTTGGATCTGCCTACCACTAATTATGTCAAATGCAAATGTATTCTCTAAAAGACACACCAAAAAATTTAATTAGCTCATTTCCAGACAGCTAAGGTTATACTAGAGCAATGACAGCTATCAGAACACAATCTTTTCTGTGTTTATAGCATTACTTTCATAAAAGCAGAAGATGGGCAGATGCAACAGTGCTTTTTGTAAACTGTTTTTTTCCACCGACAAGAGCAGAAGCAGTTTTAAGGACCAGTGTTTTACAATCTCAAGTGAAGCAACAGAGCACTATCTCCACAGTGACATTTTCAGCTACATTTTTATAAGAAAGAAGAGAGTCATAAATTTCCCTCTTCCTCAAGTATACTGACTTAGCAGCAGTCACCTGTGTTTCAGCAAGGAGGAGAATTCCCCAGCAGATGCCTTGGTGGAGGAAGACTGAATTTGCCAGTTCTCAGCTGCATGGAATTTTGTGAAGCATGGGGTGAAGTACCATGTGGCTTGGAGTGTGGTGTGGATGTTAAGAAAAAATCTGCACAAACGTTCCTGAGAAGTACCAAACCCAGAGATTGTGGACCATGTGTAAAGCCCACCATACCCATTTCTGCCTGCTAGCCTTGCTGGTGAAAGGAACATAGGCAGGAGCATTTAAAATATATTTCCCACTGCACATCTGGGAATGTGGATCCTTCCTTGTTTTCATGTCACTGCCAAACCAGCAAAGAGTAAAGAATTGTTGAAACATTTTTTGGGTGGCAACTGCATAACAGCAGCATCTCTTCCCTCTCCCTTTGTCCCCTTCTTTTTTTTCAGAAGACAAAGTATAAAAACTGTGAAGTTATCCTTGCCTCAGCAAAAGTTTTTAAATGGATGGCATTTGCTGACGCAACGATCCTTCTCTTATTTGGCTATTTCCCCAAATGGGATTTGCAGTATAAAGCCATGCGTGGATCTAATATTGAGGAAAGGGTATAGACTTGTACAAATCATTGGAAAGATAAATACGCCATATAGATCTATAAATAAAACCTAGTTCCAAAAAAATCAATCTCCAGCATTCCAGACCAATTAAGACTTTATTTACTGCTTACATGATTGCTAGTTTGATGTTCTCCTTATTCATTTTTACACTATAGGAATTTGTTTTGTTGAAAGATATATAACTGATTTGTAAATAGAAAATGATATAAATAGATTTTATGTCTCATAAAACTGTTAATCCATGCTCCAGATTAAATATACGCTGTACTATTTTTTTGTACTTAGACACAGCTCTAGTATAATTAAAATAAAGTATGCTGGCTTTATTTTTTCAGTAAGTCATTTCCTAGCATAGAGCTCAAATAACAGAGCAACTGCAGCATGAAATGTGGTTATAATAGCCTGAACTACATTTCATGAAACAAAAACATGGGAGATAATAGTGTGAAGGTACAAATTAAATGCAAATAAAACAGATTTCCCATTGTTGCTAATCCCTGGATTAGATTTCAGTGACAAATTTAGCTGTAATTTTTAACTTCTTTGTATTGTAATCATTGACAAAATATCAGTTCCATTTTCAGAGTTAATATAAGAATTATTGCATAGGACTTTGAGAAAGCCACGCATTCACCTTTTACACCCTGAGAAGACCTATTCTGTGGTAAAAAATATCTAAAAATATCTAGCATCTAACACAGAGACAATTAGAAAGCCAGGTGTGATTTTTAAAAAAGGATACTTTCGTAATTCATGTGCATTTGGTTGCTACCCCTGATTTTTAGATGTATACTATCTTCTGTGCTGTCTTAAGTTGAACAATAGATACACTGGACCAACTGCCATTTCAAAAAATTATTATTTTAACAAGCTTAATAAGAGCACGTTCATAAAATTTTAGCAAAATTTAATATATTAACCAAGTTTATAAATTAGTATATACCAAGAATATATTTAATTAAGAGTCTACATGAAGCATCATTTTAATAAAATAAATGTAAAATAATTTAGGCAAATGGATGCATACTTTATACCCGGGCAGCACTACAATATTTGTGGAAAACATCAAGATGTTTAAGAAAGTCTTATTTCTTTGAGAGGTCATTTAGAAAAAACTTGCATTAGTAGGTACTTACAGCATCACAGAACCATGTGATGTGATAAATTTGTAGCATACCTTGTAGCTGTGAGTAGTTCAATGTACAGCTGGAATATACACCCAAGACAATTGGGCAAATCACTTTTAAGAGAGTCCTGTGTCACAGATCTATGTACTATCATTTGAAGGGGCAAATTTTTTTCCCTATTTTTGAAAAGATTGATTTTTCGTCTTTTAAATGGAATTACAAATAAAAAAATTAAAAAAAAAAACCTACAAGTTGCACTTTTCTTACTTACACTTTTTTCGACAGAACGAATCACTCTTTGATTTTGTCTGGTTCTTGGGGTTTTCATGTGGTGGTTGTCTCCATGAAGTACCTGTCTGTGAAATGTCGAAATCTGAATTTGACTTGTTGCTCAAGCTCTAACACATTGACTCAGTTTCTGTGTTAGTAGGCCACAGGTGGATCTTGTTTCGCCATCAGCTGAACTAGTGCCAAAGCACATGAAGTACTGCAAGGACTTGCTAGAGTAAAGAAAACACACTTACAGGCAAGATGGGGGAAATCTTTCTACTCTCCTTTTCTCTCCCCTGCTTTCGAATGCTAAAGATCATAGGTCATTAGGAGGCTACTAAATTATCCAGTTTAATATTTCCACTGACAGAGAAGAAATAGTTTGGTCCAAAACCACTGAAGTCAGTATGTGCTGGCCTCGGTGTGAACAGAGCACTTGAGACATCTGCCTCAGTACATCTGATTATTTAGTGTGAACTTCTGTAACTGAGAATGGGCAGTGAGTGGTAGATCCCCGTGCACTTCCTCTTGACACTGCTTGAATCATACTGTCTTCAGGAACACAGGAATAGATACCTCCCCAGCTTTAGGTCAGGTCCCAGAGAACAGAACTTGTCAATGAACAATGGCACAATGTGACTGATTATAGGCTCTGACTGGCTATAAGATGTAAGCAATGTCAATAAGTGTCCACACTGTCTTCTGTTCAAGAAGATTTCTTCTTTTAAGATATTGTGGATTTCACAATGCAAAAATATCTGTTCAAAGTGCAAGACTTCTTTATTTTTGCAATTTATTATTTTTGCAATTTTGTATAGAACAGATAACACTATCATCTGAGGTAGGTAGGTGACATACAGAATGATAAATAAAAGCTACTCCTGAAACATCAAGCACTAGCATTCCAGGACATTATTTGTTGCTCAAGTGATTGCTAGCTAGGGCTTCAGTCTGACTCGCAAACCTACTGCAAACCTTCCCAAGAAAATCACTGTATCAATGATGCCATTGTAATTCATCTAAAGAAAATTCCCCACAGGGAGATGAAAGCATGTGAATCCTGCAGTCAGTGAAAGAATTCTAGTTTGGTTGAAGAAAATGGCCATGTCCAAACAAACAAGGTGTTCCCCTCCCTGAGGAAACGTATCTGAGCAGTTCCAATGCCAGCTAAGGTGGAAAAGGCTTTGGACTAGCCCAGAGATGTGTGACTCAAACACTTCGTCAGTTTGCTGTCGAAAGCTTCTTACACACCAGGACCACTTTGATGACTGAAATCTATGAAAGCTTGAGTTGTAAGCCTCAGTTTTGCTCCTCCACCCAATTCAGTTTCTGATAGTTCTTGCAGGGTTGATCCCACTCCAGGACTGCCCCATGGAAGTCTAATCCACTGGCAAATCACCCAAAAGCAGTTGATGGCAGGAGAGGATTTGTGCTAGCCATCATTGCATCTCGGAGAAATTTCCCTAACTTTTTTTCAATGGGCATGTCTGCCATTTTGTGTCAACTGAGGTGCTGATCTTTTCCAAGTTTCAGCATACACAGTTAGCTTCCAGGTTCTCAAGGTAGACTCCAGTGCAGCTGCTGCTGCTTCTTCTTCTTTGTCTTCGTCTTCATCTTCTTCTTCGTCTTCTTCTTCATCTTCTTCTTTGTCTCCTTCTCCTTCTCCTTCTCCTTCTCCTTCTCCTTCTCCTTCTCCTTCTCCTTCTCCTTCTCCTTCTCCTTCTCCTTCTCCTTCTCCTTCTCCTTCTCCTTCTTCTCATTCTCCTTCTCCTTCTCCTTCTCATTTCTTCTATTCACTCTCCTCTTCCTTCTGTAATCCACTGTGCTTTTTTTTTGTATTTTTATAGGTGGTTTCAACAGGTTCCAACAGCCTGTTGTGGTAGGTTGTGTTAATGAACTTTTTTTAATTAAATGGTAATCACACATTATTTCTGCCATCTGTGGTTGGTGCAATTGGTTACAGAAATATGGGGGTTAAATATCCTTTTATACTATCCTTTTAAAAATATACCGATCACCATGTCTATGAAGTAGCACGATTTTTTTGTGAATTCAGACTTAATCTTGTATTTTACAGCAACTAATAACATGAGGCTGAAACTTGTCTTTTTGTTGAGTTGTGCTTGACTTGGCTGAAAGAGGAAGAGAAAGTGAAGGGAACATGGCCAAAATGAGTGATACAGAAATTATTCAGAAAAAAAATGGGACAACGCTTGGCAATTGACATTGATATTAATAAGTCAATGGGATGGGAAAAAACCTGCCACATGTCATTTGAATAAACTTGACCATTGTGAGATACAGTGCTGAGTTTCTTGCTGTACTGTTAGGTTCACAATCTCTTCCATTCCCTTAGAAAATCAGCTGCAATTAGCTAAAGATTTAATACTTACTTGGACATGTGTATAACCTTTCAAAAAAAAAAGTGTGTTTCTTGGAAGCCAGGATAAAACAAAAGCAACAAAGATTAATCTTGCTGTAATGTCTTAATTTTTGTAAGCATCTGTGGGAGTAATAGAGGTAGGCTGCATGTCCAGCTCTTACAGAAATGATTGTATCAACCAGAGCTCAACTTCACAGGCTGGAGAGCCTGTGTAAAAAGTCTGTGAATGAAATTTTGGACTCATGGCAAATAGCTGTGTCATCATGTCCCAAAACGTCAAGGAAATCCAGCCTAAGTGACCTGACATTATATAAAAGACTAGCTAAAAGAAAATGCTTGATTTTTAATGCAATTTTTCTACTTCTTCTTCTTCATCATGTTTTACTTCTTCCTATCAAAGGTCAAAATTATTTAAAACAAAGTTTGTTGATATTATTAGTCATGGTACTAGACTGATGTGGACTTGCATCTGATTATCCTGATACATATCTCTGCTTAATGCGAGGGAATTTAGCATTTAGATTGTCACCACCAACTCAGGGACAGAAACTGTGAATATAAATTTCTTCTTCACTACACAGTATCAGCTTTGATGTTGCATGTGTTCAGATTTTGGGTTATTTCTCTATGATATTTTAATGCTTTTAGATTATAATTTGAAGACTTGTCAACCTAAACCTAAATTATAGTATCTCAAAAAATTCACTTGTCATTAACACTATTCTTTTAATTCAGTCATGATGTTGAAGAACATTTACAAGTCTTCTCTGAAGGGAAAAAGGTTTAACAAGGACAACAATTTCCCTAGAGAGGTAAAGCATATTTATGCAACTTTCTACTGACCATGTTCCCTGGCTGACCATGTCTCCTAGTAATGGAAGTGTTTTTCTGGGAAAAGAACACAAAACAGCTAGCCCAGCAGTGCAGAGGAATATGGACCAAAAGACGGGCTGCTCTTATGGGTACAGGATTAAAATAATAATATTCTTTCATACTTTGGAGCTTTGAGATGTCCAAATTTCAGTAGACTTCAGTGCGAGCCAAAGGATAGCCAAAGCTAGTTCTCAGTAAAATAATTAATGAACCAGGTGCTTTCCACGCAAAGCTCATTGGTAGGGACTTTACCCCACACAGGCCTGCAGGAAGGAATAGTCAGAGCTTGTCTGCACCCCAGCTTAGACCCTTTCAATCCTATGTATCTCCAAGACCTGCTACAGTCTCCTGTAAGTGTCTTGGTTTAGGAAGACAGGTATCTGCTAGGTAAAATTACAATCAAAGGCTCTTTGGCAAAGATTTGGGAAATAGGAATAGCAGTTCTTTACTAGTATGTAATACAAAGCAAACAAACACAAAAAAACTCCCCCCCCCCCCCCCCCCCCCAAACAACTACAGCATTAATGACAAACAACAACAGTACCAAGAACCTTGAGGGCTTTGTTTCACAAAACCCAGGGCAGTTTGGTTTCGGTGTCCCTGCAGGATCCTCAGAGCACCAAGCTGAAACAGTGGGAAAGTCCCGGGCTGGTAGCTGGGATGGCAGGGTGTCTCCGAAGGCAGGGGCAGGATGTCCCGGCAGCGCAGGGGGTGCAGGGTCACGCTGTAGCAAGAGGAGCAGCGCCGAAGAAGCCGATGGCGAGGCAGGGCTTGGACCAGCTCCCCGCGGGTGGCTGGGAAAACTCAGGATTCAGGCCGAACCGGTGATAGTAGATTTGCCAGGACTGGATCCCTTTGGCCACAGTGAAACTCCTCCCGCCAGGTACAGCCGTTCTCCGCTCGGTGTGCTTTGCGGCGGCTGAGCTCCTCGAGGAGCGGCAGACACAGACACGCGTCTTCCCGAACGCCGGAAAAAGAAAAGCCACACAGCTGCCTCAAGCTTTGTCTTTTACCTGCGTTATCTCCCCCTTCCACCTTTTGTCCACCTCTTTGTTTCGGTTAAGTACTCTCAAGTATCCAACACTTGGTCTCCTTGGTAACTTGTGGGGAAAAAATTCTTTAGAGAAAAAAGGAACAAACCTAACCCCCAACAGTAAGTTAGGTGTTCATGTTACTTGCCGGGAAAAACAAGAAAAGACAAAAATGAAACAACTCCTGGGCAAAAGTTGAACCTGCGTGAACAAATGAAAAATCAGTGGAGCAAGCATCAAGTCTTCGGTCACACAAAAAATTAGTTAAAGACTTTTCATTTGTCATAAATAAATCTGTCATACCTAAAACTCACCTTATAATTTCTTTTTTTCGTTGTTTTACATAGATGTTTCCCCATCACTTCAGAACAAAAAATCTCTGTGCATGGTTGAAAGATATTTGCTTCCATTTTGGTCAACATTAGGTATAAAAAATCAGGTGACAAAGAAATCCTGCTGCCACACTAGTTAAACTCATGGGAACTACATGACAGTAATTAACTGTTCTAAAATAAATACATGACTGCAGTCAAGCTGTCTCCTCTCCTACCTTCCACTTAAGTGTTTGCCTCTTTTGCATCTCCTCAGCACACAGCAGAGGAGGTCTTACACATTCTTTTTTCAATTCAGGCCTCCTGCTGCTGCTCTTGATTGAAGACACAGCTCTGAATTTATTATCAAAACTCCCTTTCAGACCAAGCAGAAAGAAGTGGGGTTTGTAAAAAGAAGTCATATCCTATAAATATGGGAGGACTATGTAGAGTATCCTAATGGCTCATTTCTACCTCTCTCCAGCAGACCTTTAGTGCTCCTGCTGCAGCATCCACTGGTTGATTATGCAGAAAACTAACAACTAAGCATGAATGTATACAATTGTGAAGTGCCTCTAGAATTAAGTTCAGCACACTCCTTTGTTCCTTCAGCTGCTTTGCCTGTCTGGTCAGTCACACAAAATTCATTTCTGGCCTGTTCCTCCTTGCTTTTCTCTCTAGACCTGGATACACGCTTTTTTGTACAGTGAGTGCTTTCAAATTTCACCATCCAAAATTTTTAGTATCTGAAAATCTGATGTCTTTCATCTCTCCCTACCTTTCAATAGTGTAACAACTCGTACGTCATTTAAGTGTAGTTAAGTTTTCCACTGATTCCAACATAAATTTGAGCATATTTTTAAAACCCTCTCTTTTTTCTCTTGCTTTATGTGCTTTGCTATGCCAAGGCATTAAGCAGAGTGCTAAGGAGCATGACACCACTCCAATAAAGATTTCAGTCATAAAAAGCTTGCTGCTTTAGCCAGTTCTGCCAGTGACTGCTTAAAACTTAATATGTACAGACAGTGCGCAAATGTTTGACATCTTGCAAAACTGAGTTGTAGCTCAGCTGCTAGGAAAGTGTCCATTATCTCACTTAGTATAGTTGATCAATCATAGATTTGCCAGTCTGGAAGCTATCCTACGTGCATTTCTGTCTTGTTACATTCTGAGAGGCAGCTTCTTTGGCACTACTGCTGTAGTACTGCCTACAGTGATTGCGGAAAGCTTATACCTTCAGGAAAGATTATACCTTCTCCCCAAGACACCACCAAGACCACAAATTATTGTCTAGGTATCTTGTGCATGAAAGTTACTGAGCATCTAACCAAAAGTCCCAAGGGGTGATGGTGTTAGTCTCTCTGTCTTAGAATGAGTGTAAAAACTCTGAAGAACCAGGTAAATTTCTTTTTCTTTGGCTGACACATGATACTGAGGCTTTTAGTGGAACTAGATACAACTGATCCCAGTCAGTTTATCCCACTAGATACAACTGATCCCAATCACAGAATATATTGAGTGGCAAGGGTCCGTAGGATCACCAGGTCCACCTTCTCGCCCTGCACAAGTGTCACCATCTGCCCAAGAAGATTATTTTTCTTGAACTTTGTTAGGCTGCTTGAACTCTGTGAGGCTTGGTTCTGTGTCCACTTCCTTGGGGACCCTGTTACAGTGCCCAGCTATCCTCTGGCTGAAGAACCTTTCTCTAATATCCAACTTAAACCTCCTCTGATTCAACTTCAGGACATTCCCTGGGTTCTGCCCCTGGTCATCACAGAGGAGAGATCAGTGCCTGCCCCTCCTCTGCCCCTGTCCAAGAAGTTGCAGACTGCAAAGAGGTCTCCCCTCAGTCTCCTCTTCTCCAGGCTGAAAAGACCAAGTGACCTCAACCACTCCTCATACATCTTCCCTTCAAGACTATTTACCATTTTTGTTGTCCTACTGAACAAGTAACACCAGGTACAACCTTGCATATATGTTGCTATTATCTGTGTGCGTATTTTATACATAGACCTGCATACTGTGCCTACTGTATTTGTAATTGTACTGTAATATAATTTTTCTCTTACCAATGCTCATTTTAGCCAGGAATGGTGACTAACTTGCATGGTAAACATGGGGTTTACTCCATTAGCTGATTTAAGATACTGAGATTGACTCATGTAAATGCTGCAGTGTTTCTACCATTGTGGACTCCAGGTATTAAGAGGTTTGGATCATTACTTGCCACAGTAAAAAGACATCTACTAATTAAGTTAAAATTCATAAATTTCTCCTTTTCAGAGCAGTTCTGAACAAATTTTATTTTTATGAGCTCTTATGAGCAATTTAAGGATTATTTTCAATATAGCGTTTTATAGGCGCCATTGTATAAGAAAGTTGTTAAGTATAAGAAAAATATGCTACAAAAGAAATGCAAATCTGCATAAGCCTCATTGTGACTTAACCCTTTTACAACTGAGAATAACATAAAATGCTTGACTTCTTTTTTTTTTTTTTGCTGTGCAAATGAATATAGATTGTAAACAGACTGAACCCCTCACTTATACTACGGCCTTGACAAAAATGCATTCAGTTAATATACACAGGGTAGAATCATCACCTCAAAAAAGTATTCACTTTTTTAAAAACTATCAGGAAAATAAATATAGAGCAGTAAAGTTGTTGAGTAGAGGAATCTATCTGGACATTTCACAAAACATTTCATTATGCTGATAATTCCCAGAAGTGCTCTCAAGAGTGCTTTAAGCTGAGGATTACTGCGCTGGATCTGATGGACTTTTTTTGTAGCCCCTTTAAAAGGCAGTGAACCATTTTTCTATTTTATTTAAATAATGCCCCTTAAAATGGATTTTTAGAGGTATAATAACTCCTTAAGAGTCAGTTATGCTAAACAGTTTCTCTTGATAGAAATGTTGTAAAACTCGTTAACTGCACAATTTCAGATGCTGGCTTGGTGAACACTAACTGACATGTGAATGGCCAGAGTTTGTAAAATAAATTGAAATAGTTGTTGTATCACACAGCTAGCAATGCACAAGCTGTAAACCACAAGGGGCTCAAACCTGTCAGAAAATTACTTCAAGATGAATGAAAAGGGCTTGTTTCTCTTTATTAGTTTTTAGAGAACAATGAAAATGTTGAATTGTTTACAGAAGGCTTGATTAAATGTGATCAGTAGGGCCATGTCCCTACTGCTAACTGTTAGCCTTCCCAGCATCCAGCCTCTTCCCTCCACCCCATGCATCTTCTTATAGACTATAATGGTCACACATCTGTGTGTGAAATGTACTCATTTTGACATTCCTCTGCTCTGAGCTGTTGAGGCCTTTGTTAGGTAAAACACTGTTGTCAAGCCTAACAAGCAGCTCATGCAGTTTGCTGGACACTGCCACAGAGAATAGCCCTGCTATGAATTGCTTCAACATCTAACAATGCTTGGTTCAATATCGAAATACATATGCATTTCTTTTCTTTGTTCAGCACTGAAACTTTCAATATTTTGAAGAAATACATATTTTGCATTTTAAAAAAATCTGAAATGGGTTTGACATCGGAGCACACTGTTTTATTCTTTCGTTGTATTATGATGGGAGGGAGGAAAAGAGACTAATTGTCCTTTTCTGAGATAAATTCACTTTCTATGTGCTACTAAGGGCACAAAGGGGAGATGCATCATGCCACAACATATTCTAGCAGATTATCTGGTCTGCTTTCAAAGCAATTCAAATTAAGGCCACTTTAGGCAAAGTGGTATTTGCACAATATGGCAATAGAAAATGTCCCTTTGAGGCAGTGACTTTAAAAACAACTTAAAGATCAGGTTCACTTAGCAGCAATCAAGTAAAAACCATTGTGTATGTTACTATGGCTGTTGAACAAATTTGTCTTCCTTTTTTTCCCCCTTTCCACCCTATTCCATAGCCTTCATCCCTTCCCCCTCTTCCCCAGAAGAAAAATCAACCACTACTGTGCAAGGGTTTGGATGCTATTTGTGGCAATCTGTCATTTTGCATAGTGTTCCGCCCTGATCTGAAAGCAGGATTTTCTTTTTTTTCTATCTGTAGAACATGCTTTTCCAGGGCTATTATGCGTATAAACAATGACTTATGTAATTACCTTTCTGGGGTGGCAATTATGTCTCAGCATAAAAGCTGAAGTTTAGGCAATTCCTCCTGCTGCCCCCCACCTCCAAATAAAGGATATCCTAAATATCAAACAAACAAAAATAAAATCATTTTTGGATGAAATCAAGGCTGCTTATGTTAAGCCTTGAAGCCTGGGAAAGGACAGATACTATCACTGCAGCCTCTAAATGTCAGCATGATCTTTTTTTTCTTTTTTTTTTTTTCCAGGCAGTAATTGCTTTACATTTTGTTTCAGACTGAGTCATTTCAACCTTTGCCTAGAAGCCAGTTTTTGCACCCCACCTCCTTATACTGCAAACTTCTGCGCTTTTGCTAGGGTGGATTTCCTTGGCAATTCTGTGGGTAAGAAAATACCATACCTGTCATGTCAAAGCTGTTGGAGGGTGCGAAATGCTGACTTTCTTGTCTTGCTTCAAGCTATGAGAGGTTATGCAGGGTGGTAGGTTGAGAGAGTGAAGGATGAAGGAGTGCTTTTCTTTCCTTTTCCCCATTGTGTACTACCTTCAGTTGGATGTCTATGGACAGGTCTGCCATAGTTTCACCATCTCTGACAATTTAACTTACCTCAAGGTTTCCACTATTGCTATTAAACAAGAGCCTGATCCCATAAAGCAATATGATTAAGTTTGTGATAAAAACTCAGGTCAGACTACTCTAAATCCCCTTAAGCACATTGAGCAAGGATGCTTCCATTCCTAGTTCTCTGTTCAAAGACCCACTGATGCTTCTCGTTTCCTGCTGTGAGAGCCGTTGCATGGGTAGAGCTAGCATATGCAGCAGTGCTCCATCAGCAGCTAGGAACTGTCCATTACGTAATTCAGGCATACAGCAAAATATCAGCACAGATATTGCCCACCTATATGTTTCTAAAACCAGCCTAAACTACCTTTTATGTCTGAAGAAACAGAGGGTATGATACTGATGCTACAGTGGAAGTCACACAGCAGCATGTTTCTCTTTATCATTTTTGATGCAAATCAAATACGCGAAATTCAAAATTGATTGCCAGAAACAACATGTTTATATTTATGAAAGGGTTTCTCATGTCCTTTCTCAATCAAGTTTAAAGGAAGACTTTTCTGAGTCTTTAATACACATTTAATTCTCAGAAATTAGGGCCAAACTGAACTGGATTTGTGTAAGTTTCTTTTGTGCCTGACAATGTTGTTTTCTGTGTGCTTAACAAGGTATTCCTAATGCAGACACTCCTAAATGAAGAGTGTTTTAATGATTAATCTTTCATTCTCTTCTACACCATATGCACTGGAAAGCTGGCTGTGCAAGTGCTTTTTCTGCGTTACATGCTTACAGAAATTAAAGAATGAAGAGAGGAGTAGGGCCAAGAAGAAGCATACACAAAACATAAACTCAAAACATGATTCGTGTCCACCTGCTTATCTCATGTATACAGACCTTTTATCGTTCACAAAAGTGTTAACTGGCCCACACCCTGGTTTTCTATGTATCAGGTAGAAAAGCCTGCACAGAAAGAAGTAGATGAACAGGTTAAAATTTTCTTTTCTTTCCATTCTCCTCTCCAGTTCCTTTGCTGAAGGGACTGTGGGAAGCCAACATACATAGTTATATGCATTCTTCAGCCCAGAGAGAACACTAGCATATCAACTGAACTGAATGATGTAAGCAGCTTTCCCAAATTTGTATCAGCTGGTGATGTCAACAGAGGGAAGTAGGAATTAGAAGCTGTTGTTTAGTTTTGTCAGTCTGGTAGTGGATATAAGCGAAATCAAAATCTCCTGCTAAATGGAAGTCACAATCAGCTTTGCTGGGGAAAGAAGCTAAAAACTTTTTTTTTTCTTTCAATAGATGCAAACAGAAACAACAAGAGCCAAATCAGAGGAAATACTAATTATGCCACAGGAAATACTAATTTGCTCGGGAACACAATCACAGCTTAAAACTTTTTTATTTCTTTCAATAGATGCGAACAGAAACAACAAGACCCAAATCAGAGGAAATACTAATTATGCCACAGGACCTGTGTCTAACTCTCTTCCTTGCAGGTTTGAGTAGGTGGTTTTGGAGTTGTCCCAAGTGCTGATTCCATCATTGCTTCGGCTGTTAATAAGCTCTCTCCACAAGGAAACATTTTCCCTCGTCTTGAAGAAAGTTCTAGGGCCATGTTCACCTCTGCATCTGTGCAAATATTTTGATAAGGTTTGAACTAAGACGTGTTAATTGAAAGGAGAAATGGGTATACCGTGAGATGATGGCATCACAGGTGGTGGTGGTATCATAAGCTGGTGTTTCTTGCCAGCTATCTTCTGGTACAGCTTTCCTTTTCTATACCTCCTTTCCTACGAGGATCTCAAAATACTTTACTTACGTAAGTCAGGAGTTCTAGCACTGTTCTGCAATTGAATATTATTACTACAGTTGTTTTAAGGTGAATGCACTGAAATAAAGAAAAAATAAAAGTCGTTATCAAGAATAACAAAGTGCTGTTACTAAAGCTGAAAAGAGAACAAATGATCCAGACTGCAGCTAAGCAGATCCCCACCTTTTCTGTTTCACACTGTTGTGAGTAAGGACTAATACCCAAAAGTTACCAAGTTATACTTTTCCTATGCATTTAATCAGACCTTTTTGCAGTACAAAGAAACAGCCATGAAGCCATCCTCTACAAAAAGATATTAAAAAAATGAAGTTTTTCTGTCTTTTCTGACTAAAAGCATTGGTCAGAAAGAAATTACAAGCACAAAGAGATAGGAGAGCTTCTGGATCCGAGATCTTTTTAAGATAATAATCTCTTTGGGAGCTTTGCATGCAGTATAAAACATTGTTCCTTTTCCTGTGTGAGGGTGTGATGACATGTCCCCTCATCTACCCCCTAAAACTGGGAGTGGGCCTACATTTTTTTTAATCGATGTTCTTTTCCCAGCTACATAAGTTTTATGCACTTTAGTCTGGTTAATAGAGCAAATATTGTTTCTCATCTGTTTTCACCGTTTTGTCCTCCACAAAACACTGCAGATGACAGTAACATTACCTTTCCATAAGACTTCTACTAGGAATTCTAATAAGGACAGACACCTCTCCACTTATATTTCAGCTCAGAGTATGTCTAATTCAGTAGTCACTGTATTCAATCTTACTTGTTCAGGATAGGCTTTGACGAACCACATCAACCTGTAATTAAGGGAAGGACATGTTATAGTCACTACAGGATGTTGCAGCTTTCCTCATTGTTTACTGCTGATGGGGTGAAGCAGCACAAGCAGAGAGACAAGATGAAAGTAAGGTTAGTGAAACACTGAGCTACTTTGTGCTTTAAAAGAGTGTTAGTATCGGCTCAACAGTTCATATGTTCAGGGTAAATACTGTTCATTTGGTTTTTCAGTTGTAAGACTAGTTAGTGGAAAGATATCAAACCTGCATGTAAAACAAACTCAAATTTTACAGAGCAATGCCACAAACACATAAGGTGACTTCTGTTCCCTGGTACAGTGATACTTAAAAATGTAAACTTTTGACCTCTGTAAACACTATTTCTGGTTTCCTTTGCCTGTGACTTGCAGGTGGTATATGTCTTACCATGGCTCTTTTATTCCAGTTTTCTAATTTGCAATTACTTATGCAGTAATTCAAGTCCAATTTCAATATTGACTACTAGGTTGAATTCACATTTGTTGGCTGCTATGTCATATTCCAGCCCTCTGTCATTTTGTGATTCCATTAAGAGTGAAACACTAAGACTTAAGAAAAAAGGGAAAAATATCTAAAGAGAGATCATAGTGAGTCAATTATGCTTGTGCTGCATGGTCCTCTAAGTCCACATTAAACTTGTATTGCTCATAGCACTTAAAGAGCAACATTTCTATTAAAAATTAAAGCAGGTGAAGAGTGTCTACGGTGCATAAGACAAATATTTTTTTCTTTTGGCCTGGCTGCAGATCACAGCTTTGCTCATTGCTTTGTCCATCTGCACAGATCATGTGTCTCTCCTTGAATTATTTCACCAGTATTGCTAAATCAATGCTAAATAGCCTTCTTTGGGTGCAGCCTTCACCTGTTTTTGCAGGAAAGCTTTGAGCTGAATCCCAAAAGTCACTTAGCTCCAGTATCCAGCCAGCTGCAAAGATGGTGCTGTGAGCAGCTGCTTTGGTGTTGACATATGGTGGACTCTTTCCTTCAAGTGCAAGGCCAGGTCAAGCTCAGAACAACATACATGGTGATATGAGCACACAGGTACAGTTGGAGTGACATAACTGATGAATTTTTCCTTTAGAGTTCAGAATCACTGCCAATTTGGCCTTAACAGGACAATGAAATATGTCCAGTCAGTTCCCTGCATTGTAATCTCCTAGACACAGGGATGCCTTGATAGGTTGATTGTGTTTGTACAGTACTGAGCACAGAGGGATGCTGTCCTCAAGCTGCTGCACAGTGTCCCACTTCAAATATTTAAACTAGTGCATGAACACCAAATACTGAGCTTGTCAGTATTGCAGAACGCAACTGCTGACAATGGCCTACCAGTTGAAAATTAAAAACCTTTTCCACTGATAGCTTTAATTTCTGCTTTGGGAAGTAGGCAGGTAAAAGCTTGACTGCATCACTAGTTTGCCATCCTGCACTGTTTTGTACCTTTCTTTCGTAACACAGATACTTATGACCATCACAAACAGTGAGCTGGTAGGTGTAATTTGTATCTTCTGCTCTTGAAATCATTTTCTGCCCTGTCCCAGAAGTACCTTCAAAGAGTACATCCTTTTGCCTCTGCTTTACACCCCTCTTGATGAATGTTCTCAGGTATAGTCTCAACAGTTTCTCTGATATTTTCTTCTGATCACTTCCATTTTGATTAAACATGAGATTAAAAATGAAAACTGTTTGGGCTGATGATGATCAGTTACACAAAGTATCTCATATTCCTTCAGCAGCATTGCTGAAGGTGAGAATGATATGTCACAGCTGCTTGACAGGTGGCTAGAGAAAGCACCCCAATGTTCTGGTATCACTTGTAAGGAGAAATAATTGATTCTGACAGTGCTCTGATTTCCTTTCCACCTAGGCATTTATTAGGGATTTCCCACATTATTCAGGTGTCACTAATCTCATCTGAAAACTGGATTCATTGCTCTGCATCTAGAATTACAACGATAATGTGGAAAAAATCAAACTGATCTGAATGGTCTGGATGATATTAGGACAGGTCTACTTTCCCTAATTTTTAGACTACAATTCTGCTACCAATGGTCCAAATGCCACTCTCACTTTTGGAAATCCTTGTGTGAATGGCTGCACAACTCTGACATTTTTCAAAGACATTCTGCATTCACTTTTTCCCTGTTCCCAGAAAGCAGTGCCTTCTTTCTCATGAGAAAGTTCAGGCCTTCATGTTATCTCATCATGCTAGACATTAAGAAAAGTAAACCAATACTATAAGACTACTGCAAGCACTGTGGTCCTGAGGTTTTAAAGACTGTATAACTACTTGATCTGAAGTAGTCAGCCAAATAAAGATATAGGAGAATTTTTTTTATTATTTGAGTGGACAGTCTTATGAGGTGTACTGAATGCTAAGGTTTATTGTGTAAACAACCAGTAAATTTTTTGCATCAAAATTGTGAAGAAAGCAATTGCAACAGTTACTAGCTCACTTGCTTGTCAGGAAATCCTCCTGTCTCATCCATCCTTTTTGATCTTCCTAAAAATGTACTCACTGTCTTCTTGGTCCCCAGATGCCACTTTCAGTTTACAAAGGCAGATTTGGGTCTCCTTCAGGTTCTGAAGATTTGTCTAATATTACCGTGAGAGCAGGCTAGAGCACTTGGCAGTGTCTGCTCTGCCATTCACCATGAGGCTTCCAGCCTTTCTGTCCTCTTGATCCATTCCTCATCCGTAGGCTCAGGATCTTGCTGACACCAGAAGCCATGAAGGCAGGTCCTGTGGCAGTGATGGCATGGCAGAAATGAGGGCTTTACAAAAAAAAATTAATTTTATATAAGAAAATAGCTGTTAATAATTGGGCCTATGCTACTTTAAATTTTAATGGTAGTGGTAATGCTGGAACTTTAAAATACAGTTTTCAGTGGCTTCACACTGAATCTTTCAATTACTCTGTGTAACTATATATCTAGAACATGTGCACCGTGACATTCATATCACTGTCCAAATAGAAAATTTTGTCTGTGAACACCATTCAGGGCTCCTGCCTGTCTCCAGTGCCAGCAACTGGACACACATATGAAAAGGCATTGCTCTCAGGTCAGAGAAAATCCTGGTAGCCCTATGCGAAAAAATTTCACATTCCTGGCTCTGATACGGCTTTTAGCCCACCCTGTATGTGGGTTGGGTGATGGTCCTGAAGACACAGCTTTTTGTTAAGGGCAGGCAGCCCTGGGAGAAGCAAGGCAGCCCTGTTAGTGATCATTATTCTGATTATTACTGCCGTGGCTGTTGAGATTGCCATTGTATAGAGGTGCTGGAGCAGTCAGAGACAGAAAGGTGTCTTGGGGTCTAGAAGCAGGCAGACAGTGGCCAAGTTTTCCTTCAAAGACAGTAAAACTATATACACAGGGACCCAAAAGGTTATGGGGGCAAAAAATGTAGAGGAGAGAAAATTTCAGATGTGTCACATTCTAATGTAACTTAAGTCCACATTACAGACTTGTCTTGCTGTTACTGCAAGCTCTGTTTTACTATTTAACCTGACATTGTGGTATTTGTGCATATCTGGTGCCCAGCCTCTATCTGCAGTTCCAGCCCTGAACCTAGTGACAAGCACAAAGCTAGCAAGAATAATGTCCAGTTCCATGAGACCTAAAATTACATTTTTACACTCAAAAATGGTAAAAGGTCTCAGAAACTATCGCTATAAAACAGGTTTTGTGAGTAACCTGTTTTGAAAATTAATGGGACTTCTGGCAAGGAAGAGGAAAATTTTGTACTAGTTGTGCCCCTCACTGATGGGAACTAGAAGGGGTTGAGCCTGCAGTTTGCAATCAGTGGGTGATAACAAGGCAACTTTGTCCTTCCATTAATGCTCTCTGGATAACCAGAAATCTGGATAACCAGAAATCTGAAGTTTGAACCCAGCTGTGGCTAGGCTTCTATCTATTCCTGCTTCCAGCCCTGATGAAAAGCATGAGCATGGAGGCCACATAAACTACGCTGCTTGTGCAGTTCACAGCTATTTGAATAATCCAGGCTTTCATTAAAAAAAAAATTAAGTGCCAGGCACTTTATGGTTGTGAAGAAATCTCCCTGAGATATGAGTGAAACATGGATAAAAGCAAAGTCCACTGCAGATTGAGTGGGAAATGGCAGTGCAGAGGAATGAATGCTCCATAATGTGAACAGAAGTGCAAGAGATGGGAAATTTTTCACATTTTATTAAATCAGACTTTTGCAGTAGTTATTAAAAGCAAAAAATACTGAATTATATTTAGATAATAGTTCCATAAATAATGTGTGTTTTCACAGCAGTTGCAAAGTCTGAAATTTATGTGCTAATTACAGACCCCAAATCATCTCTGCACAGATTTGCAATTAAAACTGAAATATTTTCACATGCAATGTAAGCCCTGTATTCATAGCAACAGCTAAGAGACATGCTGGTTATAGTTTGCTCCGTAAATATGAATATTTTATGTTTGAACACAATTGTTTCACTATTGTTGTCCTCACATTTGGTATATTAAAAACTGGAAGAGTTTAAAGCTGAGTGCACATTGTGGATTGTTATTTCTTTTAGAAAAAATATTCTGTGTGTTGTAATGTATACACCACAACAATCTAAGGGAATGATGATTATTGAAAGACATAGAGAAAGAAAAAATTTCTTTCTGCAAATGGTTATCTTCTTAATAAATATTGTAAAAATCCATACTTTTAAAACCCTGTAGTGACAGCAAAGTGCAGATAGAATGCAAAATTAGGGAGAACATTGAATAATTCAGTAGCTTGTTATGTGATTAGATTTGATTGGCCCACACTGAAATGTTGCCCATAAAAATGATTTCCCATGGTAGAATTGGTCCTGGGGTGGGAGGCTTAAGATATCCATAAAATGGGAGAACAAGTCTTACTGGAACTAATAATATCATGGCTGTGCAGAATGATTGATGATCTTTAAAACGCTCCAGATTGGTTTCACCTTTCTTCAGATTTTATCACTCACTCTTTCTTAGTCATGTGCAGTCACTAAGGCAAAGAGAGGTAACAAGCGTTTGATGTATGATAGTTGAGCCACTTTTGTCAGAACCGCATTTCTTTTAAACTGCTCTTGTATTTGATACTCACAAGATGTAGATGTTCGTAATTTTCTAATCCAGCTGATAGGAACAGAAAGTCCTGGGGTTGGATCAAGAGGTAAGACAAACTTGTGTTAGAGCAGTAGTGTCAAAAATCACAGTAAAAATTAAAAGTTATCCTCTTTCCTTGCACTGGGACCATTTCCATTACTGATTAAATGGATATAAAGGTCCAGAGGACTGACATCTTACTGGGAGAATTTCATATCCTTTATTATTTTCAGTACACACACACCTTTCAAAATGCTGCTTAAGCTTTTTTGAATACATTAGCGATTTCAATCACTTTACCCTTCATAATCTCTGAGGGCCATTAAAGCTTCTTTTATGTCAGAAGAAATTGCAGATTAATAGGGGGAAAAAGTACTTAATTTAATCAGCTGGGGAGGAAAGAGTCATTTCTGCTTGTCTCTGAAAGCCTACACACCTCCTCATACACAACAAATCAAGCCACATATCTTAATCACTTGTTGGAACCATCCTTGTCAGTAACTTATTCAAACAGATTGCAGATGAGCTGAAAACTTATTGGCGTATTTCAAATGGGATAAGGAAAAGTATAAAACAGTTGATCAAGAAGCAATGTATCAGAGTCAAGCTCATTTCAAAAACTTTCCATTACCTCCAATAGTTCTTATTGGAAAAATAAAATAAATAATTCATCAGGACACTAGGTTTCTGACACCCATCACTGATACACACACATGTTTTTATGTACAAGCACAGTTATAAGACTATTTGCATACATGTGCCCTACCCCTTTATGATTGTGCATGGCTATGCATACAGATGCACATATCCTCTCCACTTGTGGTGGATTTGTCCCCTCTAGAGTTTAATGGTTTTCTGTTTTGACAATTTAAGCACTGACTCAACACTGTTTAACAAAATCAAGAGCGGTTTTTGGCAATTAATCTTTTGCTATCAATAGTATTCTCAAATTGGGCCATAACAGCAAAGACTGTGAGAGTAAAAGAGCAAGACAATTCATTAGACAAGTCTGCCGCAGCTAAAAGTGGCAAGGGATGTCAGACTGCGTTCCTGTGCGTCAACACCAATGAGAGTCATTGCATATTCATAATCCTAAATACAGTCAGCTTCTGATAAAAACTTT
The DNA here is from genome assembly GCF_029207755.1 of Chamaea fasciata. Classification (NCBI taxonomy): domain Eukaryota; kingdom Metazoa; phylum Chordata; class Aves; order Passeriformes; family Sylviidae; genus Chamaea; species Chamaea fasciata. Next base: position 35,763,980 of record NW_027094089.1, read on the forward strand.
TGTCATCGAAGCTTCACAGAAAGAGCAAAGCATTGCACTCCTTTTGTTGTGGCACTTCTACCAAGCCAGCACAAGAGCAAGACTGATTGTTTTCCAATGAAGCCTGACAGAGAACTGAGAGATACTGGCCCAAGGGTCCTGGAACTAAGCTTAGTTTGATTACAAGGCTCCAAGTAATCAAAGAAAAAAAAGAGAGGGAGAAGAATATTGGTTTGCCTTGCTGGTGAGTTTTAGTATATTTTATTTTAATTACTTTTTAAAGATAAAGGACACACTAAAGATGTAGCTTTTCTTATTGAGTGTTGAGAGTAATTATCTGTTACGCATTTAAAACAGTTCATGTCAATTTTTATCATGAAGAAAGAATGGCAGGTGCTAGCAACTTGTTCCCATGTTGTAGCAACACTCCTCCATGTCTTAATAGATACATATCTCCAAAACTCTGTGAAGGTTCACTTCAATATGAATAGAAAATATTAGTGTATGCAGCCTGCCAGAAATTAAAATCAACTCTGCCAGGTGTTGTACTATGCAGAATTCATTTTTTGCTGGTTCCTTTTCATTTTTCTGTTGTTGTCAGCTCCTTCTGCTTCTCATCATTGCTGCCATTTTCATTATTAGTTTTGACAAACTACCCATCTCCTTTGCTGACAGTCAGATCCTGAAGGTGTATAGTTCTGCTAGCCTTTAACCTTGTGATACCTGTCTGCTGGGACAGCTGTTAGCATCTCCTGGAGTCAAAGAAGAGAAACGTATGTTCAGCACCCACTTTGAAAAAGCCTTGAGCATTTTCTCACTCATAAAGATCCCTTCAGACAGAGTGCCAGCACATTTCTACATTCGTTTAGCAGGCAGGCAGGCTATGAAATATACATGAAATTAAATAAAACAGGACATTAACACAAAGGTTTAAAAATCTGATTACAGTACAGGATTGGATTTTTTTTTCATTAATTATAAAATCATGTATTTGGGGAAAAAAAGAACCTGACAGCTTAAGAGAAATCACAAAAGATTAAGGATGGGGAGGTTTCTGGTAAAACTGTTAAATATCTCTGTCATATGCATACAGTCTTTGAAAACAGAGGAATTCATAGTTATGGATGATTGAAGTAACTGATTATCCACAGGTATTTTAAGTGTTGAGACATTAAATTGTCAACCATATCAGTTTGATTGCAGTAAAACATGAAAATACTGACTTTTGTCTAGTAGGAGAAATTTAGTTTTCCAACAATGACAACCCTTTAAGTAGAAACCAGGCAGCTTGCCAGCTCTCCATACATGGAAGTTTGCAAAAGCAACCCATATTTTCAAAAGTTTTTTAAGGTTCAGTAAATGGTGCATGGATCTTTGGCAAATAGCCTTGTATTTAAAAGATTTTCATATACTGTTTACGTCTCCCTTAACCCTGTTATAGACTAGCAGGTATTCATTACAAATAAATGAATGTCATAGATAATGGCTTCCATTCAAGTTGTACATGAATTTATAGTTCCTCAATTATGTACAACATTTTTCTAAAGAAAACAGTAACCCTCCTTGGACTGAAGCTGTAGGACCAAGTTTGATTAATATGTTTTACAAGACTGAAGTAAATGTTCATCATATCTGTCAGCAAGCTGACAGCTTTCAAAAAAGAACTTTTGTTCCTGGGACAAGTAAGTTGTATGATCTTCTTCAAGTTAATCTTACTGAAAACCTTAGAGGGAGAAGGTGTTATGTTCAAGTGAACTCTACTCAAAACGTGATTGCTGATACATCTGCTTTGTATTCCAGATCCTTGATATACAAACATTATTTGACAAGATAGTGACTATTTTTTTAATTTGTTGCTGTTGCTTGTCAGAACACCTGTGCATTCTCATTAGGCAGAGGTGTACTTGACAAGCTTTTTACATAAGTACAAGGGAAAGTCACCATTAACCAGTGCCTTGCATCACTTTTGTGCTTACTTGTGTTTTAATAGGTAAAGCCTGGGCATAGAGATTACTGGGCACATCAAAAATTACATTTGATCAGCTGAAATAGTAAGAAAGTAGACGAAAATTTGGAAGACCACAAAGGAACTATTTAAATGAATCCATGAGAAGCACAGGGAACAACAGTTTCATTTTTTCTGGGATGTTAAGTGTTTTCTCCTAAATGAAGTAGTAACACCACTCGCACAAAGAATTAGGCACATTAGGTGTCTCCAGCAGTACTGCGCAAGTATCTCAAAAACATACCAGCTCATTAAAAAATTAGAGAGGTGACCCATTAACATGGGAAAATATATTCTTCCTAACCTCTTCAGACAGAAAAACTAGTGTACAACATGAAATATTACATTTGATTACTTTTAGATAGTCAAACTTTTCGCATTAGTATCATTTCAAAGCTGGAGAAGAGCATTTGGCTTAAAAAGTCATGTATTTAACTGTTTCTATTAGTTGTTACTGTGAATACCAGCAATGTATCTATCTAACCCTTTTCAAAAATCCAGCCAAAATATTTGACTGAAAAGGGCTGGATTCCCTTTTAGCTTCAAGCCAGGTAGAGGAATTAATCTTATTCTGTTAATCAATGTACCCTTCTATTTTTGGTCTGCAGGTCTGAATAGGGCAGAAGATATGCCATTTGCTGTATGCCTACATCCACTCAAATACTAATCTTTTCTACAGACTTCAGGTGAATTACAGGTGAGTCTGTCTCAGGCTAAATAAAACCTACTTTCAAAGTGTGTTACCCAAGTGACGCCAAGTGTCCTTCCCAAAGTCAGATGAACAAACCTGGATGTGCTCCTACAAGCAACAAGTTGTGGTTAGGATGACAATATGACATTGATTTCTGTATAATTTACAGATTTAGAGCAGAAAAAAATATTTATTGGCTGGTTGGGTTATTGCTATTCTTTTAAATAGGAGAACACAAGCTATCTCACTGCTCCTCGCAAGCAGATCTCTCATGAGTCTCCACTGGCATTACAACATCCTTGCAGTCTCTGTAGTATGCTCCTACAGAACAAATCTGGAGCCTTGTTTCAGGAGTAAACACAGCCACAGCTTGGGCATGGACAAACAGGCAGGTTGCTGTGTAGTGTCAGACCCTGCAAGAGCTGGCAGGGAGAGTTGGGAGTCCAGCAGACACCTCAGTTTATCCCAGCATCCTACCCCAGGCCATATCGGCTTTAGAGCCACTCAAATCAGCTTATTGACATTAGCTAGTTCTTACTTTCTCCATCCCAGTCAGCACATGTGGACATCACCAGAGAAACACAGCAGGAGTAATTAAGTAATTATCCATCCTAACTATGTCTTAGTACAATTTTTATTTACTTTCGTGCTTGAGGGGCAGGGAGGGAGGAGAGAACTGATGCACTAAAAATAATAAATACCTGGTTTAACCTAAAGTAGGAATTCACTCCTTCCTTCCTACACAGAATTTATTTCCTGAAACAGTTTATTTAAATTTTCTTTACCATAAGATTTTGGAAAGTTCGGGTTTTACTATTCTTTTCTCACTTTTACCTGTTTTGCTCTAATTCAGCTCCTCTTTACAGAAGAGGCATTGTTTTAGATCTTCAAGTCCTGCATTGTCATCATCTTTAAGACAATTCAACAGCATTCCCAGCTGGTATATATATTCGTGGGTATATATATATATATTATATATATATATATATATATATATAATATATATATATATAAAATATATATATTTTATATATATATTTTATATATATATATAATATACCACGAATCCAGAATATATCTGAATTTTCACACCATTTCTTAAACTCAAACCCCTGAAATTAGCAATAGTAGTGCTTTTCAGTTTGTGATGGGGGGTGGTTATATATTATTATTACTATCTTAAAGAGATAAATTATATTCCCATCTATACATACTATAATTAATAAATTTCTATCTTCAGAATTCTGGAGGGAGATAATTCAGTCCTGGTGACTTGCTATTGCTGTATCTCTCAAATTACTTAATTGTTTTCATGATATGCATCAGTCTGTTAAGTCTACATTTTTATTTCCTCTGAAATGTGACCACAGAATAAAATTTAGAAACAAAAATAGATTAAAATACTGGGGGAAGTGATTTACGGGGAGAAGTTTAAGTTCTGAGTATTGATAAGTGTCAACAATGAGATTTAATAAAAACCTATTAATATTTGTAGTCTTTTCACAGTAGTCATGGAGGAAAGAAATACTGGCTTTGTCACTGAAATATTTATCCTGGTCTAACTATCTTATAGGAGAAAATTACAATAGTATTTCCAGACACTGTGGTGTGGCAACTGGTGTTGATTTAAAATCTTTAATCAAAACCAGCAGAAAATAGGAAAAAGAAAATACAGGGATAAGTCTGTAATTTTTTTTTTTAAACATAGTTCACTGAATTATGATACAACATCACAGATTAATTTGCAGAATCCCCATTAGCTTGATAAAATTCCAATGGAATGTATGGACAGAGAATGCACTCCTTTGACACCAGGATTAATGGAGTAGACAAAGGAAGAAACAAAGGAACAGAGAAATTCAACATTCAACCCCTCAGACCCCTCTCTTTAGCACATAATGTTGTCGACATATGTACCGTTTGCACTTGTAATTAAGTTAATAGTATGATAGCTTTTCTAAAGCTTTCTGACTATTTTGATTTCTCACATCTTGTTTCATCTTTCACTCCTAACTGCTCCTGGTCCATCAATGTATGCTCTCATCTATTTCTGTTACCTGGCAGAGTGTCAGCTACAAAGTTTCTTTGTGTTTTTGAGGCCCACCTTAGTTTTATACTTTTCTAAATTCCTATGAAAACAAAAAAAATGGGATTTTTTGCCACTGCTTTAGGGGAAATGTGAAGGCAAAGGAGTAATGGGTAGCTTACCCCACAGGAATGGCCTTCATTTGGCTAGAAACTCAAACTTCTTTGAAAGGGAGAGTCAAATAAGATTAAGTAATCCTAATTATATTACACATATCTGTGGAGATACACGTAATAGTTTCAAGTCTACTGACTGTGTATTTATTTCCTATTTCATTGATTGCACTCATATTTTGATGACATAAATCCAGTCTGTCTGAAGGACGTACACTCATATTTTGATGACATAAATCCAATCTGTCTGAAGGACTGGATGCCATCCAGAGAGACTTGGACAAGCTCAAGAAGTGGGACTCTGGAAAACTTATCTGGTTCAACAAGACCAAGGGCAAGGTTCTGTCCCGGGGTTGGGGCAACCCCCAGAATTAATACAGTCAGGGGGATGAGAGAACTGAGAGTAGACCTTACAAGAAGGACCTGTGTACACTGACAGAGGAAAGGTTGGACATGCTCCAGCATGTGTCTCAGGCTGCATCAAGAGCACTGTAGCCAGAAGATCAAGGGAGACGATTTTGCCTCTCTGCTCTGCTCTGGTGAAACCCCAGCTGGAGTGCTGCACTGAGCTCTGGGGCACCCAGTGTAAAAATAATTTGGACCTATTGATGCAAATACAGGGGAATTCACAAGGGCTGAAACACCCCTCCTATGAAGACAGGGTGAAAGAATTGGGTTTTGTTCAGCTTGGATAAGAAAAGGCTCCAGAGAGACCTTAGAGCATCTGAAGTGGGTAAAAGAGAGCTGGTAAGGGATTTTTGACAAGGATATGGAATAAAAGGACAAGGGGTAATTACATTAAACTGATAACAGATGTATTCAGACTAGATATGAGGAAGAAACATTTTAAGATTGGGATGATGGGACAGTGGATCAGGTTGCCCACAGAAGTGGTAGATGCCCGTCCCATTTCTCGAAACATTCAAGGCCAGGTTGGATGGGGCTGTGAGCAGCATTATCTCACTGAAGATGTCTCTGCCCAGGGCAGAGGGATTAGAATAGAAGAACTTTAAGGGTCCCTTCCTATCCACTCCCACCTATAATTCTATACTTTATTATTTATTAAGGGAATATCTTGTACTATTATCATTTCCTCTACTTGTCATGACATAGTGTTCATTATTTGTTGCTGAGAAAGAGTGGATCACTACCAAAAAGCACACTTTTCAACTATACAGGCATCTGCAAAATGCCATCCTTCCAATTTATAGTCCAAAAGAGTTTTCCTTCTCAACTTTGCTGCAACTCACAACTTAACTTGCCAATCAGTTTCATCCTCAGCTTTCCACTACCCAGTGGTGGCAGTTGGCTTACTGCAGGTCCTTCCAAACCTGCAGCAGTGTCTGCACTGGTGCTACATATGTCACCAGGAAGTCTGATCTCTTTAAGTGAAAATGGATAAATGGGTTTGGTCGTTCTTTCAGTTGGATGTGTTTGAGATTGCAAAATTCTTTAATCCACTGGGTTTTCTTACCTCATGTCTGGGAAGGAGAAGGTTTCCTGAACGCTTTGCTCTTTCTAGGGTCACTTTCTTGATTACCTAAAGGTATACAAGAAACAGAATTTCTGTGGTCCTCATCTTTTTCTTGACTGTTCAATCTGCCCATTGTTTGGGCCTGTGCTGTCAGGATAATAGAACAAACTGTTATCTGGAACAAATAGAACAAAATGTAATCTAGATAACAGAACAAACTGACAGTTTCTCATAGAAGAAGTTACATGCTGAATAAAAAATTAAAAGTAAAACAGACATTTCCAGCAGTAGAAATGATTTGCCTATTCTTATTGCTTAACAAGTGTTTTTTCTTTCCCCTTTGGAAATGCAAATCAGCATCATTGCATTTCGAATGCAAAAATGTTTTTCATTATGTTGAACAAAAGATGGAATTAAATACTCTATGAATTTAATCTTTTTTTTTGTCTTTCAGTAAATCTTCATTAAGAAATTGTGATAACATCAAAACATTAAAAAATTCAGTATTTTCTTACATACACCAGTTTCAGTTGCTTTCCTACCCTGTGATCAACACTTTTACTAATATTACTTAAAAACTGAAATATCCAATTCATCAGATGAGATATCTTTTCCAGTTTTCAAAGCACAAAGAGAAATTTATTTTAAAAATATGGTAGCCAAACTGTTATTCTGTCTTATATTCCTATGGGATACCTGGGTTTTAGGTATAAAGCAGAGAAAAGGTTATTCTCTCCAATAAGTATTTTCTGATTCAGTACTTTGGAATTCTGACATATTCTTTTAGTATTTTTTGCTATTGTTATCATACCAATCATGCATGCAAATAAAATACATTCAATAAACTCAGCAAGAATAATTTTCAAAAATGAAAATAGCTTCCTTTTAAATATTTTTTTTCATTTGTAAACTCCATAATCCGCTGCAGCAAATCATATGAGTTTTTCCATGATACAGATCTTAGCCTCCTCTTAATTTTTTCTCTGGTGTAACTTTTGCACAAGCACCCCCAGTGCCAACTGATTAATATTTTCCTTGTTACCACTTTATACCTGCAACCAGTACAGTGTCATATCAAGCAAGTCAGCTAGGCATACAATCTGGATTTCAAGTGGAGTAGGAAATTAACCCTTGGCTAATAGATAGGTTGTTCATACAGCACTTTGGTTTATATTTTCATAAAGTAAATATTATATGGACTGTTCGCATAATTTTTTCATGTGCATGAAATATAAAAAGGCTATTTATGGTCTGTGCCACACGGTTATGAACAAATTTAATTTATGGAAAGGGATTGCTATTCCTTTGTGATCATGGCAGTAGTTGTTTTTCAAGTGTTTCTGAAAAAAGCAGGGGCCAGTGTTGGCCTGCTTGCAGCTCACCAAAACCAGTGGCTACTAAGCTCCTGGCAGTGGTTATTTAAACTAAGCAACACTATCTGTCACTAAAACAGACTGGGATGTATTGTAGCATCAATTATTAATGGGAAGTAACTTTCATCTGCAGACAGCAAGTTGCAGCATCATGAACAGGTGACAACCCCCATGGAAATCTGCAGATCATTCCTTAGCATCTTGTTTTGCTGCAAAATGTTCCCCATGTCTGGTTGTGGTGTCCTACAACACATGCTCTGATGTAATGTTTTGAGTGCAAGAGAGAGTATGTGGTTCAGTGAGCAGTTTTTTCCTTCTGGGCCCATCTTTGGATAGGCAGGAAGGAAGTTGTTGGGTAACACAAAAAGTCACTTGACGACACAACGTGAAATCAATTCCTACTATGAATGTAACCATAAATTTAGGGAAGAAAAGTAATTGTGCGCTTCCCGAATTGTTTTATTTTAACTTCTTTGGTATGCCAGGAAAATGACAGACAGTTAAGAGACTACCTAACGCCATTTCATTACCTCTGATAGTCATCAATGAAAGAAAATATTATTATTACCTATAATTGCTTGTACTAAAGGTCCGCAAATAAAACCTTTACCAAAGACTTTTTTATTGAATTTCTTATCCATTCCAATAACTTTTAATTTTTGTAAAATCATATTTTGCTACCCATCATGACAGATCAGATGTGTTAATAGCATTTTCACATTGAAAGTTGCTTTCAATGAGTACCAGCATGCATTCTCTTTATTTTTTTTCACTAAACATTTGCATGCCTTCTTTAGAACATGCTAGCCTGAAGATTTCAGTTATTACATGTATTGAAGCATAGAGGGAAATTATCTATTTTTAAATTACTGGTTAATTAATATATATTTACCATTTTAAAATTGGGGTATAAATAGTAGGATACTTTAGTGTACTTTGATGCACTCATTTTTACACAAATTTTGAAATAATTTAGAATTATTCTGTTCATTTTACAATCAACATGAATGTTTTTAACTTTAAATTCACCTGTTGCAAGTTTCAGACAATGCAGTATTTACATAAACTGGTCAAACATGATAAACATAGTAAACAATCAGCAAAAAACTATCAGATTAAATCTTTCAAGTGATTTTTAGTCAGTGCTTACATGTATAATTAACAGTTGGGAAAGTGATTACAAAGAGACAGTGATGACACCAAAATTTCTCTCTCCGCTGACTTAGTCACCAATTTCTTCTTTACTGTTAGACATTAAATGGACCCATTGCCAATTAATCTGAAGAATTGCTTTGATACAGCTCTCTTACAACTGAAGATATTTTTTTAAACTAGATATATATTTGTTTCTTAATATCATAATAAGTATTAAATATAACTTGACAATATAGAGTATCCGACAATGGTTTTAGTAAACTTACAGTTAATCAGCTGAAAAACTGTAATTGTTTGTTTTTAATCAGTTCATGAGTTCACAAAGTAGGAAAAATGTTTTTCTACAAGTGGTCAAATCCTTATTTCTCCAATTCACAGAGATTTCCTTTCAATGTGGTATTGCCTGAGTGAGATGAGCAGTTGTTTGACTGTGGTAAATACAGCATTCAGCAAAATTCTCTTTTCTTGCTGTTACTAAGACAGTTACTATTCAATATTGTGCTTTATAAAAATTGACTTTGCCAGACCACCATAATATTTATGAGCTACAGTATTTGATATTTTCTATTTGTAAAGAAAGGGGCAAAGCCAATTCTTTCTAACTATAAGCCAGTGTTTTGTGGGGAAGGTGATTTTTTGGGGGTTGAAGGGTTTGGGTTTTTTTATTTTCCCAAGGTTATGAGACCAGACTCTTTGCATCTAAGCTATCAGGTACATAAATTATCAAATTAGGAGAAGTAAGAATTATTTTATTCTGAACCAGTACATCCAAAAGGAAAATAGAAAACACAAATAAAAACATATGGAGACCTTTAGAAATAAGTTAAAATTTGCCTTCTACAAATCCCTAATACATACTCCCTGTTTTTCCTGCAGCTCGTGAGGAAAGGACGGTTCTGGGTTTCCTTTGCAGATGAAGATTTTGCTGTTTATTTCCATCCAGCCCTTCTTCCAAAACTGCTGAATTATCCTTCTTTCTCTAACGCCTGCTACATAATATCTCACACTTGTTCTGTCTCACATGAGCTACAGGAGGGAAAAGAACACGAGCATCATTAAAGGTTGTGCCCAACACTGTAAATGACTCTACAAAAGCAAGCCATCCCCACTGCCCTTTTGTTACATGGCTGAGAGTGTCAGTTTTCATCCATGCCATTCAAGGAACAGCAGCAGCAGTAGTTCAGGAGCTGACACCTCAAATTCAGTATGAATGAAAGGACTTGTGGGATTCCTCTGTGCAGCCTTTCTTTTCTGATTTTCATGATATGGGATATTTTGAAGAAGCAGAGCTGCTTCTTTTGCACACAAGTAACCTGTTGCAGTGGGTGAGGAGAGGCTTTCGCATGACCCACACAAGGAAATGCATTAAAAATGTACACCATGCTATCTGTCACATATTTCTGTTTTCAGGTGGTTTATTGCCTTGTAACCTGTTGTGACACCACAAAATCTATTACATACGTCTGTAGTCATTTAATGCAATGCAGCATTCATTAAAGCTATGGTGGCCAAGGTTATCTTGTCCTTCCAGATTCAGGTTGGTTCATATACACCACAAATCTCAGCCCAGTTCCCTTTTTGTCCTACTCTTTGGCAAGAGTGGAAAAGCCTGGAAGCTGTTTTATGCCACCTTATTAACAGCCTCTTCCAAAGTGCATGAACTAAGTTGGAGACAGGTTTGTGTCTGTCCATGCAGGGGCAAAGCCATATGTTCCAAAAAGGTTCACGTTCAAAATGTTGTTCTACAAAAAAGAACAGGACATTACTGATGATGAATAAATTGTCTGAGACCATCCTCTGTGGCCCAATCGGAGAGGACTAATTTTACACTTGAAAGGGACCTACAACACTTATCTAGAACACCTGCCTCACCACTTCAGGTCTAATTAAAGTTATTTAATTAAATAACAAGTTAAAGCATGTTCTTCAGCACATAACCTAAATGTCTCAGACATTGAGAGGTTTGGGGCATCCCTCTGTTCCCAGTGTTTGGCCACCCTTCCAGTAAAAAAAAAAAAAAAAAAAAAAAAAAAAAAACAAAAAAAAAACACCCACCTTCCTAATGGCAAGCTTCAATCTTCCCTGAAGCAGGTTTGAACCATTCCTGCTGGATCCCAAGAACTAGAAATCAGCACCTCCCTCTGCAGTTCTTTTTCCTCAGAAAGTTGCAGACAGCAATGAGCTCACCTCTCAGCCCCGTTTTCTCCCAACTAAATAAACCCAGAATGCTCAGCTGCTCTTCAAAGTTATGCCTTCCAACCTTTTCAGTAGCTTTTTGGACCAGCTTGTGGTATTCTGCCTAAAGAGAAAGCTGTAATGCATAAGATTTATCTCAGAGTAATAGAACTACTCAAGCTGTAGATGAAGGACCATACTGGAGCTTGACATCTCTTGTTGGCAGCCCTGTATCTGTATGTCCATGGGTGGCTCTTTAAAAATTAAAGTGAATTTACAGGACCACAACCCAGTTGCTCTGAAAGTCAAGGATAAAGAGGCAATGCTGTGTATGATACACAAATTCTAATAATAAATGCTAAAATAAAACAAGCTGACCTCTTTTGCTTTCCAATTTGTGAGACAATTGCTCACAATAGATCCACCATAATAAGGCACAAATTTCCCAACGATTAATCCAAGGGCCATAGTCCTGCCTGCTGTTGGTGCTAACTTGCAATATGATATGTCATGGAAAAGAGACCAGTCACTCTGATGTCTGGTCCTCCCCATGTACGCGGGCACCGTGTCCATCTTGGTGGCTGTTGATGAGGAATGTATCCACTACAACTACAGAGTAACCCTACATGTCCTAAAGAGGATGTCACGTTCACTGCTTAAGAGCTAAAAGACAATGAGGGGGACACAGAAGTTATTTTGGGATGCATGAGATAAGCACTTTAATAAAATATACTGATTTGGGGAAATCAAATTATTTTATTATTCCAGTTTTCCTGGAAAATGGCTGTTTCTACATTAACTGTTCCTAGATATTGAACAAACTTGTATCCCACTGATAAGAAATGTGAGTAGCACTGTATTTTCTATCCACTCTCATACGGAGCAATACAAACACATATAACATTATACTTGCTTACAATGGAGATAAGACCTTTCAGTATACCCACCACCCTCTGGAAATGCTATTCACACAATGCAAAAAATTCTAACAATGGTCATAGCAGAGGCAGGGGGGATATCTGGTTTTACTTAGTTGTTTTTTTTTTTTTTTCTACCATGGGGTTAATTATATGTGACATTGCTATCAGTGCAGTGCAGTAAAAATGAAATAGTAGCCAATGTGCATAGACACTATGGAAATTTCAAATGACAAAAGCAAAAACAAAAATTATACTTTCTCTTTCCTTTCCTATGTACTCTGCATTAATATAAGGATATGTGACTTAGCTATCCATGCACTGCAATAAAAATAAAATTGGTAGCCAATGTGCCCAGACAGAACCATCAGATAAAAAAATTAAATTATACTCCTTTTCATCCTGTAAAGAATACATGGTGTGAGGCACAAATTTCACTTCACTGCCACATCACAAATAATATGCCAGATGATAACCTATATTTTTTTCTCATCATGAGGGAGAAAGAAAAGTTCTTTAGGACTTTTTTTTTCATCTTATAATCACTACAATATGTTTTAAAAAACTTTCTTATATTAAGCTCATTCTGTTTATATATTTCCTAAATGAATGGGGGTTTGGTAAAATGTTTGTGTCTAAAATTACTCATATAAATAAAAATACACAGTTATTTAATGGGATAATAGGGAAACACATCTGCATGCAACATTTTCCTCATTAGATATGCTCATATTGGCATATTTTTATGATCTCGCTGCAAAATAAAGCGTCCTGAATTGAAAGTTTCTTTAATATATGTTAACCACCCAAATGTTTTAGTTATGCTTGTAGAATTGTTTAGTAAAATAGTAGGTAACCTTGCTGTAATGTGAGGCAATATGACCTGAACGAATATGCTCACTCACAGTGGGAGCAAAGCCAGCACCTCCTCATCTATGATCAGTGACTGCTGATGGTCCATAGGTTCCTTGTTCAAGATGAGGGGACAGCCATCTGACTGTCCTTGTTTACAGCTAATAAACAACATTGCAAATAATTAGGCATGTACTAGATGCCTTAGCATCTAACTTTTTCAACCATGTAGTTTTCGTTGCTTCACACAAAGGTTGGTTTCTTCAAAAATAGCCAGCAGAAGACATAGCTGTCCAAAACACAGTGGTTTTTGAAAATTTGAAGCTGTGCTTCAAAACAATAGAAAACAAAAGACATCAGTCTAGAAGACTTTGATTTAGGAACTCTTACAGTTTAATGGGTGGGGGCTTCATCTTTGATCCCTGCAGCTTCTCTTGCCAGGTACTTTCTACTATTGCAAGGACAACTTTGAGTCATGACTTGGAAGTCAGTCTGAGAGTAAGTCATGACTGACAGCCAGTCAGTCAGACACAGCTGTGCTCATGTTAAACCAGTACAGCAACTGGTTAGATGTATGAATAGTACAGGATTCACATGGGCAACTTTTATTAAGCATTTATCCCAAAAAGAATGTCAGACTGGGTGAAATCCATTGTATACTGCAGCATTTTCATATATATATATATTTTAATAGCGTGCTGTAAGGTTCAACTTCTTACAGAACAAAGTTGACCGAGAGGTTGGCGCTGCCACAGAAGTTTAAGGAGACTACAAAGGCAGAAAGATATTATATAGATAATTGTAAAGATCTTGCTGTAGTTCAAGTGCTTTTGAAGTTCTGTAACGATTTCTTGCTATCAGAAACTGACAGGTTTAATTGAAGTCAAAGCTTGCTACTAAGTCATGAGATCCATAGGTGTGTAAATATTAGGGCTGCTGCTAAGCAAAGAATCACCTTAGCATTAATTGCAAAAAAAAAAAAAAAAAAAAAAAAAAAAAAAAAAAAAAAAGTTTTTTTTTTGCAATGCTTCAACAGCATGGCACATAGTATGCTATGCTGAGAGGTGCCTCTGGGTGCTCTGGTTTATTTGCAGGAAGGATCTTCTGCTTTTAATTCTTTTTCTAACTGGCTTTGTGTGAGGGTTCGGTATATTATTTCCCCTTTATAAAACTATTTCTGTATTATTCCTGCCATTATGTATGAGCTACATAAATAATTAACCACCTGGCTGGGATACTGTAAAGATTAAAAATTTCACCATAATCTGAGAATTTCTTATCATTTAAACTGTTCAAATATTTTTACAGTTTGAAGTTCAGTATAACAGATCAATAAAGGCAGTTTTACAACCCTTGTGGTGAACATAATCATACTTCCCATGTATAGCCACTGTAGGAGTGATTTTAGAAGAAAAGTTATTGCTAATTGCCATTTGGAAACAAACAATATATTGAGCAAAATTATCAAAATGCAAAACACTGTTTCTGTTGTGTTATAAAATAAGTTGAAATGGGCAATTCAGTGCCAGAGTGACTTAGATCAGCTGACTGGGTTCTAAATTATCATAAGTATTTAAATTGATGAGCACAACTTAATATGGACTGCAGTGGGATTAATGAATAAATACTAGGGTCTTATGTTTACCAATCTACAGTCACATTTAAAAGTAGAACTACAACTACTAGTTATACTTGGGGTACACTTTACACAGGAGTCTAGGCAGTGAAGTGACATCTCAAAAGAGCCTCTCGCTTGAGCTGAAGAACTCCTGGGGCACAATATTTCAGTTTTGCAGATCATCAAATTAAAATTCATTCACTTTCCAAGGCTTTGTAGAGACCTTAACACAGATTTTAACACTTGGCACTCCTACAGCTCTACTACCTACCACCTACCAGAGAGTTGTCCTGGGGGAGAAACTGGTATGGGTAGGATTCTTTGGTAAAGTGTGCTTCTAGGACACATTAAATTTTAATGCACAACAGTTATACTTAATTTGGGGGAATGATTCTTCTTTTATTGTTGAGTTAGTCAGGCCCATAATCATGTTCCTAATACATTCCAAAAACCATCAGGATACATGAAATATCTTACCAGATAATCCTCTTTGGAATCCACAGTTCAGTTATTAAGTATTTCTTTCACTAATCTCTGTAATCCTATGTTGACAGAGGTCAGTAAAACAGTGGCTAAACCCTGCATGATTAGGATAAGTCTAGGTATTGCAATTATTCCTTTTATGACTTGTTATATTTTTCTCAGATGTTTTTACTCCTGAAGGGATGAGACCAGCATTACAGATGTCACACATGGCAGTTCCCAGAAACCATGGAGGTCTTCACAGCAGTGCATCAGCCAAGGGGTGGAGACTCATCAGCAAGCTAGAGATATATTCAGAAAGCATGTGAAAATCAAGACAAGGACTATATACTATTTGATAACTGAGATGACATTAGTACACTGATGTTTACAGCCACTAGATTAGCAAATACTGTTCAATCTTCACATGCAATGAAAGTTAAAAATGCTGCTATTGTCCAAAAAAAAAAAAAAATCTTATCTCTTTTCTCCTTTTGATTATAGCTCATTCAAGGGAAGATCTGCATGCTTCATGCTTTGAAAATGTTTTATGTGTCTTTGGCTGATAGAACACACAACACATATGAATAGGCCCATTTATTTAAGCAGACATATTAAATAATTTAAATGTAAGCATCCATGAGATAAATTCTGTAGTCACTTTAATGTAGGATAAATCTGTGTATTTAAAATAGTCTTTCTTCAAAGCCATCTTTTTCTTTTTTTTTCAAACAGTCATAAAGGAAACTCTGATGTCTGTGGCATGAACAATGCCAGCACCATCATTTTAATGTTATCCATATGGGCTTCTAATATTAGATAAGAGTTTTTAGAGATTTGTATTGTATTTCTTTGAGACATTTAAATTCATGATAAGGAAAGGCTGATTTCATTGGCCCCACAGTTAAAGGAAAGCAGACCCTAATTAAAAGAATTCTGTTCTGAATTAACTAGTTTGACATGTGCTAATTGACAGTTTCTGTGAAATGGTTTAATTAAAGTCAATATGTCTTTTTCAATTAAAAGGAAATTAAGAATAAACTAATTTACATTAACAACTTAATCTGCCTTCAATATCCCATACATCAGCTGTTTTTTTTTTTTTTCTTAATGTTATTGGAGAACCATCTGACATACATCTTCTACTCTTTCATTATGGTATCTCTTCGTTACTCAACAAGAACACAGGCACAAGTGAAACTCCTCTACAGCAAGAAGGGAACCTGCCTATACTCCGTGCATGCAATCCTTTATTACTTGCCTGATGAAAGTAAGGAAAATTTAGGAACGGTAGTCCCTAATTCAGCATCCCCACCAAGACTCTCCCAAGCCACATGTTAATAGCTCCATCCCGTTCCAGCAGGATGGAGTTGAGAGTTGGAGGCACAAAAGGTGAAGATCACTGGTTGAGATAAAAACAGTTACTGCAAACAGTAATGAGATAAGAAAACAGACAGTAACAGCAGCAATATTAACGAAAGTATGTAAAAGAGGGTGATTCACATGCAAGGACTGTGAGGAAATGAACAATGGCAGACAATGCCACTACTTCTTTTCAATCAGAAGTTGTGCCCTTCTTGGAAGCTAAAGAGTTACTTTCCCCTGGCCCCAGCAGCTCTGTGAGGTGGTAAAGAATAACCTCCTGGTCCTGGCCAAAACTAGGACAAAGGTAAGGCTTCCATCTTTTCCACACACATGGAAAAAAGACACTTTATGACAAGACATCTCCTTATTTATTGTACACTGGGGCAAGTATTAGTAATTAGTCAATTAATTCAAAATTTTAATTTTAACACTGGTAGGCTTTTCTTTCATTATTTGGCCCAAGGAAAGGCAGGATTTTCAGTTTTGAGTGACATCCCTTATGCCCTGTTTCAGAAGTGAATGCCGGCCAGAGTTCTGTGTTTGGAATGGTTTTAATTGTACATACAAGAAGAAAACAAGAAACAAGCCTCCTTGGTAGAGCAGTGCTGAAAACAATCCCATTGCTTTTTGCTGGAAATGTGATGTGGCTGTTTAAAGCCACAAAATTAAGGATTCAAATGTGCAAGTGACTTGCTGCTACCAAGCCCAAGGCTGTACTGCTATTGACTTTAATAACTAAGAAAGCACCATTAAAATAGCAGCCCTTATATCAATAAGAATGCTATCTGGAATATGGTCACATATGGAGAATTCTGCAGAAGATTTTAATCTTTGCCTGTGAACTTTGGTCTTCATTTTTCTTTTTTTTTTTTTTTCTCTTTTTCTCTTCTTTTCTTTTTTCTTCTTTCTTTTTTTTTTTTTTCTTTTTTTTCTTTTTTTTTTTTCTATTTCTTTTTCTTATTTGGGAAATAATAATGAAAAACTTAGCTGATACAATTTGGGGAGAGTAGGGTCATAAGGAGAAACAACAGAGTAATTGACTTAAAAGGCAATTATATAGTGTTAAGACCTGGCTATTGCAAACAAGACCATATGCCAAAGTCAATAGAATGGATTTTTATTTAACAATAAATGTCAGGTAGAAATAAAAGGAAATAGGAAAAACAAACTAGAAGGGTATAGAGTCCTGTTGGATGCTGAAAGGAGACTTTATTGTTGCAGTTTTGATGTCTGTTGGTCGAAGTGGAGGTCACTGGCTTAATATGTCAGTAGTGGGGAAAGTCCAGAAAACATCAGAATCCTCTGGGTTTACATTCACTTACTGTCAAGTGGGAATGCCCAGGTACCTCCTCAGGGTTGGGGAGTTTCTCACTGCACGATGCAATGCTTTGGATTATGGAACACTTCAGAAGTTTTCAATTGTTTAAGACATTAGAGCTGCCTCTCCTGTTAGCACACTTGAGTCAGCTATGGTCCATCAAAAGGCATGAATACCTTCAGGCTACTTTGAATTTCCTATACTCCCCTGAAGGGGAGTTTTCACACCAGAGCTAATATGTAAGGGAGGACATTGCCATAATAAAAATCACTATACCTGCTCACATGATTTGCCTCTCATCAGCCTCTTCCTCTCTCTTGTTTGAGACCCAGCAGCTGCTTCCAGTGATGGGTGTGAACACCCAGGGCAGGTAAATGGTCAATTTTCTTGAGCCACATTTGTGTCATTAACATCACATATAGATGTTTTCAAGAATTTGTTTCATATATGTTGCTAAGAACACAATCTCATGTGTGTTATGAACTTTGTATTTCAGGAAACACAACTTCAGCTATGAATATTCATCCTGCTAAATATATCATGAAGAAAATATGTCATCTAGCCAGATTTTACCAAAACTTGACTGTGCTCCAGCAGTTTATAACAATTTTTTAAAGTCACTCATTTAAATTACAATAAAACCACAAATATTAAAATTCAGTATACAATCACTTACTATAACCTGTGATATTAAGTGACAATGAACAGATTTTTCTAGCTCCAGAAACTGCACTAGAGAGTGCAGTTAAGTTCCAGAAATGTTGTATGAAATGTTCTGGGTGTTGTGGTGAGGTGTTTCCACTTTTGTTTGAAGCTGTTTTCCTTCTTGATATTTGTTGAAATTTATAGTCATTTTAAGAAGCAGCTAATATCCAAAATATGCCATTCTATTGAAATAAAAAGACCACATTGCATACTATTGTCAAGTTTTGATTAACAAAAAGAATACAGCCAGATTTTCAGGACTGTGACCAGATTTTATATAGACAGCTACCTAATTTTTTGCCAAAGCAAATGTCAATGAAAAGCTTTAAATTTTGTCCCAAAGCATCTACTACTCATCTCACAATGCCTTATCTTAAGGGTAAAAAACAAATTTCTTGAACAGTCTTCTTAAAAGCGTATAAACAATTTACACAAAATTTTAGATTTGGGTCAAACATCTTGATTCTCAGGCTAGACTAAGATTTTTGGATAAATTCCCAACTCTCCTTGAAGACCCAGCATGAAGAGTTACTTCAATATAGTAACTCAGTTTCACAAAAACAAGTGCTAAGATAATCATGTCCTAGACACTCATTCCCTTAAGAAAAATAATCATGCATTTAGAACAGAAATTTAAATAATACCTTGATTTTTTTCATTATTTTTAAATCCAAAAACCCCTCACAACAACAAAGTGGACTGGACTCTTAGATCTTTGTGTTCATTGTAGTATTTTAATATCACATTATCTAAGGTGGAGAAACATTTATGTGTGTATCTAGGACCACATAAGAATCACAGATGCCACTTTTCTCAGCATCAGATTTTTTTAACCATTGTCTCAAAGTGGTGCTGGTACAAATGCACCACTGAAGTCAGATGTGAAATGTGTCTCAAAATTAGCAAAATAAACAGATCTCTGAAAGAGAGCAGAAACTCTGGCTGCTTGTATTCATTAAAATTCCATGGTACTTTGCACAAATGGAATGCAAATCTCAGAGCCTAAACTGAGACCCAATCCCACAAAATGCTTTAAATGGTCCTAAAATAGAGCAAGGTTCAGTTTACAGTCCTAGGTGACTGCAGATCCACAGTATTCTGCCTATCCAAAATGATAGTTCTTTTTCCACTGGCTGCACTATTTATTCTCTCACCCCCTTTCACTGAAGCTTTGCTTTAAACTGCTGGGAACTTATTTCATATATTCCCTATTGTGGCTGCATTTCAAGTGAGAGGATGTGGATGACAGTATGTAAAGCACCAGGAAATTTTTTTTTTCCTCTTATTCCCCTTGCTAAACTTGTTTCAGTATGTCAGCTGCTTGGTCTACAAGCGGGTAGAAAAGGGGAAAGAAGGACGTACATAATGTAAAAACCAGTTGAGTTGGATCTGAAAACACTTACAAATAAGTTGCACTTGACTCATAAAAGTCATTTTGATTTGAAAAGCCACTGTTTGCTGGGACATATAAGTGTAATGCATTTCTGGACATATAAGAATATTCTTCCCACAATGCAAACATCTGCAGCAAAGTTGGTGCTGTGGCGTACTCCTTAATACAAGTGGTCCCAAATGCCAGCGGGAAAGACTGGAAGACAAATTCTTTGCCCAAGTAAAGATTGTGCTTTATAGAAATACTTTATTATTATTATTACTAAATAAGCAATATCAGTATTCTCAGGGGGAAAAAATCTTTTGTGGATTACCTTCCTGTGGATGAAGGTCTAGATGGTTTTCAGGAGTCTGTGAGCCCTGAAAGTCAAAAGAAAAGTAAGAATCAAAAGTAAACCAACTTCTAGTTCCTATGAATCTTCCAGAATGCAGCTATCTTTGTATAAATAATTAGTGAATTATCAATTCTTTCTTTCTACTCTTTCAGCAGTCTTTCTGTTTATACCCAGCCTAGCTAGATAGAGCTGTTTCTGTGGGGAATAATCTGCTGTGTTCTTGATACAAGCCAAGCATAACCTATGAATTTTACAGCTCAAGAAAAAATTTCTCTTGTCAAAAGACTTCCTTGAGAAATCAGCATGTGGGACATGGGGTGCTGTGGCCCATGTAAAAACTTCTGGTGAGCAAGTTTTTTCTTCTCAAGCATTTTTCCTTTTTATCATTTTCCTAGCTGTGAATACTGTGCAGGTTATACATCCTCTTAATGCTTGCCATATGGAGCATGTTTGGTTTTGCTGTTAGAACAGCAAACATTTTCAACATAGATGTTCTCACGAGCCCAAAAAGCAGTCATGTGGGGTGTTTTTAATATCTTATTGGCTTTGCTATTGAGAACTTTCAGCCCAAAGCATTCATTATTTGCATACCATGTCCCACACAATTTCTGTTATTATTAATTGAATATTCACATTCCAGTGTTCCTGATCCTGACCCCTATTTATTTTTCTTTTTTTTTTTTTTTTGTACTCGGTGGCATTAATTTTTCTGGCACTATTATTATTATTATTATTATTATTATTATTATTATTATTATTATTATTATTATTATTATTATTGCTATTATTAACACTATTATTAAAAATATTATTAAGAATAATATTAAAATATTGTTAAAATAATTATTGCTATTATTAAAATTATTGTTAAAATTATTATTTTGTTAAAGATGTCATCTTCTTTGACTGCAAAAACAAGTCAAAACTGACAATGTGTCTGCCTTTGTTTCACAGAGACAGGTAGATTAATACAGAAAATAATCATGGCTAAAGAGGTGAACTAGTTTCCATTTTAAGCTCCTATATTTAAGTATTTTAACTTTTCTCACCTTTAATTTCATGCCTTTACATTTTGGCTAAGCCTTTTTGGTCTTTGTCTTTGGTCCAAAAGCCCTTCCTATATGACAGAATGAAGTTAACTAGAAATACATCTTTTTTTCAAGTCTAATGGAAGTTTCATCAAAACCAGCTACTTTGGTAGTTCAACTACAGTTGGTAGCTGAAATAAAGCATGAAGCAATTTTCCAAGTATACTTCCTTCCACTACGGTAGAGAAATCTAATTAGAACTGTGCCTTGATTGAAATGTTGACAGTTATATTCAGATCATTCTGAGTGC
Source organism: Chamaea fasciata (assembly GCF_029207755.1). Lineage (NCBI taxonomy): Eukaryota > Metazoa > Chordata > Aves > Passeriformes > Sylviidae > Chamaea > Chamaea fasciata. Next base: position 35,785,333 of record NW_027094089.1, read on the forward strand.
ACAAACAGGGAATACTGTACTGAACATACACAGATTAGACAGATGCTGAATGGGAAATGAGCAGAAGTAGTAGCAGGTAAGGAGGGCTGAACCTGTTTTGATTAACCTCCACAGCTCTCCTTTCCAGCAAGGAGAAATCTTGCTCGGATTCCCTTCAGGCCACTATGCAGCTCCTGGTAACTGTCAAAATGGCAATCCGAAGTCAGGTGATAGTTTGGATTCACACCATCTGAAATGAAATTTTATTCAACCTTTGCAACTTTGTGTGCAGAAATATGACTTTTCATGAGATGCAGAAAGAATTTAATTCTTCATAGATCTGAGACATTCCAGTCTTGCTCTAACACAGACAAGCAGCTGCAGGCACGTAGCCCACCACTGTTATTTCACAAGCTAAGATAGTCTGAAGACCAAAGTCAAAGTTTTTCGTCTGGGTCCTTCCCCATGTTCTTCTTTTACTCAGGAAAGATATATTTAAAAACTGGAACTATGGATGCATAGGAACTTCATGATATGGGCTTAACAGTTGGTAACCAAATCTTACAGTGGTGTTCATCCCATTAAAAAAATAATGGTCAGATAAAGTCATTAAACATCAATTCATGTGCAACATGATAGGACATTCTTATTTGTGTCAAGCCCCAGTCTTTCTATTTGTAATGCACACCTGGCTGCACACTGATTCAACAGGGCTCATGTGGGTACATCTGTCTATCTCTATGTCATATACTCAAGGAGAGAAGTATCTGATACATCCATAAAAAGACAGCATTGAAGTGCTGCAGAGACATGAGTGTGCCAGTCTGAGTGCAGTGAAAGTTTATTAAAAGTACCCTGTAGAGAGTACTCACATTTCTGATCATTGTTAATATTAAAATAGATAGCAGTGAAAGCAGACAAGCACTGTAAATCTGTAAAATAGGTAGGTACCTCTCTTCCACTGTCACAGAAATAACACCTCTGTCTAGTGGTCTGTTAAACCTTTTGGGTGGCTGATAGAGCTTTCATACCCATGCTGTTCACAAGCACAATGGAAACTTCAATATAAGACAGCAGAAAAACAAGCATGCAAGAATCCAACAGGAGGAATGGGTATCCTGAAAGGATCACTTTTTCTGCAGGCATTCCCATTTTCCTGCTGTAGTCCACTTCAGAATGACAGAAGTGACTGCATTGCCATTCTCTAACATTTGCGTGATATTTGTCATCTTAAAGCTGTAAGAATATTTCAAGAATAATACTCTTTTTTTTTTTTTGGTGAAGAAACACTACACATCTCTGAAGTTAAAATTTAATATAACCTCAAAACCATCTGATTAAATGTTGCAGTGAAACTTTGTCATGTTTTTGTTTGGGTAGTTAACTGTTATGGCCATGATCCATGAAATGTCTTCCCACACCAGAAAAGCAGCCCAATAGCACAATGTGACTGTCTTCACACAGATCAGATTCTAAGACTGGAGTCTTGATGAGGTTTTAAAACAAAGCCAGAATGTGGTCTTATGTGAGACCTAACTCAGCCCAGCTGAAACCAACGGGACTGCGGGAGGAAAAAAAATAATTCACAAATGAGAATGAAGAATTTCCAGTATTTCATGTTCTACATAGTTTGTGTATTCACATGTTGAAAATGGGATGTAGTTTTATATTTTATAGTTTAAATCACATAGAATCAGCATAATTTATGCAGGATGCTACATGCCCGTTAAGTAGCCAAAATGCTTTACACAAGGAGAAAGCATATATAAAGACAGATCTATGTGTGTGTTTGCCACAAACAGACCAAATTTATTGAGAGTAACATACTGGAGAGAAACTCTAGCTTTGACATTTTACATCAGTTTTCATGACTCAAGAGGACAACTTTTTGTCCTCTTGTGTCAATAATTAAGAGGAATTTTGAAATTAATTTAATTTCTTTTCCTGTTTTTAAAAACTTCCGGAATGGAAGTTTGCTGTGATGATGGGGAAGCATTAACCCAAGATTTCTAAAAGGCCCAACTCAGCAATGTATCAAGACACAGGAGCATGTAAACAAGTTATGTTTGTGACTGTACACTGTGAGGAATATGTGCAGGGGAGAGGAGTCCAGGAGAGTTGGTCAATCCGTAGGACTCTCCTCTTTCAGGGTCAAGAACAACGTATCCAGTGAGGAATAGAGCAGGCCAAGGGCACAAGAAAACTCCAGATATGGCCTGTTGTGTAAGCTAGCTATAAGCAAAAGGTTCCTAGGAAATGGAAGCAAGGTCAGGCAACTTGGAGTGAATACAGAGAGGTAGTCAGGATAAGAAGAAAGAAATTAGTCTAGAAAGACCAAAGTCCATCTAGAATTAAATCTAGCCAAGGATGTCAAGGATGACAAAAAGGGCTTTTTTAAATACATAAATAAAAAAAAGAAAAATAAAGGATAATGTGGACCCATTAGTAAATGGAGGGCACTCTGTTAACAGAAGACACAGAGAAGGCATAGTGATTGAATGCCTTCTTTGCATCTGTCTTCACCAATAACATCAGACTCAAGCTGATTTCTAAGCCAGAAGACCAGGGTGTACAAATGTCAGGAGGAAGAACTTCCTTCAATGAGGGAGGATTGTGTCAGAGGGCACCTAAATAAATTTCACATCCAAAAGTCCACAGGCCATCATAGGATGCATCCATGAGTGCTGAGAACACTGGCAAACATCATAAATAGGCCCCTCACAATTATCTTTGAGAGGTCATGGAGATCAGGAGAGGTGCCTGAGGACTGGAAGTAAACAAATGTCACTCTAGTCTTCAAAAAGAGCAAGAAAGAGGACAAAGGGAACTACAGTCAGCCTCACCTTGAGCCCTGGAAAGAAGATAGAGTGCTTTATTCTGGAGGCTATGTCTACCAACATGGGAGGTGATCAGGAGTAGTCAGCAAGGATTCACTAAAGTCAAATCACCTGATAGCCTTCTAAAATGAAACAACTACCCAGATGGATGAGGATAGAGTAGTGGATATTGTCTGCCCTGACTTTCGTAAGGCAGGATCTCATAGCATCCTCATTAGAAAACTCAACAAGTGTAGGTGGATGGATGGACAATAGGCTGAATTGAGAACTGGCTGAGTAACAGATTCCAGAAGGCTGTGATCAGTGGTACAGGGTTTGATTGGAGGCCTGCCACTACGGGTCTGCCCCAGGGTTCTGCACTGGGTTCAGTGCAGTTTAACTTGTTCATCAATGACTTGGATGAAGGTGCAGATGCCTCCTCAGCAAGTCTGTGGATGATACAAAGCTGGGGGGAGTGACCAATGCCTCAGAGAACTGTACAGCCCTTCAGAGGCACCTTCCCAGACTGGACAGATGAGCAGAGAAAAACCTTATGAAATTCAGAAAGGGTAAGTGCAGGTCCTGCATCTGAGGGGGGATAACCCCAGGCACCAGCACAGGCTGGCCTGCTGGGAAGCAGCTCTGAGGAGGAGAACCCAGGGATCCTGGTGGACAACTAGCTGTATGTGAGCCAGCAGTGTGCCCTTGTGGCCAAGAAGGCCAGAGGAATGCTGGGGTGTATTAGGAGGAGCATTGCCAGCAGGTCGAGGTAGATGATCCCCCTCTGTCCCCTCTGTTCAGCCCTGGTGCAGCCCCACTGCAGTACTGTGAGCAGCTCTGGGCCTCTCTGTACAAGAGAGACATGGACCTCCTCCAGCAGGTCCAGCAGAGAGCTACTAAGTTGGGCAAGGATCTGGAGAATCATATGACAAAAGACTGAGGGAGCTGGGCCTTGAGAAGAGGTGACTGAGAGGCGATGTCATAGATGTGTATAGATATCTAAAGTAAGGGTACCAAGAGGATGGATCCAGGCTCCTCTCAGTGATGCAAACCAATAAAACAAGAGGCAATAAACAGAAACTGGTGCACACAAAGTTCCATCTAAACATGAGGAAGACCTTCTTTGCCATGCAGGAGACCACACACTGGAACAGATAATCCAGAGAGGATGTGAAGTCTCCTTCACTGGAGATATTCCAGAACTATCTGGACACAATCCTGTGCCATTTGTTCCAGGAGGACAGGGAGGTGGTAGGGAACCAGGTAGTGAAGTGGAACCAGATGCCTCACTGCAGTCCCTTCCCACCTATTGTGTTTCTGTGATTCTATGTGTAGGGCAAGTTTAATCAGAGAACTAGCTTGGGTTGCAGAAAAGATGTTGTGTGGTGTTGTGTTCGACTAGGCCAGTGAATTAAATGTAAGCCTTCCCAGCCTTTCTATCACCACAGCCATGATTAAAACTTTGCCCACCTTGTACTAAACGCAAGATGTGCCTGTTCTGCAGGCAGCTGCCAATCTTTCAGGTAGCTAGTTACAGGTGGAGAGAGGACACATCCCTGTTGACAGTGCATGGGTGAAAGATCATTAAACTGGAATGTAAACAAGTAATTTTCTCTGTGTTAATATTATAGATTCCCACCCTATCTCTGCATATACTGCAAAAGTGATAGCCCTAATGCCAATGTCTTGTTTCTCAGTGCTATAGAAAGCATGTCCTTGAGTGTTTTGGGTTTGCTTTTGAGGATTTATTCATTGCCCATGCATCTGAGCTGTATATGCATATCTATTCAAATAAGAGCCAATGTACATTCATTGATGAAGGATAAATCCCACTCCACATAGCCTCAAGTAAACATCTGCAAATTTCTATTTAAACTCTTGCATTGTAACCAAGGTTAGAAACAAGACCTTTTAGAGAGCAGTGGAAAAGCAGTAGATGAAAATGTATGGCAGAGCTATAATCTAACAAATGAAAATATCCTAAGAGCCTGAATATTAAGCGCATGCACCAGCAATTGCATTAGTACAATTGAAATTGTGCCTGATGAGGAAAGTACTCATAATTTTTGAAGAATATAACTTTAAATACTTTGCCAACATGTTATCTACTCATGTCTCTATGTATTTTATGTACCCAATATTTGGCATTGAAGGGTCTGCACAAATTATCTTGGCAAGAAAGATTTTTTTAAAAGTGGACACTAGCTCAAGAAATAATACAGATCTCCAATTATTTTTTAATGTTTTCACCATGCAAATGGCAAAGTAAGGAAGCGGAATACAATGTTTCTGCTTCAGTGCTAGAATGTGAGTATATGTAAATTGTATGGTTTTATTACAAAGTCTTGTGATCCTTCTCTGTGTTTCTCATTGCAGCCATGGGATGAGCGGTTATCACCAGTAGGAAATGAATAGTCACTGTGGTATCAGATAGAACTCGAGTCTGTCATACACGAAAACCAGTGGGAATAGCATAGTCTTATACCCATAAGAAAGGAACGTTTCATTCTTACTAGGTAAAATTATACACAGATAAGAATAAAGCAAGATTATTCAGTTCTTAGGATGTATTTAAATATCATTTAAATCCTGATAAAGTTTCATATAGCTTGAGTTATCATCTTTAATTTTTTTTGTTGTATCTTTGTCCGTTCCATTTTTTCAAAAGCTAAATTTAAAAAAAAAATAGTTGGACATTTGCTTGCAACTCTCTCTAAATAGTCAGTGAGTTACTAGTGGTAATTTATTATTTTAGAAAGCCAGGGTACTCAGGAACTCAGTACTTTGTGATGTGTAGCCTTTGTTGCAAGTTGTTCTAATGGAGGAGACACAGTACCTTCCAGAATGCAACAACACACAAACAAGGCCTACCACAACTTATTTTAGGTCAATACTTTGATACCTTTATACTGATACTAGATTTGAGCTAAGACAATATTTGCTAATATAGGAAGAGGTTGTAATGGTTTCATCTAGAAAAATATTTATTCTTCATTAAGATACAGTTCTTTCAAAACATGTTAATGATATAGTCCCTTTTTTCCCCCTATTCAAAGGGACAAATTATAGAGTCAATTAATCAAAGCAGAAGTTGCAATCACTGACATACTTTTCTGCCAGCCTTGTTGATGTCAAGAGATGTGTAGAGTGACTGCAAACCACCAGGTGAGCCACAGGGCAGATTAAAGATGAGAAGTTTACTCCAGATTCCATGTATGGTACTGATTGTTGGAGTGATCAATTGGTCTTTGTGATTGCATCACACAATAGACTTTCAGGTCAGGTCTAAACTTCTTTGTAAGAAAAGCATAGCTTTAGCAACAGAGCTTGAGTAGTTACATTTCCATATGCCTTTTGGTTGCATGTTGATTTGAGGCATTTCTTATGACTATAGAAGCTTGAGACAAAAGACATGATATCCAATGAAGAAATTTACAAATTTTTTTTGGAAATCTTTCCCAGCTTGCATCAAATCAAATTTGCACTTGTCACTAAGAGGAACACAATTTTGCCTGGTTTTTCCATAAATTACCCTTTCAGTGTTGTATAACTTGATGTGTAGAAATAGTCAGGTTTTCATTCCATAATGCATGTGCATGTGGTAAAAGTTAATTTGAACATACATTTATTAACCTTTGACCACAAGCAGAAAACACAAAAGAACCTAGGAAGAATCCTAATAGTATAGTATCTCTCTTGAGACAAATCTTAGTATACCAGGCCCAGCCCAATATCTCTCCTTAGAGTTGTTAGTACACCTAGTCTAGCTCTTTGGCAGTAAATTTTTAAGGCTATCCAGAAATACAGGATGAATACTGCTATCTGCATCCTAGGCCTTGTGCTGCCTCCCTCAGCTACTGTCATACATGAAATGATATCACAGCCTTTTAAAACTTCTTCATGTCTTTTGAAAAATGCATGGGTACTACCAGGTACTGCTGAAATTTTAGTAGTGAAGACATCTGAGCAGTTCTGTACACTTACACATTTTAAAAAATGTGATAAAACTTATCTTTATTTGACAGCAACTTCAGTTTTATACTGTTCATTGAAATATCTGGCTGTAAAAGATATTTGGGATTCAACTCACCCAAATTTGATTGCTGAAAATAGTTTCTCTCATCTAGAAGTACTTATGGGTATTTAAGATCAGGAAATAAAGAACAGTATAGCAGAGTTGGTGTCTTCATTTCAGCTTGGGTACCCAACCAACTCCTCTTTGTTTAAAAGAGATTTCTCATGCTGGGCAGGACAGTTGCAGTGTGTTGTAGGTGTCTCCTTGTTTTTTTAACTGTTAACCTTTTTCAAACTTTGCAACTGTAAACAGTTTAGAACTAGAGAGCAGATTGAGAAACCTAAGGTGAGGGACGGCCTAACTTCTATGCTGTATTCTGCTTCATGTCGGAAGTGGGGCTTCAAGAGTCACCATGAAACACAGATCATTTGTGAGCTTCCATCCTTGCTCAAGAAAGTGATAATAAGTCTGGCATATAGGTTCACATCCTAACTATGTGATCAGTATGGGAAGTGGACTACTACTTTGTTGCCATATTCTCTCATTATCTTCAGAACCACTTTGGAAATCAAAGTGACCAGCTTTCATCTGTTATTCAAGATTTCTTTATTCCAGGCTATTTGTGTCTGCTTGTGTAAATCAAAAAAGTTGTTGCCACACCATAGGGCCCACACATTAGACTCTGTGGCTCCAATATCAAGATTGAAAAAATAATTTCACTTTTTCTGGACAGAAAAGAAGTTTTAAGTAAGTCATTCATTTAAAAAGCTGTCTGCTACAAAGTACTCAGTTACAGATATCTTCCATAATTCTTTACTTGTGAATGTTTCAGAAGCAGAACCAGATTTTCCAAAATAGTCTAGCGGGATAAAAGATAAATAATCCACTTTAAAAATATCTTGGGAAATCCTTAGCCCTGAGATGATGCTTGTCTCTGTTCTGCAGCAACTCAGATCTATACATGTCTCCCTCAAGCCGACATCCAACCCCATCTCTCCAAAAACATTCAGTGCCATCTCCTGCACTGATGGAGTTCTATCAGTGACTCAGGGATTAGGCCTGATCCTCTGATGTTTTGGGTGAATGTCTGAAATAACACTTTATGCAAAGTCTGGCATTGATATTTCCAAGTCATCCCACCCAGTTTTGTTTTTCTCTTACTTTCTGTCTCAGCTCAAAAAAATATACTCCCAGAGAAATTAAACATGTACAGGACAAAGATGGAAAAGACAAATAAAGATGATTGTAAGCTTGGGTCCCAGAACCTACTCACAAGTCTTATACCCACAGTAAAATTAACAAATTGCTCTGGTCGGAAAGTACTTCTTTCTCCTAAGGCACAATTCCCTGAAATTTCGGTACTGGAGATGTCTAAACAGTTGTGTACACTTATACATACTTTAATGAAGGAGAATAGATGAAGAGCCAGGCTGTAAATCAGTGGCCGAGTTCGAGTGATCTATCTCACAGTAACATTTGCCACCTCTGCCAGAGGGGATACAAGTAGAGAGATTCACCTGGATGCTCACCTAGGGTAAATCTCACTGCTTTGAGGGTGAAGGAAAGGAAGAAAAGGGTAAAGATTCTTTATCCACAGTCCCACAGCTTTGCTTTAGGTTACAGCTGCAGTAAACTGTCAGAAGTGTTCTATCAAAATTTACAAAATCCTACATCCACAGCATAGACACAACTGTACATACCAGAAGGTCTCTCTCATTCATTTCAGACTTTTTTTTCTTAATATTCATTTTGGAAAATGCAAGGTAGGATGGAGCTTAATTAGCTAAAACAGTAGAAAACTGTAAAACATCAGGATGTTGTCCTGAAACTTTCTGACTTTCTCATTATGGTAAATTGTACCTGTATGGGGGTTTTTTGGGTTTTTTGTTTTTTTTTTTTCTTTTTCCACAGATTATTCAGTGTAGCACTTTTATTGCAATTAACTAATATCATACAAGCCAAAAGAAAGTTTTGGGTAAACAGAAAATCCTCTTTTCTCATACACTTGCAGAAATCTGCTTGAGATTTTGCTCCCTTTTTCTTGTGATGGTTTTTTGCATTGCTGGTGTCAAACAAGGGACACCACAAGTATTATTAACAAACCTCAGACACACTGACACCTTTAAAGCAAAGGCGGCTTATGGTTACACTAATGCTTATTTTATGAGAAGCTTCTTAATGCTTTTATATGTCAAGTTCAGGCCACAGGATAAATGTGCTTCTGTTTGTACAAAAAGTCAATATCTGTCTACAATAGCTTGTATTTCACACACTAGAAAACAGCTCAAACAAATCTAGGCTCAGTAACAACAACTACAACAGAAAGAGGTTAATTTTGAAAGCAATCTGAGAATTTCAAACTTAGATTCCTCATTCACTTCATTCTACCCAACTCAATTCATCCACAGCACAGCCCTACTAAGGGGATTCCACCAGAGGTGAAATCAATTTGCACACAATTTTCCAAATGCAGAAGCAACCAGAACTGCACTTGCCCCTGACAGAAGAAAGGTTGACACCAGATCAGTGCACTCGCTGTATTCATTGGTGAAGATCCAAGTACTTTTTAAATCTTTATCTGTGGAAAAGGGATAATTCTTCACAACAGCACCTCTTACCTACAAGGCTAAGCAGCAGGTGAGCTTCACTTCTTAGATGAGACGCACAGACTTACAAAATGTTTATTTCCTTTCTCTGATTTTGTTTTGCCCAACTTCAGATTTGCTCAGTGAAAATAATGGACAGAGATCTGAAATTGAGTAATTGCTTGATAGGCCCTTGAAAACTCTTTAAAGTGCTGTGCAGCTGCTGATGTATGTTTGTGCTAGCACTGTGGAGTGGAGTCTTGGGAATATGGAATCTGATTTCAGAGAAACTAGACACAGCTTCAAACATGTGAGTAACTCTCCCCAGCTGATAGAACTTTTACTAGAAGGAAAACAAAAATGAAGCAACACACTAGCAATATCTCATATTAGTCCTCTGCAATGCTTTTCAAAACTTTGTTCTCATTTATCTGATTATGCATTCTGTTTCTAAAATCTCCCTTTTGGTGATTTTACCTTTTCTGTTAGTTTGGTGTATGATTGTATATTTCAGTGTGTGTCTCCGGTAGAGACACGAAAGAATGAGGCAGGCAGCAAGAAGGTCAGCAGGAAAGTTCTATCTTTAATTTTCTGACTCCATCTTATATACAATTCTTTCAGAAGGCACAAGATTGGTTACATAGGTTGCCACCTCTTTGACCTCGTTGGTGAAGACCACCATCAGTCACCTTTCTCCTCCCAGAGGAGAAATATGTAAACAAAAAGATAAATTCTAAAAATATACATTGTTTTCTTGAAGCTGCATGAGAACAAAATGCAAACTCTGAAAAGCAGGCAAAGTTAGGGTGACATCTCACCCTTTTACCGTTACAAAAAGAAAAAGAAAAAAAGAAAATAACAATGTTCAATTTCTTCCCATGAAAGGGCCATCGGAGTGATCACTCGTGTCATGGACATCAGAGTCACTCCATGGTTCATCCATTCATTGCTTTTCATTCAATCACGGTTTCCAGCTTCCAACATGACAGGGTTATTAAAATTCTGCAGCACCTTACGGTGCTTGATGGCATAGAAAGCTTTTGCCAATTGACTCCTGGATGAGGTTTCACCCTGCATTCCCCATTTTTGCTTTTGCCAATTGGCCATGCAGGGTTTCACCCTGCACTCCCCGTTTTCGTTTTTGAAGAACCCGTGCCTCAGTGGAACAACACAGGTCTTCATCAAATGAAACAAAACAACATTGCAGACTCCCTTCCAATGGAATGACCCAACCACTGTGCCATGTCGGCCACAGAAACGGAATCCATGACAAAATCGAAAGGTTCCTGGGAAACTTTGGAAATGCCATGACCACAGCCCTCAATTCAAACAATTGGGCTGCCCCATCCTTATGACCTTCCAAAACTTGCATCCATCCTTCCAAGTAACAATGGCCTGTCTTGTCCTTCCCAAACCGTCAGTAAAGACGATGGGTCCTTGCACTGACTTCTGGCTATTTTTTTGGGCCGCAAAAAAATTTCAAAGAATTTTGCCACTTGCAAGAGCTCATGGCTGGGCAGATAACAAGCGATCTGCCCTGAAAAATTTTCCAGAGCATTTGGCAGGGAAACACTGCTTGCAAAGCTCCAATCAAATTTCCCCCGTAATACCGAGAGTATGAATTTTACAAAATCCGCACCCATCAAGTGCAAGCACTGTTGCCTGCATTTAATTATCAAACGAGCAATGGGCTCAAAAAATGTATTTGCCGTCTTTTGTGGCTGATGGGTCAGAAAGACCCAGTGCAAAACATGCAAGGAATCAGACCATTCATTTCCATTGGCCAACAATACCTGCAGGATGCAAATGAATCACATAAAGACAATCATTCGGATTCACAATGAAGTAACTATTCAGAGGTCCTGTAAGAACCTCCACTTCCCAGACTTCTGTTCGATGCAGAAACCAGGAGTGTCCCAGGGGCTGGCAGAAAGTTCCAGATGATCCTGGTCCAACAGCTCCTGAACCAAGTCACGAAGGGCAACCAATTCATCCTGAGAAAATGGTCCATTTCAGATGCCAAATGGCAAGGAAGAGAAATGCAATGTCCGCTCCAGAGACAGACGGGGTACAAATCATTTCAGGACAGTCTCTGGTCAGAACAACAGTCCAGTGAACTCAAGGCAGCCCTGTAGTGTCAGAGCAGCCTTCTTCTCATCACTGGCTCTCTGTCCTGTGAACAAAAAACTCAAAAAAACCCCAAAAAACCACAAGTTGAATAATTTTGTTCCATCAGGGACAGTGACAGGGGAGTGTGGGTGTGGAAAGTTTCAGCGGTGCAGACATCTACGCCTGCCAAACCGCAGGTGCTGGCTGTGAACTTGCCCAGCCAATCTCCATCAGCTCTGGTGATGATTGGGAAGACACTCGTGTCTGAGCGCGCTTTCTCTTCGCACTCCACTGCCCGTTTCCTGAGCCCAATAGAGGCTGGCCATTCACATGAACTGTTGCCTTACAAGCATTGGCCATGTGATTTGGCCTTCCACACCGACCACAAAGAAACAAAGGAGTGATCCCCTTTTGCACTTTCTTCCCTTTTCGGAGAAACAAAGGAGTGGTCTCCTTCTGCACTTTCTTCCTTTTTTTCTTGCCAGCCTCAGCATTTGCTTGTTTCTGCTTCCCACCCTGCTGCCTCTTTCAGGGTGGCCGCAGGGTGGTCTTGCCGGCCTGAGCATTCACCTGCGTCTGCTTTATTCTTGCATAGGCTCCCCCAGCACCAGCAGAGCTAGGGAATTCACCCCTGCCCGGCAAGAGGCACCGTGCCAAACCACGGCCGCCCATTGCACCAGGCTTGGCTCGGACGTCCTTCCAAAACCGTGCACAGTCCCGTGGCTGGACCGTGACCTGGCACGGGGGCAACGTCCAAAGGCCAGCCGAAGGCGACCTGGCGTCCCGGGACTCCTTGCAATGGGAGAACACCGGCCTGTCGGCATCTGTGCCGTCCCCTCTAAAAGTGAATACCGCGGAGCCGAGGTCCACCGCTGCCCTGGCGGTGGTGGCGGCGGCGGCGCCCGCAGCGCCGCTTCGACTCAGCGCGGGGGTGAGCGCGGCACTGCGAGGAGTTCGTCCGCGGTGCCGTGGCACTGCCAAGCGCCGCTTTCAAGGATGCGGGCGAGCCGGGAGGAGACGCCTTGGGGGGGGGTGCAGCGGGCACCGCGGGAAGAAGGGGGCTCGCGGGGGGAGATGAACTCGCAGAAGAGGCAGCTCGGGGGCCAGCCGAGCGCCACCCCGCCCCCGCATCTCTCGGCGGAGCCGCAGCCGCAGGAGGGGCTGCGGGGACCGCTCCCAGCATGGTCCGGCCAGTCGCTCGGCCCCCAATGGCGGGCTGCTTCCCCGCCCGCTGCGTGGCGGGTCTCCCACTCTCCGGGACCGCGCCTTTCTGAGCAATTTTGGCTGACTGCCCGGAGCGGCGCCCGGAGCTGCACGGGCGCTGCGAGTCCCCGCCGCGCGGGTCCGGGGCCGCCTCGCTCGGCACCCCAGGACGGCACGAATCCCCGCCGTCCTCTTCCAGAAAATATTTGGTAGAATTGTCACAATGGGGGCAAACCGCTGTGACCATCCCCCCTCCCCGATCCAAATGCGCTTTCGGCGCTGCTAGCACCAGGAATGCATGGTGGGGGAAGAGACCTCCCTTTGCCGCCGGCACCGCCGCCGCGGTACGGGGGTCAGGGGCTCCGGCTGCGCTGGTCCCTCAGGGGTTCCGCAAGCCCCGAGAGCTCCTGCACTCCAGCATCTGCGGGGTGCAGGCACGAGCGGAGTCCGCTCCGCGGACTCCGCGCCCTCCTCAGCGCCTTTGCTGACAGAGAGGAGACTTTCCGCACTTCTGCGCCTGTGTGGGGCCGGAATCGGTGTCCCCGCTAGCACCGTGGGCGTGCAGGGGGGGGAGCCAAATCCCCTCCACTCCAGCGCCGCGTCCGCAGGGCAGGAACAGGAGGAATGGCTCCGCCATTTCCCTTGGCACCTAGGCCGGGAGAGAGGACCAGGCTGGAGCCATCCTCTGAAACCCCAGGAGTGAAAAGCTGCGAATTATGCAGCAGCACTTCCAGCCTCTTCCAGATCGTGACCAGCCCCAAAAACTCCACGCTGCAATCAGCAGAAAAAAACTGCAACAAATGCTCACCCAAAACCTCGCACTTTTCCGTGGAAAATGCAGCCTGAGCGCTGCAAAAGAAACCATGAGTTCTAGCATAATAAAACAATTCTTGGAAGTCCTCTCTGTGAACGGAGGCTCCCTCCCTCTCTAGGACCTCAAACCAAAGGCCCAAAACGAGGGGATCCGAGGAATCAATCCATCGTGTCTTACCACTTGTTATCTCAGACACACAGCAACTTAAAAATCCCACGTCGGGGGGGGGGGGGGGGGGGGGGTGTCACCCGATGCTCCTCGGTGGAGTCACCAAATGCACACGTCGGCGTCACCAGATGATAACGTCGGGGTCACCAAATGTCTCCAGTAGAGACACGAAAGAATGAGGCAGGCAGCAAGAAGGTCAGCAGGAAAGTTCTATCTTTAATTTTCTGACTCCATCTTATATACAATTCTTTCAGAAGGCACAAGATTGGCTACATAGGTTGCCACCTCTTTGACCTCGTTGGTGAAGACCACCATCAGTCACCTTTCTCCTCCCAGAGGAGAAACATGTAAACAAAAAGATAAATTCTAAAAATATACATTGTTTTCTTGAAGCTGCATGAGAACAAAATGCAAACTCTGAAAAGCAGGCAAAGTTGGGACGACAAGTGTGAGACACTGTTACATCAAAGCACATTATATTCATTTTTAAGGCAGGGGAAGGGAGGAGACTAGGTGAGGAGGGAAACTTCCTTTAATTGAAAAAACCTTGAAGTTCTGTCCAGAAGGGGAAACCTACTTAAGGTGTATTAAGAAAAAAAAAATATCATTTAAAAGGGTATTATACTCTAATTATGAGGTAGTCCAGAATTTTTTTCACTGATGTTTCAGTATTTACATAATACAGTTAATCTAGACCATGTTTGGCCTTGAAGCAGCAGGCCAAAATAAAACTTTGGGCCACCAAAATATGTGCTCAGAAATCTAAGAAAAGACTGAAAATTGCAGAGTGCAAGAGGTTATGCTGAAAACTTACATGCTTCAGAATTTACTTTTTTAAACAAAGAAGAGGAAAAGAAGCAGTCCGCCTTACATTCCACTTAATACCAATTTCATGGTTTACTTTTAGAAGACCAGGTCCAGATTCTCACAGCTGTAGATCTAGACACTCCTGTGTGAAAATTCCAGGACTGAACTAAATCAATATACTTACACCAGTTATGTCATTCCAATTTACCCCAGCTAAAGATCTGTTTATGTACAGACCTCCCAGTGCATGTTATTGACACACGATAAGATCTCTGCCTTTCATTTGTAGAAGAACTTTCTTTTTTCTCTGAACTTTCCAAGCACAATTTCCTGACACTACTAGGTTGGGAAGGTTCTGTGAAAGTTGTTCTTTGAGCAGGAAGAGACCATGTTTAGTTATTCTGAGTGTATGATGAATGAAATGTCAAAAATAATTCCACAGGCTACTGATGTCTAATCCCAGAGATCAAATGCCTGCATTTGAAATCCTTCTGAAGGTTTAATTTGCCCAGATGAATCCTTGTTGTAATATCTTTTGTTACTTTTGCAAACAGTAATAAAGCAATGTGATAAATTATAAAACAAGAATAAAGGGACTCTGGAATTACTAAATTTCATTCACAACCGAATTTAGCTGATAAATTTTTATTGATAAAAAGAGCTTTCTTTAGTCTTGGATACTTAAGGTAGTGAACACCTCTGGACTGCAAAAGCTTCAGTAACACCTGAGAACACAAGAACACCCAGGAATCCAGTGTTCGATGCTCAGCTCCTTGTGGTGGATATAACTACTGTGGTGGACTTTTCTCTGAATTGGGCAATGCAAGATAGTGAGTTTGGTAGAAGGCAAGGCCTTTCTATGTTTTCATAACAGTAAAACAATATACTCAGCAGCAAACAGAAAGCCAGTTGGTCTTCTCACCCCTAGGGTCACATTTAGAGGCTAGAAGGGCAGCCTTCCTCAGGAATGGGAAAATTTAAATGGCCCAAGAGACCAGTAAAAAGACATCACAGAGGAAAAGACTATATAAATTCAAATGAAATTCTGATTTGACATTTACTACAGACAGTAAATAACTATTGACTTAATATAATGTGAGAGTTAGTCTTCCCTTAACTTCTGTGGCCTCCCAGACACTGAAACCAATTATAAAACCTTGACAGTTATTTTAAGATCTGCCTGTACTTATTAATTTCTAAATAACTAAATCAAGGAAGAGGAGGAAGAGGAGCCCAGCCCTGAAATACTGCCTGATTTTCCAAGCATCATTGTACACCTAATAACAGAGTGTAGGGGAAAGGTTTATCCTCAGTCTGCATGAAATGACACACAGAGAATTTGATAGATGTCTGTATCTCACACTGCATTATTGGTATAAAGCTATTCTGCAAAGACCTTTGTTGTCAGCTCACTCCTGTTGCAAGAGTAAACTTATGATGGAAAATTACGTCCTCACTGTTGTGGATTTCCTCTTATGGAAATGTCTCTAGCATTTCTTTCCTATCTGGGTGGTCAGATTATGCCTCTCCCTCTATTTACTAGAGCTGAATTTTAATTATAGGGTAAAAATGCTAGTATAAGTATCACCTAACTTTGTAAAATCACTGTTCCATCTAAACAAGAAAATAGCTGCTGCTCTGGAACAGAAATAATGCAGAGGAGTGTGTTGTATTTTAGCTGACTTCTTTTATTGTCTTTTATTTCAGTAAGGAAGATAAGTACAGGTAACCTGCTTAATTTCTTACCCTGGATAAAAAGAGAAGTGCTTCATAAGATCCTTGACTAGACATAGGCACACAGAACTCACTTGGTATTAAGAGGTAAGCTATTCTGTAAGAGGGCTTGAGATAATATTCTACCTATTGTAGCTTATGGATATTTTCATTATGCATATATGCATGTAATCCTTTTTGGATCCTACTAATCTCTTGGCCCAAGTTATAGCTGGTAGTAATTAGTTCAACAGGTTAATTACAGCTTTGTTTAAAAGAGAGAGAGAGAGAGAAAGAGAAAAAGAGAAAGAAAGAAGGGGAAATTTCCTTTGATTTCTTCCATTTTTTCCTCCCTTCTGCTTCATTATTTTCTTGATTGGATAAACAAAGAACCTGTTTTACCTTCTTAGTACAAGTCCTCATCTTGAATAGTGCTATTCCTTCCTACTCATTTCTATCAATTGAATAGTCTCCATCTCTTAAATTTCTACTCAACAAAAACATATGTGTTCCATACGATTTTTTACAAGGCACTGTCCATGTCACGTGGGTCAGCATAAAATGGTGAAACTATGTCACTCTGTCATCCCAAGACTGTGTATGCTTACAAGAGGAAGTCTTTAAACAGAAATGATCCTGGGAGCAGAGAGTGCAATTGAAAGGATTCCCTGACCCCTGAATCCATGAGCTCCCTTTCCTCTTCACTCACTGGCTCATCAGTGAATACTGAATCCTCCTGTTGATTAGAGACTTTTCTCTAAAGGGCAGGAAACAAGGGTCTCAGCAGCCCAAGGCAGAAGGGGAAATGGGACCCACGTGTCTCCCTTCCTCTATGACAGCTCTGACTACAGGGCTATTGCACTACAAGAAGAGGGCAGGCACTGCCACTTTCTATATCCTCTTCCCAAATTATTTTAACAGAAAACAGTGTTTCTCTTCTCAGTTTGATGAGAAATTTTAAAAAAATTAATAAAAAATAAAAGCCTGCAAGACCTACACTCATGAGGCTGTTTGTCTACTGAGTGAATAGATGCTTCAGTCTGCTGTTTTGAACATATCTTGAGGTGCAGGGTAGGAAACGTAAATTGCACATTCAGCATTGTGGATTGCATGCTGGAGCCACCTGCATGGTATCAGCTCCAAAGCACTGCAGTCCAGGATCACCTTGGTGCTTTCAGAAGTCGGAGACCCAGAGCCTGCCACTCTTACACAGTGGTGGGCTGATCTGTCCTTTTTACCAGCAGAAAAAGGTGTCTAGACTGAGAAATATTTTGAAGATTAAAGTAGTGTAAAATCCAACCATTCTGCAGTTTTCAAGGCAGTAAGGCAAACTGAAACTTCAAAATCAAACTTGACACCCAAGCAAGGAAATACAGGCCTGACTTTCCATTTTTACATTATTGTAATAATGCACTTTGGGACCCAGCAACATGGTTCTTAACCTGAGCATCTTCAGCTCATACTAGAACCCCTGTTGTTAGCTTGGCCTAATAGTATTACACTTTATCATGATGTTCATTTATTTGGCACGTAGAGATCAGTTTTAAGTATTTGTAGTACTTTAAGACTTATTGCTAAAACTTATGACAAAATTTCGTTGGATCAATGGATGGAGAGTTATAGAGCACCTCATCCTTTGCTGCTGAGGTCATCAGTCATGATAGCAATTTCACTGGGAACATGAAAAAATGACAGGAACTTCCCAAACCATATCAATACACTGTCACATCAAGCATGATTTGGATGACCCAAAGTAGTTCCCAAAACAGTTTCCTCACAAGAGTAACTCTACAAATACCAAGAGAATTGGATTTAGTTGAGTAGTTATTCAGCTTTGTTGAGTTTTGCTGAACTCCAATTCCCTTTTCTGATTTTAACTTTAAGACAAAGACCATACTACAATATGGTTCCATTTGTAGGAACTGTTGTGACACCTGAGGAGCAGGTTTGCATTTCTAAGGTATACCCTTCCCCTATTGATATCACAGTTGGACAAGGTTGGAGGCTGCAGACTGCTCCTCTTTTTCAGTCCTGAGGCATGCTGGTCTTGGGATCTGTGTAAACAATCTGTGAATCATGATCTCTCTTGCTCTGTTTGAAAAGCAAAATAGAGTTTTTTTGTTCAGTGAAGGAGAATTTTGACAAATTCAGTTTACACACTAAACATCTGTTACAACTTTTTTTTAATGACCTTTTTCAATAAGGTGGAACCCCTTCTGCAGTAATCACTATCAATAAGGCACACTATGATGTTCTAAGGGTTAGACAGTTTGCTCTTTACCTGGAGTTGTTTGTAAACTCCTGCTGCCCCTAAGTCTTCAATGTCCCTCGCAAATGCTAGAAAACTATCACTCTTCTCCCCGCCTCACAAAGGCACACCACTTAGGACTTTAACAACAATCAGGCAAAGTTTTAAATGCCTCATGTAAGGCCTGGAAACCTAGGTACATGGAGGCTCCCACACCACAACCTGAATAAGCTCCTCCTGGTCAAGTGATTCTCAAGCATCATCTCCCCTATGGGAAGGGAAGCACTATACTCTCTCAAGAGCACAGCCAACACATGTGGCAGAGGCAGAAACGTAACTTGTAGAGCACTTGAATCCCATCCTTGCACTCAGGTCATAATGCTTTTATGAAATGCTAAAAATTTTACTAAAGTTTTAACTTAACAAGCTTTGTTACTTTCTAATGGTACCACATCTGTGAGTTACACCATAAGTACTGCAATTATTACTTGCAAAGTTTACAAGCACATCATCTTTATTTTTGTCATAATTACCCACAAATCTTAACTAGCTGAATAACATAATCTACTACAGAATTCTTTCTAATGGAACATGTGTGCCAGAGAGACAAGTGCTCCTGGAGCAGCAGAGAGCTGTGAGGTTTTTGTGAAGATGACGATAATTGCAAATTAATCCTGTGAGTACCCCCGATATAACATAGAGATCCAGCAGAACAAATAAATCTCATTAGCTGACAAGCACTGTGTTAAAGATCCTGACTCTTGAAGCTCCCAGTTCCCCTTTCTGCTTATGACCACAAAGGACCAAGCCAGGCAGGGAACACACAGGCATCTTCAAGGACAGACAACCACCTGCCCCTAGTTTCACATAGAGCAGCTGGGCTGCTAATGTGATCCTTGGAAAGTGTTATATATCTCCAAGGGATTGTTAATGAGGCATTTCAGATTCTTTAAGACCCACAAAGTCAAAATATGCTGTCCAGTTATCCCACTAAAGGCATAGCCTAGCTTGACCCAAAAACTGGAGTCAAATCCTTTCATGTTCTAACCCTGATATATTTCATTTCTTTGCACTAAAAAATGAACTAGAAAGAGATGCAAATTTTTATGTCACTAAGCATTTCTTTCATTTTCTTTCCATGTCTTACTACTCAATACAAGCACGACACATGCTATTAGGTGGGCCCATTAATTGCAGTATCTCACTAGACCTTTAAAATGAAAGCTACTGCCTCTGGTGGTTTAGGTAGAACAGAGATATATAACCTCCTAAAATATCTGTAGCAGCCCCAAGTTAAGAGCCAGTATTTTTTTAATCCTTTTAGTTATATTAATACACTTTTTTTTTCTTTTTTTTTCTTTTTTTCACTGAAATGGAGTTTGCCAACATAATTTGCAATTATTCCTTTGCATAATAAATTCACGGTTTGGAGCTTCTGACTCTGAAAAGCAAACCACTCTGAATATATTATTCATGGGAAATGAATTTGTTTGTGTGTTTCACCCAGATATATACACAAAATACTCCTCCTCCTAGGGTAGAAGAGAAAGGTGGAATAGATTTTTATAAAAGGAGGATTGAGATAATTTTTTAACTAAAATCCTTCCTAAGCAAAACTCTTGTAGGAGTAAATCTCCTGGCAGAAGGCCTGTCAGTGGACTTTGTCCAAGACCTTATTCTGAACAGCAGCCAGGGACACTGCAGAACAAGCCCAGTGTGGCTTATCACCTTTCCCCTCCAACTCCTCACCCCACTCCGCCAGGTCAGGGCTTTGTGCCACAGTGCTTCCCCAACCTCTTACAAATACCTTGTTTACTCCTCTGGAATGCTTTGAAGAATGCATCCAGATTGCCTAACCCCATCTAGTCACTTTTCCTGCGCTCAAGTAAAAAACAAGGAGAGTTAACAGTAGCACCATGCTGCTACATTGTCAGTCCACACTTAACTCACTGCCTACCACAAACACTGTCTTGAGTTTCAGTGTGTCAAAGCACAGTTAAGCCATCACTGCTGAGAGCCTAGCGCTCGTCAGCCATGTGTGACCTAACAGTGGATGTGGATTTTCCTGTTTATTTCAGTCTTATGAGTTAATTTCAGTAGCTGTGCTTTCCTTTATTCTTCCCAGTGGTCAAAACTGTGTCGTCAGCTTCATGCAATTCTTTTCCCTATTAGTTCAGTTCCCAGGCTGACAATTTTTATCTGCCATAATTTTCATTTAGGCTAACAACTTACTTGTTGGGCTGCTCATCTGAGAAAATAGCAATGAGGGTTTGCCAAGAATCTTAGCCAGGAGGCAGTTTCTTAGTGGTGTTTTGCTGCTGCTGTTGTTTCAGAAAAAGAATATTACAATAATTAGAAACAGTGAGTCAGTGTGCATGCTTACAAGGTCAGATACCATTTCTTTCATGTTAACATGAAACCACATGATGACTTTTATGGCATATCAATGTATTCTGAGATTTCTATCCTGCACTGATTTGCAGGTCATGTTATTTCTTTTACTTAACTGCTGTTGTGCAGAGTACAAATTGGTGAAGAGTTTGACCTTTTTATCTATGTAAGCGTTTCTCAAGCAGCCTTAGAAATCCTTCCTATTTCTTTTATAATTCCATCACTTATTAAATGTTCGTATTTTGGGGCATAATTGGACTTGGTAAAATTATTCATGTGCCTTTTACTCCCATTGATAGTTTTGGCATGGCAAATGGGCAGATTGGAATACAGCAATAAGATATCAAGCTGCACACAATGTTTGTTTGCCTCTGTGCAGACCAATGACTGCATGTAAATATTGTTTTCACTAGTGCATGAGGAAATGTTTTTATTAGTTTTTTTATATATATTTTTTTTTCAAAGCACAAAGGACTACAGTAATTTTTCTTCTTTTTTTTTTTTTCTTTAGTGTGACTGCCGCTTCCATATGTGATATTAAAACACTACTGCTCCCATGTCTTTCACTTATGTAGTCAATGATGAGATCTCAGCCAAGGGCACAGCCTAGGCATTTGCATGTCAAGATGAAAATAATCTGGTTTGATCCTCCATAGAAAATGAGGAATAGAGGAAGAATAAAGATAGAGGAAGAAGCTCAGAAAACATTAGCCATCTCTCTCTGCCATGGGGGTCTTGAGGGAATAGTGTTCCAGAGAGGAGTGTGATACTGCAGTGCTGCACTGTCTGAAAGGCTGGGAGCCACACAAAGAGGAATTCAAACACAACAGAAGTTAATCTGCTGAAAACTGCATCTATGCTGGTCTAAGGGGGGGGGGGGGGGGGGGGGGGGGGGGGGGAACCACGAGAAAAGGACTACAGAAATAAAGACTGACTTCTTCCCATCTAGTGGTAGCACTTAAATGAGATGTCTAAACAGGGGATGTTTTGACAGTAGTTGCTCAGTGGAGAGAGGACTGAGATATTTCATAACAGTAGGTGCATTAAATAAAGACTAAGATGGATTAAGCAGATACTAAAAATACCAACTTTTATGTAGATTTGCAGGTAGGTATGCACTGTTGTGCTTGGCCACCAGATCTGTGTTTTTTAGAATATGTTGTGTAGCTGGCACTGAACTGACTGGGCACTGGAATTCTCAAATCAAGCAGTGTGTGCCTGTCTGCTGTAATACCTCTTTTTGTTCCACAGACAGATTTGTTCATCAATTCAGAAATCCTTTATACAAAGGGGAGAACTATGGCCCTCACTACAGTTCTGCAGAGGCACAGGCAGCCAGCTTGCATTGTGTGCCTGTGACAGGTTGAGCTACTCCCAGGAGCTGCATTGGGTGGTGGGCTGTGGAGCACAACACACGCCTTTTCTCCATCCCTGTGCTCAGCTGCAGATATGCATTTTCCTCTATGGAATTGGAAGAGTAACTTCATCTTCATCTAAACACAATAGATGCCTTATTGCAGCCTTTGGCTGAAAGGACAATCTTATTTTGAATACACACCACTCCTCTGAGCCAGGTTACCCAGGACTTCCCTCAAGACTCAACACCCACTCTAGATTCTAGAGCCATTAACAGATGTTAGCTTCAAACTCCTTAGAAGTGACAGGCACAGGTTGTAAAGTCCAAGCACACAAAGACCAACTTACAGGAACCCAGAGAGTAAAGCAGTAAAGAGAAAAACACTGATCAAATAAGTCAACCCTCATTTTGTACTGTCCTACCTCTCCTTAGACCATCAGTCTTTAGGGATGACGCCATGCTATGCTTGCACACCTGCAAACATCAACAATCACAATTTTAAACCTATACTTTTGAGTATCTATAAAGTGCTGCATAAAATGCTCCCGCACAGCTCATTCCCACACAAACGTTCAGCTTGCAATAGAGTGTAGTCCTTCCACTTTCTCAGATCCTGGGGAAATTAAAAGCCCCATTGAAATGAAAAGAAGGAAGAATTAAGAAAAGGCCTGGAATTTGGAAAAGCAAGTAGTATGAAATAAAATTGTGGAAAATAATGTGCAAGAAATCCATAGACTTAGGAAGAAATCTGTTACAGACTGATTTTTCATTGAGTAGCAACACTGATGAATAGATATTGGGATGTATGTTTTTCATTATTCTTTGGTTGCAGTCCTCCTCATTTTAAATGTGCTCTTTATTTGCTGCTAGAACCTTCAGATCCAGCATGCCCAGTCTGGAGGACTGAAATATGGGAGCCAGGAAAATAGTATACTCTCTTTCTCTCTCTTTGCCCCTGTTAATCCTCCTCAGGATTTCCTCCTACAAAACTCACATTTTTTCTCTTACTCTTCTCCTAAGCAGCACTGTTCCCATGCTCTTCTTCCTCAGCTCACCTAAGAGTTATCCAGGGTCCTTGTTAAGACAGATCTTCTCTGCAGCAAATTCTTTTTTAACTCTCCTGTATACTGAGTAGAAGGCAAAGATTCAAAATCTGCAAAAATAATATGTGCTAAAATTTGCAGAAGGAATAAAATTAATGCATATGCCACAGCACTACCCTGTACTACTTTCCATCTGGGAGGAAAGAAATAGGCATTTCAGCTTAATAATATGCATGGTTTTCCCATTAGATTCCAGAATCTCTTGATGTAGATACATATCATTTTTTGGATATCAACAAACCACTTGAAGTATTATTTATACTCAAGGCTAGAATGATTGCCATGAGAATAATTGTGTAAAAGCTGGAATAGGAAAACAAAATTAACATTGCTGAATGGTATTCAGGCCTCAGTGATTTGGCAAACTTAGAAAAGTTCACATGTCAGTTAAATGACAGATATGAGCCGTTGCAAAAAATGTAGTGGTATTTCTCGAAAATATCTGATAGACTAAAGGTTAATGTTATTAACATTCTGCTTGGTATGTAGTTGGTGTGAATGCAATATGTTCTTTTTGATTTCTGTTTTCAAATATCAATGATGACTTTATTAATAGTGTTTAAAGATGTATTGAGTTTGTTTGGCTTTTTGATTGATTGTTTGTAAAAATAATTGAAGCTGTTAAGGTTGAAAGAAAGAGGTAGTTTTAAATCCCAACCTGCAGAACTCAGTCTGCAATACTAATGTCTCCATCAGCGATTACAGTATTTTATTATTCTTGGTTAAATTCAGATTCATTTTATTCTTTTCTCTTTGGGGTTCGAGAGCTGCATTTTTGCAGGCAGCCTTTCCCCAGCTTCATTGGGATGTATGATGTTTTAGATTTCTCTGTATGCCCTGAATCAGTACAAAACTTCTGAAGCCATCAAACATTCCAAGGAAAGAGGCAGCACATACTGAGTGTAAGGAATCCATGAGGAAGCAATATACATGTGACAGCCAACCTGACATTTGTCATGTGAGTTAACCTGTCCTTAACAGGCTGCCTGTGTCAATCTTTTAAACCAAGGAACACTGCCTCCATCATCCCTTACTGGTAGTTTAAGTTCTGCACCCTGCTTTTCATTTGCTTTCCTGTTGTTCTTCTCCCCAGTCTGTTTCACAAGTATTGGTTTCCTCTCAAATCCCCAGAAGGAAACTGCAAAGGGTACTTTAATTTTCATAAGTACAGATGATTCCAGAAGTTTCTCCAGCATGTGAATGTCTCTTCCAAAACTGAAGTGGTAAAACAGCACCCAAAAGGTCTTGCTTTAGAGATCTGTTTTTGTGTGTCAGAAGGGAAATGGATGGGATTGAAGTCTTTGAGATTGTTCTATAAATTATGTAAACCCACCAAATATCAGCCCATCCCTTTACAGGACCTAAAATAAGCACACAAACACAAGGCTAACCTCTCTAACCAGCAGAAAAATCCTCTCCTCCCTGCAAAACTCTGAGCTGTGGTGGTGATGGTGTTGCACAGAGTCCTATGTGGGAAGATGCATTGTTTCAGCATACACACACCAGAGGATGTGGTGTACCCTGTCCCTCAGACCCAACACCACATCATGTACCCCAGCCCGTATCACCACGCTTGAGAGCTGGTTCTGCTGACTGGGACATAAGCATCCAAAGACCACCAAACCCCAGAAAGCCAAACCAGCACTATGGGCTACATCTCCCACACAGATGCAAGGCACAAATGCTCTTCATAGTGATTTTCTGCTTGGACATCCACTCACACAGATTTTGAGCAGTCTTTTTCTGTTTGTTTTGTTTTGGTTTGGATTTTGTTTGGTTTTGTTTTGTTTTTGTTTGTTTTGTTTTGTTTTCCCTATAGTCATTTGAAGGTGAAATGCACCTCTCACTAAACCTGTTCCTGGGGGGGTTGTGATCTGGTTGTGCATTTGTTCTACAAATGAGTCCTACCCTAGTCTGCCAGTCATTCCCCTTGCATAATTTCCACAAAAGCCTGAGGGGCTTTTTCATGAAAGAGGACTTGAGGGTCAAGCACTTTAGAAGAGATGCTTCTTTCTTTTTTTTTTTTTTTTTTTTTTTCCTTTTTTGTGTTTCAAAGTAAACTTAAACAGCTTTAAAACTGTTCAGTATTCCCAAGCTGAGATCAGAGCCAGGCACAAAAGGGCAAATTGTGGCCCAGGTTTTCAGTGTCTGAGGCTTGTTTTCAACAAGTAAAGGGACCACTCGCTGCTCTTAGACCCAACACCAAATTTCCACTGAGCTCAGTATGCCTGGAATTACAGTGTGAGGCTCCAAACAAAATTTCAGCAAAGTCAAATATTCAAAAGCTGTGTCATCACAGCAGATTGCACTCTGAGAATAGCAGGAAGGAATTACATTGCACACTGTTAAAATGTTAGCAACCACATTTCATTTTTGAAAAGCCAATTTATTTGTCCTGAAATAAAGAGTTGATTATATCTCTTATTACTGTTTCAAGAGCTTGATATATCACAAAGTGGAAGAGTTACAACGTGTACCAACTCTCAACCAGGAAAAATGAACCTGATTCATAATTCACTTTGAGAATGTCTAGTTAGTCAATCAAGTGATTTGTAATCATAAAGGCTGCCAGGAATGGAATGAATAATGGACTGTACTAAAATTCTCAGATTTTCTAGCATTCTTATCTCATTATGTGACTTCTATTGCCATTTCTGATAGTTATCTCTCTTTCAGCAGAATAAATTAAGCTATTCATATATACTGAAAAGAATATATTTGCTATTAATGCATATATAATGAATACACAAATTGAGTGACCACTCACTGTAACAACTGAATGGGAGGTTTTTCTCCACAGAAGCTAAATCTTTAGGAAGTGAAGCTTGAACAGAAGGAAAAAAAAAAAAGCTTTTCCCTTCCCCATCCCCCCCACAATTTTTCCTCTTGGAAGGATTTTTGGAGTAATCAATCCTAGCATACATCATATTGTTGCAGTACAATTTCTCAAGTCATTTTATAACCATGGAAATTACATAATTCATATAGCGTGGCATTTGTTAAAGAGCAAATTTACTCTCTTTCTGTATTGGAGAACTATCTCTACATTGTGTGACTATTTAATAAGGAATGACATCCAAATCTGTATTTTTAACATAGTCTGGCAGAATCCGATAGATAGTTGTAGACAGAGATGGAAACAAGACACAACCACCTTAAATATTAAACTGTGCTGAAGATGCAGTTTAATACAGTGTTATTCATATTCAGAAGTGCAGATTTTTAGTATTTAGTTCCTTTTCCAGGCTTTTGATGCAAAATGAAACTTCTGAGCCATGCAGCTAGCATTACTTAGGAAGTCCCTTAATTGCAGTTTCTCTTATATTGAAATTTTAACTCATAGTTTGTTTTACTATTCATTGCTACCTCATGCATTTCTAAATATTTGTTTTCAATATCCTGACAACTGAATCAGGCAATTTATAAGTGATCGGTGCACTCATGCTGTGAGATGTTTTATTCTTGGTATCTTCCCCTACCTACAAAGGAAGTCCATTGACAAGCAATTGTCTCTCGTCATTTATATTTGTACTGACATAACTTTTTTTTCATGGTGAGGGTCTGTATGACAAGAAATGAACTCTTAACTGATAAAATTGAATTTATTATATATATTTATATCATTTTAGCCAGAAGAATTTTAAGCATTTTAGTTTATTGGTCATCCAGATGAGAGGCTTACACCCTTCTGGAAATGCAAGAGTCATTTTTTATTTAAAAAAAAAAAAAAAAAAAAAAAAAAAAAAAAAAAAAAAAAAAAAGAGATGGCTTCACCTTGCAGTGAAATACAACCTATCCAAGTCCAAAAAAGTGGTAATGGGAAAACGGTTATTTCTGGAAGCTTTGGATCAAGTTCACAAACAAACTTGAATTTAGAAAAAACAGGATGCAATTAGCCAAACTGGATTATAGTCAGGGTGTTGTTCCTACTGTTGTAGACATTCCCACGGTATTTTATAATGATTGCAAAGGATCACTGCACGCATTTTAAGCCTTCTCTAAAGCTGTTGTCATTTCTAAGGGGCAACATCAAAATGTAATCAAATGTGAACTGCAACTGAAGTGTAACCATGAGCAAAACTCATGTTTTGGGACATTTTTTAAATTTCCAGTGAAAATATAATGTTCTGAACTGAAGTCTGTGGAAATGCTCACAGACCAGACAGGGTGCCACTGTGACAGTGGATGAAGAAAGAAATTTGGAAATCAAAATGGCAACATTGACAAGATAATTTTGCCTCGGTTAGAAAAGCTGAGAAAAAATACAAAAAACACTATATAATCTGGAGTGATTTTGTCTTTACTATTCAAATTTTAGGGGAGAACCTGAAAACATTACTCAGAAGATAAAACACAGTTTTGATAGAGAAGTATTATAGTTATTTTTAATGCCCTTTCTGACTGCTAAAATAATTTCAAAAATTATTTTAAATCCACAGACAATGGAGTGCACAAGGTCAAAATGTATTGTTAGTGCAGTGCACCGTGTGGACTAAATCTATGCATTTTTTTCCAGCTAATGTCATTGCCTGTGTTTCTAACTGAAGGAGTCCCATAGAAGTTAGTCAAGAAAGTTCTTGTTGAGCTCTTCAAAAAGAATTCCTGACAAGGATCATTTTCTAGTCACAAGCTCATGAATATGTGCAATGATTGTCATGTTAAAAATCAGTGGATTTTGGAATGAGACAACCATACTTCCCTTCTAGAGCCATGATCTCTACCAACACACAAATATGGTTTACTAGTGATGGTCTTCTTGATATACTGGAATACAGTGAAACAGAAAAGATTATTAGACCCAGAACTGCATTTCCTTAACTTCCTTTAATATGGTGTAAACTGAAAGAAGTTCTGGTGCAGCTAATTTTAATAGCTATATAAAGCACTGCAACTATTCAGCATCTCACCATTTTCAATACATTGCATGTGATCTTAGTAAGGACACACTAGAGCAGTGAGCTACATACTTTTTACTCACTTGGAAAAAATGAGCTATCAATACAGCAATGGCTATAAAATATGAAGCAAGAAATTCCTACTCATTCATATGGAGTTTTAATTCACACTTTTCGTGGGAAAGCAGAAACTTGTAATTCACTGAATGCTGAGTTCTGACCAAAGAGTTTAAATTATAGTGTTCTTTCCAGGGTTCTGCAAACTACAAAACTTTGATCAGAAATATTCACCTATATTCACCTCTAGGGAGGTGAATTTTACTGCTGCTGGTTTAAAGTTTCATAATAGCAGAGGTAAATGGGGAAGCAAGAGATCTACTTCCTTTCCAAATATTGTTCAGAAGTGCATGAGTGTTAAACACTTGTATGCCATTTCATACATTATGCAACTTCAAACTTATAGATTATTTTAAAAAAAAAATTGATGGAGGAAAAACTCAAATTTCTTTCTCAGGGAGCATGTTTCCAGAGAAATATTAGTGTCCATTTTTTGGATACCTTGCTGTACCACGGTATTTTTTTCTAAACCTTTACCTGGTTATTTGTGTTAAATTACTTAGATGAGAGCAGCAAGACTGATGCCCTCTAGCACCTAACTTCCAGCTTTCATGTATCCAGCAGTTCCCTACATATCTACACATGCAGCTTCAAGTGCATGGCCTCCAATGATGCAGGGGCAAAAAAAAGTTACTCCCTGCTGCTACAGGGGGGAAAAATAGTTACTCTCTGCTACTGGGGGAAAAAAATGTATCAGTGCTCTGACTACATGTTTACCTTTATCTTCTATATTTTCCAGAAGTTGGGGCCTAGAGTCTAGTAGTTGCCTTCTACAAAAGATACGGACCTGTCTTAGCAAGGCACAAATCCCCATTGTGTCCATCAGAGGAGATTTCTTTGTTTCTCTTCCTTGCAGGATTTTTTTTCCTTACGCCTGATGATTCTGGCTGACCAAAGCCAGCATTTGCATCTTCCAGAACTGCAGGGTTTCAGCACGGCTTAGAGTAATCCCAATACCATTACAACCTGTCAGCCAGCACACTTAATGCAGTCAAAAACTACCTTGTCTGAAAGATTCAATTCTAAAACAGCTGGTCTCACCTTTGTCATGAGTCCCTTATAAATATGAATTTTAAATGATAGATGAGACCTCAGGATTGCCCTAACAAAGTGTTTTGATGGGCCTTTAAAATGTCTGTTTTCAGAAATGCATTGAAATTGCAGTTACTTCATTAGAATTAAATGTTATAAGAAGGGTTAGACTAACACAAGAATTGGATGTGACCAGAGTCAAATGCAGTGTCTGTATCAAACTCAGCAGACCCCAGGAAACAACCAACTTGTGTTTTCATAGCATGAAGATTTCATACTTTTAATAGAAAAAACTTTGACAAACGTATTTATTCATCACTACTTCTTTTTGTTAATTTACTGAGTAAGGGACAAAAGTCTTGGAGACCAGACTCTTCCAAATTAGCTAAATGGGAATAGATACATTAAACTACAGCCAGTCAGAATCCCACAAGACCACAAATTTCCATGTGGGCAGAATCTGAGCAAAACTCTACTTGTGTGCAATTCCGGCACTGGAATAGATCTGTTTTGTCCAAAGAGGACCCAGTCCCAGGATCACAGCTGAAAACTGTGTGTGGTCTGTATGCACCAGAACTGCAGGGCGAAGAACGTAGATTTCAGCTTATCTGCACTGGGGATGTCAGAAATGGAAACTGAGTTTTTTAGAAGTGCATCTTAGCAGAGTACAAATGGCTTTTCCCACTCTAGTCTGTTTTTCTCCCTGGTGGGGAGTGCTTCTTCACACAAAGTTCTCCCGATCAATAGAGTGGCAGCTTTAACGTATAGTTCGTTTGTGTGAGGGTCATACAACTGTCCCTTCAGCAGGTGTTAATCCTACATTCAGAACTTTGAGAGAGGTTAATGTTTGCGAATCTAACAGACTCTGTTTCTTTCCAGTCCTGAAGGTATGAAAGATGTGAGCTTCACTTAAGCATTTTAAATTTGGTCTGTGATGTATTCTGCCTGTTTTATTGCGAACTGGAGGGATAGAGGTGGAAATCTGTCTCTGCTCTTAACTCAGACTTTCCAAGCCAAGAATATTGTTATCATTATTAATCGAGAGCATAACTTTCTTTATTGCCTAGCAAAGGAGGAGAAGGATTCCCTGTGTAAGCTGAAAAGGATTGGGAAGGAGGAAGGGGCAGAGGGAATGAGAGCGTTTGCTTCCAAGCAAGACAAACACTGCCCTGAGAGCCAAGCCTCCCTGGGCTCAGCTATCCAAACAGGAAAAACGTGAAGAGTTGCATTTTGTGCCTTTATTTTCAAAGATATGTGACAGTGAAAAAATATCAGGATTGAGAATGCCAGACAGAGACGGTCTGTATTAAGCCAGAAAAGTGGGGGTCTCTGTTACCCCACAGAAGCCTTTTGAAAGAAAGTTTGCAGCATTCCATAGCATAACAGCATTTTCCAGGCTGCCATGCCTGGAGGCAGTCACCCTTGTTCTTCTGCAGGCTAACCCACACTGCAGGGTTTCCCCAGACAAAATAGGAATTTCAAGGGATTCACAGGAGTGAAAGCAAGAATTAACTCCTTATGACTACTTTTAAAGTTCCTTTAAAAGGAACTTGTCAGGTAGAGAGGGAAATTTAGACTCAATAGACCACAGAGGCATCTCATGCAAGAAAACACAAGAACATTACTCAGGCAGGGTCAGGCACATTTTCTTGTGGAATAACAAGGAAATCATGCTGTGACTCTAGTCCTGGTATTTGGATTACACCTGGTATTACACAAAATTAAAAAAGCAAGTACTAGACTAACATCCTCTGAGAGAGCAGAGAGGAAAAAATAGTAGGGCTGTAACTTCAAAATTTCCTAGATTTGATATGCAGTGGATCTCTACTATCCAGTACAATAAATTTGTTGTCCTTTGAAAGTAGCTATTGAGCCACACTCATCACAAGGCAGATACAGAGGTAAAATAAACATTTTTCTGCTCTCCATGATATCTAAAAGTCCTGGTTTTGCATGACACAGCTTTCCACAAGCCAAGCTGTCAAGACAGTAGTCTCTGACATTACTTTTTACTATAGCAGGAGGTACACCTGGAGTTTAACTTGCGAAGACCAAATCAAAACACTATTTAGTGCTGCATTGTGGAAACAAAAAAAAAAATATATAAAATAAAAGAGCACAGCCGACCTGTCTCTGCTGTTGATAAAGCAGGTCTGAAAAGAGCACTGTTGTGGTCAGAGTAGCAGCAGCACATCTCATTCTCTCCCCTCACTGTTCCACAATCTGCACCAAAAGGAGTGCCGGGATCCCTTTTTTCACCACAGCCCAACACTTCAAGGGCCTGATTTTTTTAAACAGTTTTCCTGAAAGCATGCAGATGAATTGATCTGGGAGATTCCAGTCCCATCCACCCCCACACACATCAGACCAGTAACTCCAGGACCTGACATAAACTACACTTTATCTCAATATCCTAGACAGGTAGATGGAAAGACAATTGATTAGCTGCAGATGGTCTGGTGATTTTAAAGAATTAATTCACCTTGAAGTTTATGCAATCCTCCTGTAGTTCCTATCCCCGAAACTTTAGCATGAACCAAACATTTCTCTGTGACCATCAAATGCCCACTGCTCAAATCCAACTGCTTGTTGAAATTGCTCTTGAGACTAAGCAACTCCCAACAGGACATGGTAACCTTTTTTATTTAAGGGAATTCGTGAAAGGGGAGAAGACAGACTCACTTGAAGAATTAGTGGGTCTACAGCATAAGGAAAAAACTTCTTTACTGCTTCACTGGGACTTCAGGATCCTGTGTTTCTATTTTTACAAGAATGGGCTGATTTGTCTTAGGCTGTTACTGTCTATTACTGCTGGAAGTCCTGGAGAAAAGGTGGGAAGCAGAGAATTCTGGCAATCTGCCTAAAGAGAAATCAATGAAACAAATTAATCCTTCGAAGGCTGCAATGACACAGTAATCCATCGCTCAGAGGTGCTTTTATGCACCAAATCAGTGAGCAAAGGAAAGAGCCCTGGGGACGTCACAGACAGCAACTTACAGCAATACTGGGAAAACACTAAGGAATCCGTTTATTTAAAGCGGATAGATTTCAGTTGATTGCCTGTTTAGTTTTATAGAGATTTTTCTTCATGCGACTGCAAAGCTCTGGGCAGATGGCTCTACCTGCTGAGCACTAGTTCCCCTGATTCCCACCTGGGCTTCCAGGAGAGGGTGTAAAAATGGTTCTTTTCACCCGTGATAGGCAAGTGCCTGAGAAACCGACTTTTGAGAGGGAGGGTCTCTCAGGCTTTGCAGGATCGGACTCCTCAGGCACTAGGTGTACAGACCCTTTCCCACCTTTTCAGCTCCATGGGATGGATGCATGTGGGGTAGTGTCGGATGGGGTTGAGGGCAAGCAGTCGCCCACTGCCCGCTTTGTCAATTGTTGTGAGGGTAGGGAGGCTAGGCAGAATTAAACCCGCTCTCCCCCTCCATCTTCTCACTCCTTTACGAGTCCCCTTTTAGGGGAAACCCACGCCGAGCAAACAATACGGATCTGATACCATCGACCGGGTGCTTAAAAATCACTCGGTGGTATCCAGAGGTACACCTTTCCCCACACCACTTCGAGGGAGGGGGTCTTGCTGGGAGCGACACCCGCTGCCGGTCACGGGCGCCGCCTCAATAAAGTAAAAACAAAACCAAAACCGCCTGTGGCGCGGCGGCGATGCCTGCGCGGTCTGTCTTGCTCACCCTCGCTGACTGTTTTTGTCTCCCCATGTGGATATGACTCATGTTTCGGAAGCGGGACAGAACCAGGAGCATCACCCATCCATCAGGGCGACCCCTCCGAGGCGGTGGGGGACGGGCAGAAGTTCGGCAACACGCTGGAAGTCAGCGGGAAACTCGTGAAATGGCTAAACTGCGGAAACTGGGCCAACGGGGTGCTCTCAGGAGGCGCACTTCTTTATTTTAATTTTTCCCTTCTCCCATCCTAAGGGCAAAAAGGTAATTTTGATGCCTGCTTCCATGCCGGCTTCCCCCACCCCCCCCCCCCCCCCCCCCCCCCCCCGCACAATTAGGAGTCACGTTTTATTCCGACTTTCCCCTACTTTGAAAATGTTGATAACGTAAGGATCCAGTGATGCTGCTAAGGTCGGGAGAAATATGCTATTTTGAGAACCTAATTGCTTCAAGCAGTCATTCGTCTAAACACGGAGATCGCCGTTGATGGAGTCAGTCTGATCCTAATAAAGTGAAGAGCACCGAATTAAATTGCCAAGAAAGAGACTACAAAACCTTCCGCAGTGTAACTACATTACTTCACCTATACTATTACCTTTCAGATGACACCTTGAAAGAAGGCAGACTCAGTACAACCTCCGTGTTCAAAAGCTGGCTGCATTTAGGCCAGTAAATCTGGACAGATTTTAAAAGGCTTTTTCATCTTCCAAATCAAAAGAAGTCGTTGTTAATCAGATGTTCTCTGTTAACAGTGTCGTTATTCCCTTCATTAGATACTCACACATTTAGTGAACTTCTTAGCATCTGGACCATCAGAATTTTTTGGGGGAGGGGCGGGGGGGGGTGGGGAGCGGAGGGATGGGTTTCAGGCTGAAGAAGGTTCCCTTTTTATACTCTTATTTTCGGGACGTATGTCATTCATTCTGCTCGTTAGAATATCTGCTATGGAGATTTCTAGGGGTTATCAGTGTTCCCAAGGGTCTAAATGAAGAGGGAGCCTCGCGAACTTACTGTTCCGGGAAGAAGCCTGTCAGTGATCTCCGATGTGATGGCAAAGCATTCTCAACCAGCCCAGGCGGATTTCGGGTTGCTGATCGCGTTCAAAGGGTCACTGGGGCCCTCTTGCCCTTCTAGAGACACCGCCAACAGGGGACTGAAGTTCGGGGGAGAGGAGAAAGAAAAAAAGTGAAGACATCTCCCTCTAGTAGTTCGGGAAGTTGGCAAACAAAAGAAAACCCGCAGCTCCAGTGGCTCGGGCTCTCCAGCTCGTAGTGAGAGTCATATTTGGGTGCCTCTCTGGGCTTAAGCGTTTCTTAGAGGTGTGCTTTCTGCCTGCTTGGCAGACCTGAAGGAAGGAGACTTCTCCATTTGCCCCTGCCAGCACTGGAGTCCCGGCGCTTGGCAGCCCTCAGCAAAGTGCAAATTTGAGGAGAAGGACGCGAGCGGCACCGCGCAGTTTGCGATGGGACAGGAAATTACCAGCCCGCCGTACGGCTGGAGCGCGGCGCCTGAGAGGCTCTGCAGCTGTTTGACGGAGAAGCACGGAGATGCGCTGACTGAGCCAACCCTTTCCTGGGCTGGCAGGAGAAACGAGGGGCGTCCCTGCCTAATTAGGTGAGCCTAATAGCAGGTGGGTTTTCGCAAGTGTTTTGCTTCTAAACCTGCGACCTCTTCAGATCCCCCCCGGCAACGCTTTGTGTCATTTAAGCCCGTCTTCATCCTGCTTAGACAGACTCAGCCGTGTGTTTCATGTGTCTCCCTGTACTGGCTCCAAATAACGGATCATGAATGTAAAACTATCCCCGCAAGACATATGACTAAGAATTGTCAAGGAGACTTTGGTCCACTATCTATGTCTATTATGCCAGTCACTCATCATGATCTCTTGTGATGTGTCATACGTCATCATGACACTGATCCATGACACAGTTTAATGCTATTCGGGGATGCTCCGGCATAGCACAGCATCCTGCCTCCACCCCTCACTTTTGCAGGTCGTTACTAATGCACCCCTTCCATGGTCTCCAAAGCATCATTGCGCAATTAAAAGCCACCAGATGCTTTCTGGTCAAATGTGCACAGCTCGGAGTTTCTAGGTATTTTCCTGTTTGGGAGTTGTTTTTGCCTATCGTCTCTGCCTTGGGTTTTGCCTCGGATTCTTCGGCGCAGTGACTGTCTTTCACCCTCCTCTCCACTCCCAGCCTGGGGCTAAAGGGCAAGTCCCAGCTCATCTCGGGGATCTTTGCCTCCTGCCTTGCGTTAGGTGTTCGGCATTCCTGCCATTAAACCCAAAAAGATGCCTGAGTTATCTATTCCCCTCGTGGGAGAAAGCAAGAATCTCCATGCTGAGCGCAGGTGGGAGAGGCCAGCGGGCGGCCGGAGGGGCGTTCAGGAGCGGGGGTGGGCGAGGACTCCAATTCACCTCCCCTCACCTCGCAAGGGGGAATCCTGCGCTCTGAGGGTGTGCGTGGCAGCGTGTGCGGGTCAGTGCGACCTCCAGGCTCTGGCCGCCGGGCTGCGGGAGGGATGCAAACAATAGCGGCTGCAACACCTGTGATCCACCGTGCCAGTGGAATATGTACAGTAATAGAGATTAATTGCTCTTACCGCTTCCAGAGGGAGCTCAAAGCTGGAAAATCAAGGTTAGGGTCCTCCAAACTGTGAACATTTTCCATAGAGCACATCCACAGTGCAGGCAGATGGACAGGGAGACGAGA